>NC_142579.1:5854375-6216250 GCF_041283825.1 Pyrus communis | reverse complement strand
GTTATGGTGTAAGAAAGTATCAATTGAGTCTTGTATAAGTCCTTGCGTTTTTTCTTAGTGAAATTGGCTGTGTGCCTTGAGGTTTTTCTCTCCTGTGTGGAGGGTTTTTTCCTCGTGCGAGATTTCGTACAAATACTCTGTCTTTGTTTATTTTCTCATTTTGTTGTGATTTAATTTTTGGTGTGAAGAACCAGGATTGAATCATATTTCAATCCTGCATATTGCTGTTTAACATTGATCCATCCAGGTTTGCAATTTCACTTAGTCTTGTAATTCAGTTGCTTCAAGGGCAAATAAGTGTTTTTGTTTAAACTATGCTTTAGGAACATGTTCTAAGCTTTCCTTTGTATCTTCAAATAGCATTACATGTAAACCATTAAAACTCTTACACATTGATGTTTGGGTGCCAACATCATTGTCTTTTGTAAGTGGCTATAAGTATTGTATCATCTTTGTTGATGACTATACTAAGTATATTTGGTTATACCCTATCAAATACAAGTTTGAGGTGTTTTTGACATTTATGTTCAAGAATCTTGTTGAAAACATGTTAAGTTCAAGAATTGTAGCTTTTAGATCAGATTTTGGAGGAGAATTCCTTAGTTCTGTATTTTCTCAGTATTTACAAGTTCATGGTATTCAACATTAGTTAAGTTGCCCGCATACACCTGAGCAAAATGGGTGTGTTGATCGCAAACATAGGCATTTGGTATAAACAGCAAGAACACTTCTTGCAACCTCAGGTGTTACTCACATGTATTGGTTTGGGGCCTTTTCCACAACTATTTATCTCATCAATAGGCTTCCAACAATCTCTAAATGTTCACATTGGGAATCTCTTTACAAAAAAGCCCCAAATTATACAACTCTCAGGGTGTTTGGTTGTAGTTGTTTCGCTTGGCTCAAACCCTACACAACTTCAAAACTGGATCCAAAGAGTAAAGCTTGTGTTTTCTTAGGTTATAGTCTACGTCATAAATGATATAGATGTCTTGACATTCAAACTGTGAGAGTTTATATTTCCAGGCATGTTCTCTTTCACGAGGTTACTTTTCCATTTCAAAACATAGTCAAACCCACATCCAATCCTACTTCTTCAATTTCCCAATCTCTCAATCAACCCTCAAACCTCCCTCTCAACCCTCAACCTCTCTTGTTAATCAACCTTCCCCATCTATTCCATCACCTATTCAACTTTCCCAACAACTTCAACATCCTACAAATCAATCTTCTTACCTTGTACGAATACTCACCCCATGCAAACTAGGTCTAAATTTGTCACAATCAGAATTTTACTCACTTTGGCTGCTCAGTTTGACTGGTTTCTAAACCAATTGGATGTTAGTAATGCGTTTCTCCATGACAGTATTTCTAAAAGTCTTTGTATGCAGCAATCACTAGGGTTTGAGGATCCCACTAAGCCCAACCATGTTTGCAAATTACACAAATCTCTTTATGGTTTGAAAAAGGCTCCTAGAGCCTAGTATGAGAGGTTACATGGTGCTTTATCTTTTCTTGGGTTCTCTGGTTCTCAAAATGATCACTCTTTGTTTATTAAAAGAGATCATTTGGTTTTTTTTCTTTGTCTATGTGGATAGTCACATGTAGTGGCGGAGCCAGAAATTCCGCTCAAGAAGGGCCTTTGAGACAAATAAAAGAAATCACATTAAATATAGCAATATAATTACTTGGAGAAAATTTAAAGTTTTTTTATTGGCACTTAAAATTTATCAAACAAGAGTAATGGGGCTTTAAATTATTATGAAAAATTTAGTATTGGGATGATTATATTATAAGAAAAACACTTATTTATGAGCTTTAATAATAAAAAAAAAAAACACAAAAAGATGATTCAAACAACAATTTAAGGTCATATCTCAAAACTATTACCATGAGATTTTACTTTCAACACAATTGGATTTTCCTCTAATTTGAAATTAGTAACTCAACATAACTGGATTTTCCTCTAATTTGAAATTAGTTGTCATATGGTAAAACAAAAGCCTAATTTTAAGTTTAGTTTAAACTTAAAAAGCAAAAAGTTGTTGATGTCATCGTGTTTTGAACCCATGAGATGATGGGACTGTCAAAATATACTAACCATTGCATGACAAGCTCTTTCTTGCAAAAGGTGGCAGGCAACATATTTAATTTAAATTATAGGATAGGCCTAGGCCTTACTTGGTCTCTATGTGGCTTCGCCCCTAATCACAGGGCTATCTTCTATTACTTGTCAATTTGTGATCTCACAACTCAGTTCCCTATTTCCTATCAAGGACTTAGGACCTGCTCATTATTTTCTTGGTCTTAAAGTCAAAAGATCAGTTGCTGGTATCTTTGTTTCTCAAACAAAATATATTCTTGATCTTCTTCAAAAAGCAAAGATGGATGGTGCAACACCATGCTCCACACCTCTGAGCACTTCTAAACTGGATCATACATCACCTATTTTGGATAATCCAACTAAATGTAGGTCTTTAGTTGGGGGTTTACAGTATCTTACATGGACTCGGCCAAATCTTTCCTTTGTTATTAGCCTTGTCTGCCAGTTTATGGACAGTCCACAGCTCTCTCACTTGCAAGCAGTGAAAAGAATTTTGAGATATTTGAAAGGTTCCTTGGATATTGGCTTATGGTTTTCTAAAAATTCAAATTTTCTCAGCATTACTGCCTTCTTAGATGCTGATTGGGCAAGCTGTTCACTTGACAAACGATCTACCAATGGTTTTTGAATATTTCTTGGACAATCCATTATTAGTTAGAGTGCTAAAAAGCAACCCCCAGTGGCAAGATCTTCCACATAAGCTAAGTATCAGTCTCTGGCCACTCCTGCTGTTGAAATAACTTGGATCTACAAGTTTCTGGTTAACATTGGTTTGGTTCTTCCCTGTGCTTCCAAGTTATGGTGTGATAACATTTTAGCTATCTCATTAGCTAAGAATTCCATCTTCCATGCCCACACCAAACATGTCAAAATTGACTATCACTAATATAAGGGAAAATGTCCTCTCCAAAGCTATCTCAGTACATTTTATATGTTCTCAAGATCAAATAGTTGACATTTGCACGAAGTCACTACCAAAACCAAGATTTCTTCTTCTCAGGCACAAACTGTCACTTTGAGTTCCTCAGTTCAGTTTGAGGAGGGCTAATAAGAATCATTTAGTAGAAAAAGGATAAAACTTTGTTTGTTAAATTGTTGAGATATTTTGTCTTTTCTGTTTTGGTAGTTATAGTTTTTTAGAGTGTGGAGTCCACACATGTGCAGAGGTCAAGGCTTGTAGATATATTCTTGTAAACTTATTGACGAGTTCATTCCATATTATATATTTTACCCTATTCTTAGTGTAACTTGGTAATTATTTTGGTAGAATTTTGATACTTTCCTTTATATTTTCAACATAGGACATTCGAATTCTTCTGGAGCAAAACGCAACCAAACGGATGAATTTTGGAGTAATTCAAATTGAAGGACATTTGTGTGTTCCTTAACTTGTTTGTATCAAAATTTCAGCAATTTCTACCAAGCAGTTGTTTTCTGGCGATTAGTTAAAGGAGTTGTGCGTGTTGTTGGAAAGTGACGTTTTTGGGCTTAACTGCGATTTTGGAGCCCAAGATGACCTTTGATGGGTTTGTGGCCTTCAGGAGAAGTGTTCAGAATAATCCAAGCTTTAAATTCAGCTATCTTGGGCCAGTTTTGGAGCTGATATAGGTCCAAAACGTGGTTGTGCAGAATTTTAGGCGAAATTACCAAGTTAATTTAGGATTATGTTTCATAATTTATTTTAATTTATTTGGTTACCAAGTCAATTTAGGATTATGTTTCATTATTTATTTTAATTTATTTGGTTTCCTAGTTTCATTCTAAGACCTTTTACTAGGAGGATTTAATTAGAGTAGTAGAAATAAGCCTTTTTGGCCGGCCCTAGTTTCTTGTTCTTTATGCAATTTTTGGAGAGAGGATTTTGGCCAAAGCTTATTAGAGATTTCAAGACTTATACTTTCAAGGTGTTTTCATTCTTTTTCTATTTCAATAAAGACTTTGTGATTTTTATTATGAATATGCGTAACTAATCCTCTTTGCTAGGGCGAGGTCATGAGCCTTAGCATGAATATATAGTTTTTATTTAATTGCTTGTGATATTATACATGTATACTTTGAATTGTTAATCACTGTGTTTAAACTATATTTGTGTCTTAATGATTAGCGACCATTAAGATGTTTACATAAGTAATTGTATGCAATTTCTGTGAAATGTCACCCTGAAATTGAGGAGTGCTTCTTGTGGTTAGTAATTGTAATTTCACCTAGGGCGAATGTCACGTCTTAGGGGTTACATGGTTTTTCAAGGGGGTTTCACAAAGCGTAATGAGTCAAGCATGTTTATATTTGATTTGAATGCCACAGACGGATTGCATGTTTGATATACGTTCTAGCTTGAATGCCACAAGTAGGATATACTTTAGGAAACCTAACCTTCAAAGTTGCATAGTTGAGAATCGGTTTCACGTTAATCTATTTAAATTAATCCCTGTGGAGAACGACCTTACTTGAGTCAACTATACTACGATAATCTTGTTTCTCTTGCAAGTATTTTAGGTGTTTTAAACCATTTTTTGCGCAGGTGGTAAAAATCCTATCACTTATCATTTGAGTTAATGAGAATTACAATTCATTTAAAGTTAACATAAACGAAACTACTATATTTTTCAAATTTTAACATCAAACTCAAAACAGAAATTGAAAAACTAAAACCCTACCCAATGACCAGTTTCAGTCTTCCTCGTTCACAAAATGACCAATAATTTTCGTTTATTTGTTGACATTTTGCATCGATATTTAAGGTTGTGGTTAAATTAGACAAGGAAAAAAATTTATAGAAGAGTTGACATTGTACAAGAGAATCAAATTTCTACACCAATACATTATAATGTACTTCAATATAGATATTTAAGTATACTAACTCATTATAAATATATTTTAGTACAAACAGTTAGGTACAAACTAACTCATTGGAATATAGTTTGGTATTGACATTTTAGGGAAAATATTTAGGCACACTAATACATTATAATGTATTTCAGTATAGACATTTACTCAGACTCAATATAATATATATTACGGTACCAATATTTCAGCACAAAAATTTAGGTAAACGTACTAATTCCTTTTTTAAGTACGCTAATTCATTATAGTATATTTTAGTGGCTTGTTTTATTAACACTCCAAATATCATGGAATACATCTACATACTTAATACACCGCATATTTTTTTTTTAATAAAAAATTATCTTAATAGATCTCACATACTTTCCCATAATACGTGCACACCCCACATTTTCAACATACATCGTACAATTCTACATACACACGATGCTTCACATCTTAGGTGCAAATACATATCTTATATTTTACTTTTGTGTAATCAGAAAACAATAAAATCGGGTTGAAGAAGAATGTGGGTTGTTGGTAGAAAATTGGATAGAATGCCTTCATGAATCATTGATAGAAAATCGAGACACTCTGAATGAGTTTTTCTTCTTATTTTTTTCGGAGTTTTACAATGTGCACAGCTTAAGTGGTGATTATATTCTTAGCAGCAAAGAGGTGTTCAATTTTGACAGTCTTCTTGTGATTGTATTCTAAGCAGCAGAGGTGTCCAATTTTGACAGTCTGCATGTGATTATATTCTTAGCAGCAGAGGTGTTCAGGTTTTCTTAGCTTGAATCTAGAACAAGAGACTTGGAAATTTGTATATTGGTGGCATTTGAATGACTGAATTCGGCATGCAGCTCTATCACGAAGTATATTTCAACTTCTTCAGCTTGACACGCGGTTCAGAGGGCTACATAATGTATACAAATAAAACCAGTTTCAATCTGGTAATGAAAGCTTTAGTATGGCTGCAAACTTGGTATTCTTTTCTCATCTAAAGATTCAAGCAGGAGGTGGATGTCCAACTGGAAAAAATAAAAAATTGAAACGTTTGATCTAACCATCTTTTGGGATATACACGTTAAATGTGATTTGAGGTTATAAATATTTTTGAGATATACACCATCTTTTGGGATATACACCTTAAATGTGATTTGAGGTTATAAATATTTTTGAGATATACACATTAAAAGTGATTTAGGATGTATTTAAATTTCTTTTAAAATCTTATGATGTCGAAATTGTCATTGCATTTTAAGGTATATAAGTTACTTAATATTAAATTTTAATAGGGTATATTCAACATTATGTAGCGTGCTAATTAAAAAAAGCCTATTTTAGTACCTTTATATATTTGCATAGTTTTTAATGTCTCACTCAAATATTTTCTTATTTATGTAGTGTGAAACAAGAGCACACAAACGCTGAAATTTTTTATTGTATGTTTTATTGAAAATATGACTCTAGCCATTGAAATTTAATTTTTTCCACATAAAACCTGACATAAGTTTTTACTCGAATAAAACTCATTGACTAAACTCCACATAAGCAAATTTATTAATTATGTTTGACATTACACATGAAAAATTTTCAGATGCCTAAAATAATGAATTCCATGCGGATTATTAGGGTCAACTAATGATTTTACAAAATCAAGATTTACATATACATGTAGGGATTTGTTGGTTTGGATCAATTAATATCAATTTGATAATCATTTTTCAATTGGCACAAAGTTAGGGATTTTTCGGTTCAGTCTTTCCTTTTCTTACCAAATTTAAGAAGGAGAAAAGCTTATGGTTTTGGTACTCTCGAATTCGGTCACATCCCGGCCTAGCCCCCACCACATCCCGGGCTCGACTCCACTGTAGCACGATATTGTCCGTTTTGGGTCCGACCACGCTCTCACGGGTTTGTTTCTGGGAACTCACACGAGAACTTCCCAGTGGACCACCCATCATGGGATTGCTCTCGTGCGAACTCGCTTAACTTCAGAGTTCCTACGGGAACCCGAAGCCAATGAGCTTCCAAAATGCCTCGTGCTAGGTAGAGATAGGAATATACATATAAGGCTTACATCATCCACTTTCCTAGACGATGTGGGATGTTACAAATTCCAATTTACCATTATAATTTACGTACTTTCTATTAATGTACCCACTATTATATTATAGGTAAATTACCAACAAAATAAGAGAATTTTGTTAGAACATATCATGGGTAAATGTTCAGAGAAAAAAATATCATAGGTAAATTGCCAAAAGAAATATGAGAATATTTTTTGTATATACTGTAGGTAGATTACCTATAATATGGCACTATTATTTATGTACGTAAATTAGTAGAGACGTTTTACTATTATATGTCTGGTGAATAATTTACCCTGAAAAATAATGTAGTCAAGATTTAAGGTAATGCATTAGATTGTTATAGAGATTTAAAAAAAAAAAAAAAAAAAAAAACTACTAAAGTTACTCAGTACTACGGTCTGATAGTATTTCTCTTTACTTGTAAGTGAGAGGACTTAGGTTCAAATCTCGTGGATGGCGAATTCGATTCCAAATTTGCCCATTATGTGGCTTAATCGAACTCCCCCATTCCTCAGTTTAAAATTTATCGTTTACTAAAAAACGTTAGGATGATTAATCAGATTTTAATGCCCTTGATTGAAACTAAAATTCAAGTGTGTGAGAAACGGAATAAAAGGGTTGTGGCAAAAACTGTAAATAATTTGTAATAGTATATATTCTTCTGTGGCAATTTATTTGACATTTGGGTTTTTGTTGAATGTTTAATTATATGTGGGTTTAAGTTTAGAAAACATGAGTTGTGAGGCATCTCTAAAGAAACCCTATGTTTTGTTACTTGAAGCCTGCATGTACATGCACTCGCCTTGACGAGGATTGAGGAAGAGCCAATCTGGGTTACCGGGCTAATTAAATTGTCATCCCTGAATATTAGAAGTGTACGCAGAAGTATTCGAAGAATAAAAAATGTAACAGCTTTATTCTCAGTTCTTTTATATATCAAGGCAATTCACATATTCCTCGACTCGAGAATCATATCACGCCATGCAGCAGTCTTAGTCCTTTATTTTCCGAAAAGCTTTCAATTGTAAATCGTCTTCCAAGGATTGTATTTGTAAAATAAAATAACCTTATAACTTGCAGCAGAGGCCGTAGGCTGCGATTCATCCTTGGCCTTAACGATAAGTTCATAGTATGTACCTTCTAAAAGCAATGCGGATCTGCCCGAAACCACGCGCTCAAACACCAACTTCGTTTTCGCTTCCTTGTTATGCTCTGAGGCTGAGAACTGTGCAAGTTTTATAATCTCTGGGTCGGTGGTGGTTACGGTTCTCCAGCCCCCATCAAACTCTTGTGGGGTTATGTCAGGGTCAGCCAGGGCGACGGCGAAGGGAAGGATGACCAGCGTGTTAGGGTGATATTATATGCATGTTTTATACCTCTTTTACTTATCATTTGGTCATGATTTTATATTAAATTGGTCAGTTTGATATGTTTTGTGTGAGCTTTGTAGAAATAATAATCGGAGATAAATGTGATTTTTTAAGAAGAATTATAAAGAAAGTATGAAGGAGTAGTGAAGTGGACTGCTGCTATGTGAGAGTTGTGCTGGAATTTGGGCTTTAATCCCCTTATTAAGAGGCAGGAGGGAGGGGGAGGGGGGCGGGGTAAGAGGGGTTTTCGTTTTCTTTTGGAGATCCTAAGCAAGAAAGGTGGAGAACCAAGCGCCGCAAGGATTTTTGGGAGAGGCTCCAAGTTTTTCCCAGTGCATATACACACTCAAATACAAAGTTGGGGTTCAAGTTTTAACCCATGTCATCGAATTCATCCATGTTTGTTATTAGTTTGATCACGAACTAAGTCCTTTTACTAGGACTAGGGTGTACTCTTATCATGAACATATAATCCTCGCTATTATATATTAATCTCAATTATTTTCCACGTTGAGTAATCGTTATTGTGCTTTGTCATTATCAAGTAACTGGCCATTATTTGTGTGAAGAACTAAATTATGACTGACAGGTTGAGTTTAGTAGAGTGCTTCTCATAACAATTACCATGAATTACATAATTGAGTAGACATACTGGTTATGATTTGTGTAGTATCGTGCAATTATCCATCGCGCATAAAGGGTTTCGATTATCTACATCTGTGGCTAGACATAGCATGGGTAGATAGTTAGAAACACGGTTAGTATATTTTGATAGGAAATATTGACAAATCAAGGGATAATTGCTAGCAACATGGGAATAATTTGATGTTAATATGAATAACGGGATTAGATGGGATTGAGAATAAGGAATCTGATGTCCTAGTGCTTCCATATATTAATCTTGCATAATACATTCACCTTTACTTCGTGTTCGATCAATTATTATTTTTACTTTCATTTCGTTTCTTTGCATATTTGAAGTTGTCATCGTAATCCTTCTTTTATTTAACTTTGGTTTGAAGTCAATCTCAATAGTAAATTTAGGTTAATCGGATCCTTATTTGAACGACACTCTACTTATCACTATATTACTTGGAAGATATTGTACACTTTCAATCATCAACAACAAGTATTTGGCACCGCTGCCTCGGATTGAATTTAATTTAATTTTACTTTTGTGATTGTTTAGTTTATTTAAATTTTTTTTTTCGTTTTTTTTAATTTTGATTAATTTTTCTCGGTGCATTCTCATTTTTTTTTTCATTGTTTCTTGAAGGTGAATGCTTGGTGCCTGTTCGGCGGATTGTTTACTACTTGAGTTTGAACCAGAAATTGAGAAAAGGCTCCGTGAAATCCGAAGAGAACAAAGAGAAGTCATTGAGAAAGAAAAGCAGCAAGAAAGCACGATGGCATTAGTTCAGAATGAGACGATGGGAGATCTTGATATTCCAACCATTTCGGAATCACCCTCAAGCATAGTTTTTCCTGCAACTGCAAGGAATTATGAATTGAAGACTATCCACTTTAATATGATGCCTTTTTTTCATGGCATGAGCATTGAAGATCCATTGGCACATATTAGAGATATCTTCAATATGGTGTCAAACATGGCCTGGAACCTTGACAAGTTGGAACGATATTTCGAACAAATTTTTGCAGAAATTCTTTTCGACTCAGAAGACCGATACTGTTAGAGATAATATCATGCAGTTCACTCAATAGGCAGATGAGACATTTTATGAGGCATGGGAGAGATTCAATAATTTGTTGATTCAGTGTTCGCATCATGGTTTGCCTACTCTAGTTCTCATGCGGATATTTTATAAGGGATTAACAGTTTTAAGCAAAGCTGCAGTGAACAACTATACATGGGGATCAATTAAGAACAAGACGCCAGCTGAATGTTAAGCACTTTTTGATACTCTAGCACTCGAAATGCAACATTCTGAAGCAAGAGGAAGACGTGTAAGAGTTTTTGAGATTAATAATTCTACTGATTTTGCTTCAAAGGCACAAGTCGATGCGATTGCTAGTAAACTGGATACTTTGCTTTCTATGAATGGGAGAGCACCAGTTCAAGAGGTTTATTCCATATGTGCAGTTCCTGGTCATGCCACAGTTGGTTGTCTGTATAGTGTTAATTTTCCAGAATTTGTTCAAGAGCAAGTGAACATGGTGAATGCTTATAGACGTCTTGGTAATGATCTATACTCTGACACTTATAATCAAGGATGGAGAAACCATCCAAATCTCTCATGGGTCAACAATCAAAATGTGCAAAAGCCACCATCAGGTTGTCAACCTCAAGAAAAGAAAAATAATTTGGAAGATGTCATTGCTCAGCTGGTCGGTAACGTGAATACTCTTTCTGTCAATACAAATTTATGAGCAAAACTGAGACCAACTTTTCAGAACCAGGCTGCTTCGATAAAAAATTTGGAGGTTCAAATGGGGCAATTAGCTCATTCAATGGTAGTTAGAGAAAAATGTTCTTTTCCAAGCCAAACTGAAGTTAATCCGAGAAACCATGAGCAAGCTAAAGCAATAACTCTTTGAAGAGGGAAACAAGTGAAAACTGCAGCTGATTTTGAGAAAAACAATGAGGAGGAAAAGGTAGAAACCGCTGCACAAAAGGAGCAGCCACTGTCTGATGTTGTACAACCACTAGCCATACCGAGAACCACTTCAAAAGCTTCATCACAATCAGTCATTGTAGCCACGCTACTCCCTAAGTCTGTTGTCCCACTCGTGAAGCCATATGTGCCTCCTATTCATTTTCCTCAGTGGCTCAAGAAGAATAAGTTAGATGAGAAGTATTTCAAATTCTTAGAGATGTTTAAGAAATTGGAGATTAATATTCCATTTGCCGATGCTCTGGAGCAAATGCCGAACAATGCCAAATTCATGAAGGATATCATCTCAAAGAAAAGAAAATTTGCCGATCATGAGAAGATTCAATTGATAGAAGAATGCAGTGCAATCCTTCAAAGAAAGCTTCCGCTCAAGCAAAAAGATAGAGGGAGTTTCAAAATTCCATGATTATTGGCACTAATTTATTTGAAAAAGCGTTATGTGATTTGGGTTCTAGTATTAATTTATTATCTTTATCTGTTGCTAAGAACATTGGAATAGGTGAAATTAAAGCCACGACTGTTTCTTTGCAGATGGCGGATATATTAATTGTATATCCAGAGGGGATTATTGAAGATGTGTTAGTGAAGGTTGGCAAGTTGATTTTTCCAGCAGATTTTTCCATCAGATTTCTTGTTGTTGGATATGGAAGAAGATTATGAGACTCAGTTGATTTTGGGTCAGCCTTTTCTTATCACGGCAAGGACTTTAATTGATGTGGAACAAGGGGTTTTAACATTGAGAATTGGGGAAGAGAAAGCAACATTCAAAGTGTTCGAGGCTGAAAAATTTCCAAGAGAAACAGAAGATTGTTTTCGCGTCAATCTAGTTGATACCGCGGTTTTAGAAAAATTCAGAGTTAAGAAGCCCAGTGATCCAATGGAAGCTGCACTAGTTCATGCTGCTACTTTAGAGGATGAAAATCAACTTTTAGCAGAATGCGCTCCTTACTTGGATGCTTTCAAATCGGTTGCAAAATGTGGACGGTTGGAGTTCAAAGGCCTTGGACTTGCACCTTTAAAATTGTAGCCAAGTATCATAGCTGAACCAACCGTTAATTTGAAACCATTGCCATCACATTTAAAGTATGCTTACTTGGGAGCTTCTGAAACTTTACCTGTTATAATTTCTGCAAATTTGAGTGAAGTTGAAGAAGAAAAATTATTGAGAGTGTTAAGAAGGCATATAATGGCAATTGGGTGAAGTATTGTTGACATCAAAGGAATTAGTCTATCCATCTGTATGCATCGGATCTTGCTGGAAAACAATTACAAGCCTTCAGTTGAGCATCAATGCAGACTAAATCCAAATATGAAGGAGGTGGTTCGAGCTGAGAAGTTATTAGACGCTGGAATAATATATCCAATTTCGAGCAGTAAATAGGTGAGTGCTTTACATTTGGTACCAAAAAAGGGTGGATTTACAGTGGTGAAGAATGACAAGAATGAGTTAATTCCGACGAGGACTATGACAGGAGGGAGAGTATGCACTGACTATAGAAAATTGAACAATGAGACTCGAAAATATCATTTTTCTTTTCCGTTCATTGATTTGATGTGGATAGACTTGCTGGATATGCTTACTATTGTTTTTAGATGGGTGTTCTGGTTATAATCAGATTCCGATTGCTTTGGAAGACCAAGAAAAAACGACATTCATATGCCCTTTTGGTACTTTTGTGTATAGGTGTATGCCTTTTGGGTTGTGTAACGCACCTGCTACTTTTCAAAGGTGCATGATGAGTATTTTTTCTAGCATGGTGGAGCATTGTATTGAGGTATTCATGGATGACTTCTCAGTTTTTGGCTCATCGTTTGACTCTTGTCTGGATAATTTGTCCTCGGTTTTGCAAAAATGTGAAGAAACCAATTTAGTTTTAAATTGGGAAAAATGTCACTTTATGGTGCAATAAGGGATTGTTTTGGGTCATAAAGTTTCAGTCAAAGGCATCGAGGTAGACAAGGCAAAAATTGAGACCATTTCGAAGTTACCACCACCCATTTCCATCAAAGGAGTTAGAAGTGTCCTGGGTCATGCTAGTTTTTATCATCATTTTATTAAGGATTCCTCCCAAATTACAAAACCGTTGTGTAACTTGCTTCTTAAAGAAGCAGAGTTTGTATTTGATTCATCATGTCTTGAGGCTTTCAATGTGTTGAATATGAAGCTCACAACAGCCCCTGTGATAGTTGCATCGGATTGGGAATTACCTTTTGAGATTATGTGTGATGCAAGTGACTAAGCTATTGGAGCAGTTTTGGGTCAGTGAAGAGACAAGCTCCTGCATGTGACTTATTATGGTAGTCGAACTCTCAATGATGCACAACTAACTTATGCCATTACTGAGAAAGAGCTTCTAGTCGTTGTCTTTGCTTTAGACAAAATCCGTTCTTATCTCATTGGTTCAAAGGTAATTGTCTACACCGATCATTTAGCTTTGAAGTATTTATTATCCAAGAAAGATGCAAAGCCTCGGTTGATTCGATGGGTGTTGTTGCTGCAAGAGTTTGATTTAGAGATATGGGATAAAAAAGGGTTTGAAAATGTGGTGGTAGATCATCTTTCTCGAATCGTGCATCATGAAGGTGACAATGACTTGGTTCCTATCTCCGAAACATTCCCTGACGAGCAGCACTTTACCATTAAATCTTCAGTCACTCCTTGGTATGTAGATTATGTCAATTATTTAGTTAGTGATATCATGCCTTCTGATGACGAGATGGAGGAAATCTTGTGACATTACCATTCTTTAGCATGTGGTGGTCATTTCGATGCTACAAAGATTGCTGCCAAGGTACTACAATCTGGTTTTTGGAAATATCTCAAGTAGACATCAAATGCCGTTGAATAATATTCTAGAAGTCGAACTTTTGGATGTATGGGGAATTGACTTCATGGGACCATTTTCATCATTTTATGGCAATCAATACATCTTGGTAGCTGTAGATTATGTTTCAAAATGGGTTGAAGCAATTGCTTTACCCCCAAATGATGCAAAGGATGTTGTTCATTTTCTCCGGAAGCATATTTTCACTCACTTTGGAACCCCGCACGCCATTATTAGTGATGGAGGCAAGCATTTTTGTTATCGTCACTTTAATGCTCATTTGGTGAAATATTGAATCACGCATAAGGTTGCTACACCTTATCACCCACAAACTAGTGGGCATGTTGAGATTTCCAATCAAGAGATCAAGCAGATTTTAGAGAAGATTGTGGGATTTTCACGCAAAGATAGGGCTGCAAAGTTAGATGCTCTGTGGGAATATCAGACTGTATTCAAGACTCCAATTGGCATGTCTCTGTATCGATTGGTGTTTGGAAAAGCATGTCATCTACCTGTGGAATTGGAGCATAAAGCTTTTTGGGCAGTGAAGAAGCTTAATTTTGAGATGGACGCAGCGGGAGAAAAGAGAGCTCTTCAATTGAATGAGATGGAAGAATTTTGAAATGATGCGTATGAAAATGCTAAAATCTACAAGGAACGTACCAAAAAGTGGCATGATCAACACATTCTTTATCGTGAGTTCTATATTGGCTAGCAAGTTCTTTTGTTTAATTCTCAGTTGAAACTCTTACCTGGGAAGTTGCGAACACAATGGTCTAGTCCTTTTACAATTGTTCAAGTTTTTCTGTATGGAACAATTGAAATTCGTGATTATACAATGGATACGACATTCAAAGTTAATGGAAAGCAGTTGAAGCTGTATCCTTCTGCTAGTTTTAAGCAAAACACGAATGTTGTGACCCTTGTTTCTCCCGAGTGATTGCAATGCCAAGTCGGGCCGAAGACTTTAAACTAAGCGCTTGTTGGGAGGCAACCTAACCAGGTTTAGTCGTTCTTTTCCTTGTTAATTACTTTTGCATTTTCTTCCTTACTTGCCCATACTACTCATTGTGCATCTTTTTGTTGTGATTTTACATTGAGGACAATGTTTAGTTTAGGTTTGGGGGGAGAGACTAGTTTTTTGTTAGTTTGGTTGATTCATTTGAATTTTTGTTTTTAAGGTCAATAGTTAAGGTTTGTATGTTCCAAGTTTAATAATATTGATTTCTTCACCGACATGATGATTTGATCATGTTTAGTTTGTCATTTCAAATGTGTTTGGAGTGGTTTTGCTGTTATATGCCAAAGCAATTGCAAAATTGCACTTTGAGTTTGTATTTTGGTCGTAATCAACATAGCTACCTAAATTAATGTTGGATGTTTTTCAAATTAATTTGATGATGCCATCATGTTTAGAATGTTTAATATGATGTTTTGGAATAGGTTTGGGGGAAATTCAACCTACATTGTGAATTGGGTGGTTTAGAAGCTCAAAAAGTGAAAATAAACATGTAAATTTGCTGCATAATGTTTGCAGATTTTCTCTCATATAAAAGTTTTAGTGACGATCTTCAAGGATTTTCTCTGTCACAAAAGGCGTGTTCATACTTGTAGCAACGGTTTCTGGGAATTTTTTTTTGTCACTAAAAGTCTGTTTTGCTTATTTTTGCAGATTTTTATCCTATGATGAAGGGAACAACTTTGGCTCGGAATTCTTTATTTTTAAAGCTATTCTTTCTTCCATGATGCCTAAAAATAGATGTATTCTCTTCCCTTATCTCATTTTCTTCCATGCTTTTATTTATACATCTTTATGTGATGAATTGTGTTTTAAAATTTAAGGGATGTGTAGGAATTAAAATTTTGGAATTTGTTGGAAACAATAAGAGCTTGGAAACATAAGTTGTTAAGGTTATCACTTTAATCTATTAGTGGCAATGTATATGTCTTGCTTAATTTTTCTTCCTTTGATAAAGGGTTGCCTAGAAGGTTTGTGCATCACATTCTTTTTACCATTCATTTTGCCATGTCTCAAGTACTTTGGTGGACAAACTGTCCATGTTTGGATGATGTGGCGAAATAGTGGAGACTACCCATGTGAGTTGTTGAGCCTATGCTTTTCTTGAGAAGGTTTATTTGTTTCTACTCTTAAACACTAATCAATTTCTTTCTTTAAATTTTATGATCTCATTAACATTATTTTGCATTGGGTACTAAAGAAATTTAATATATGTTGGGTATTCTTGACATTGGGTTAGACGGAACTATAGAAACGATGTTAGGCTATGCATGTTTTCCACTACTAAAAGGCTTATTCCCTACCCTTTTGTGTGCTCCATTAACCCCATCGAAGCCAAACACTTAACCTTTTCTTTCATCACCCACATAAATTCTTATCCACTCTACCCTATATTAGCCATACCGTATGGCTTGAGAGATACCAAGGTGATACCAAAAGAAATCAAGGTTGAGTTCTACATCAAATTAGTGGTGTGTACCGAGGTACCATGTGTCTTATTATTATTCTTGTAGTTATTACATTTAAAAAAATAAATAAAAAAGAAGAGAAAAAAAAAGGTCAAGAAAAAGAAAAAGAGAAATTGTACCATTCATATAACATGAGTCCTGGACGCCACAAATTGTACATCAAGGTTCAAAGGGGTGCCAAGCTAACTACATATGAAAAGTCTTGGTGTTTCTCAAGTTCTTGTTTTTCCTTATCCTTTCTTTCTTAGCCCAAATACCTAGCCTTACGTTACAACTGTTTCAAAGACCTAATGGATTTATGGGGAAGTCTAGCTTATTTGGTGAAGGTTGATACCTATGTTCTTAGTATTCGATTCTTTTCATGAGATATGTTTTCAGAAATGGCTGTTTTTCAATGTTGATCATATGTGATTATATATTGATTCCTTTTGCATAAAATCATCACATATGCTTGTTAAGAGAGAAAGCCTAGGTTCTGTGAGAAAATTGAGTGATATCTAGTGAGGCTTAGAGTCGAGGCAAAATTCTACACATGCCAAGTGTGGATGTTTTTAAGCCCGAGTGCTTGGGATGTTGGCTACATACTTTCCATTGTGATGCATTGACTTATAAGGGCATAACTTTAGTTTTGGAAGTGTGATTGGCATGCATTGGCTTTCATTAATTGTTGGAAGTGATAACTATAACACCTTTGCTTTTCAGTAAAACGTTTGTGGGTAGCGTAACTGGTAAACCCTTAGGAGACACAACTCCTCCAACTAGGGACACCCAGGGGTTTAAAGGCTTGTTACACATGCTCAGTGCAATCGTTTCGCCAACGAAAGTGGGCTTAGTTAGACTTGTTTTAGTCAGTTTCTTATTTTTGTTTTATGTTTTGCTCGATGACTAGCAAAAGATAGGTTTGAGGGTATTTATTAGGGTGATATTATATGCATGTTTTATACCTCTTTTTCTTATTATTTGGTCATAATTTTATATTAAATTGGTGAGTTTGATGTGTTTTGTGTGAGTTTTGTAGAAATAATAGTCAGAGATAAGTGTGGTTTTTTAAGAAGAATTATAAAGAGAGTATGAAGGAATAACGAAGTGGACCGCTGCTTGTGAGAGTTGTGCTGGAATTTGGGCTTCATAAAAAGTGGCGTTGGACTTTTCCAAGAATGAGAAGGTTTTTAATCCTTATTAAGAGGTTGACGAAGGGGGAATAAGTGGAGTTTTCTTTTGGAGAGCCTAAAAGGTGTGCCGCAAGAAAGGTGGAGAGCCCAGCACCGCAAGGATTTTTGGGAGAGGCTCCAAGTTTTTCCCAGCGCATATACACACTCAAATACAAAGTTGGAGTTCAAGATTTATCCCATGTCATTGAATTCATCCATGTTTGTTATCAGTTTGATCATGAACTAAGTCCTTTTGCTAGGACTAGGGTGTACTCTTATCATGAACATATAATTCTCGTTATTATATATTAATCTCAATTATCTTCCATGTTGAGTGATTGTTATTGTGCTTCGTCGTTATCAAATAATTGGCCATTATTTGTGTGAATAACTATATTGTGACTGACATGTTAAGTTTAGTAGATTGCTTCTTATAACAATTACCATGAATTACATAATTAAGTAGACCTACTGGTTATGATTTGTGTAGTATCGTGCAATTATCCATCGAGCATAAAGGGTTTCGGTTATCTACATCTGTGACTAGACATAGCATGGGTAGATAGTTAGAAACACGGTTAGTATATTCTGACAGGAAATATTGACGAATCAAAGGATAATTGCTAGCAACATGGGAATAATTTGATGTTAATATGAATAACGGGATTAGATGGGATTGAGAATGAGGAACCTGATGTCTTAGTGCTTCCATATATTAATCTTACATAATTCATTCACTTTTACTTCGTGTTCCATCAATTATTATTTTTACGTTCGTTTCATTTCTTTGCACATTTGAAGTTGTCATAGGAATCCTTCTTTTATTTAAGTTTAGTTTGAAGTTAATCTCAATAGTAAATTTAGGTTAATCCGATCCTTGTTTGAATGACACTCTACTTATCATTATATTACTTGGATGATATTGTACACTTGCAATTATCAACAACACAGCACAACAAGTGCAAGCAGGTAGTTGACAGAACGCATCGTGACTTTGATTTGTATTGGAGTTCCCTAAATTTCTAATGTTATTTTAGTTGTTCGACTCTAGTCCTTGTGGGAGTGGGAGAGACATGTTTGTGCATGATTTATATATAGCAGTGGAATAGTACTTGGCTACCTAAAGATGAGTAGGAACTCCTACTTAAAATTCTTAGTGTTTTAATTGCGGAGCTTTGTGCTTATAATCAGAACCGTTCATACTATGAATCACATTGTAAAGATCATCTCTTAAATTAATACTAAGGTCATTTAGTCAATCTATTGTAGCAAATATATAGACGGTTCATAATGCTTTTATCAATACTGTTCATTTGTTTTTAAATAGTTTGATGACTAAACGACCTTAGTTTTAATTGATTTATTGCAGAGGTGATCTTTATATTGTGATTTATAAATATAAACAGTTCTGATTATAAACACGAAGTTCTATAAATTGACGACGAATAATTTTGAGTATGAGTTCATACTTATCTTTGAGTAGCCAAATATTATTCAAGAAAAAAAGCAATCAAAGGATGAATTTGGTCAATTATTTTTCAGATTTTGTTTCTCCAATGAAAAATGAAATTAGGTAATAAGAAGTAAATGTGGATGGTTATTTCAAGATACATTGCATAAGTAGCGCTTTGTAGTTTTCGAATGAATCGAACTAGTCTTCTCGTTATGATTCTGATTTATATTCATTTATTCAATAGATAATATATGATTCAGATTCATATTCATGGAAATTTTGATTAATTAGCATACAAATTAGTTTGATTTTTTTGTTGATAAGAAACGTTTTAATCCCCGTTTCATATGTAATTAATGTTATTGATATAGAAAGGTGTTGGAAATCATTTCAAGAAAACTAATAGCCAAATCTGCCAAACTGAAGTTTGGCATATATATCACTATTACATTTGTTCCAACCTAAGTTTATTTTCAATTATTTTGATATTTCATAGACGTAGTACGCAGACACATAGAACTACATATTAAAACTTTCATAAAATTATGAGTACCCAAACTACTGTGATTGTGAGATTAAAAGCAAGCCATGCTGCTAGAGCTTTTGGACTATCAACATCACAATACTAATTTTTTGTTGAAGAATAGAATCTTACATCGATCATAAGATTACAATTAATATATGAGAGTTTCCCTCTCTAATATCAAATTATCTATATACTAAAACCCAACAGAATGGCACTGTGAGAGCGCACTGTTCACCAACAGTGAAAGGGCGGAACTGCCCTTGGTTTTTGCTTTGGTCTCCGTACTGTTCATACTTTGCTATAGTAAGAAGTCTGTCTTGTCCTTGCTACATGCGCATCTCTCATTCCTCCGTCTCTGGTCTTTTTTTTTTTTTTTTTTTTTTTTGCCCTACCTTTTCAGTACATGCTTACCACGTGTTGATCATCGGCAGTGTTTCTGTTTAGAGGATTTTACCCTTGCTGCCCAGGCGTCAATCATCGTTGAAGGTGCCTATTCTCGACTCTTCTGCGTCATTCCGCTCTCTCTTAACTAAACCCAAAAGATTAGATCGCAGCTTCTCAAACTCTCTCTCTCTCGCACCGCCACCATCAGGCCTTAGCTGCAAGAAGGTTGGGTCTCGAAAGAGGTCGTTTTGTAAAATGCTCTCTACTTAAGGCAAGTAATTTGAAATTTTGGTCCTATTTTTTTTTTTTTATTCAAATGTTTAGTTGCAGAAATTTTAAATTAGTTTGTGTTCTTATGTGTAGGGTTTCAGGTGCTTGAGGTTCCTCTCTCTCTCTCTCACTTTTTTTTATTCAATTCATGATCAAATTTCATTTGTATGAATGTTGGATCTATTGCTTTCGACAAATTGTGCACTTTGTTTACTTCGATTAATTTTTTGTGGTTTGATTTGGTGAATTTTTGGGAAAATCCAAGTTCAATCCCGTTCTGTTTGCAGCATGCCAGCGATGATTTAAAACATTTGACGGTGGACAATCAATTGGAAACAGCTTCAAATGGGAAGTTTTCGCAAGGGACGCATGTAAGTGGAGTTATGCCAGATGCTGATGGAGAATGCTTTTTGGAATTCCATTAAGGGAAATTTTGGGTTTTATTGAAGAAATTTTAAACCCAGAAAGCTTGGGTTTCCTAGTGACTTCTCTGACATTTTTGGTTAGGGTTTAGTTCTTGGGTTCTCTTTTCATTGTTCAAATTTTTGTGATTTTAATTTTAAAAATCTGGGTTAAAGAAATTTTTCTGAGTTAATTCATGATATTGTATGAAGTATAGCTTATTCTATTCTCTTTCTATTGAGGTATGAATTTGCTTGGAAATGTTTATATGCAGGTGGACTATGCCATTTGAGAAACTATGGTATTCATATGTTTTGTAATTATTTTCATTTTATTTTGGATTGGTTCAAGTTCCAGTTTGCACGATTGTAAGATGTTTATCTAGTTCCAAGTATCTAATTGGTTTTGTACCAATATATAGTACTCAAACGCTCTCAACAAATACCTGCTTTCTCCCTCTCTCTCATGATAATTGAAGCGGAGTACCAGACCCAGAGAAGGTGAGAATCTAGACTTCCCAAACTTGGCCTCCCTTCTCGGCTGTGGAGTATCAACCGGTACACTTGAAATTCCCAAACTATGTTGAAATATTTGAGAAATGCAAAGTAAACAAAAGAGAAAAGGAATTTTAGAGAGAGAGTGATATAATAGTTGATCTGTAATTGTATGAATGAATTAACTATTCAATAGAGAGAGAGTTAACAATTTATACGGCTCTCATGGCACATACTTAACAGACTAACAAACACTAACAATCTCTAAACTGATCTGCTGAGCTGGACCATTAACCTCTGTTTATGTCCCAGCCACTCATCTTTCGGCTCTTATCACTATTTGCAAAATCTAGAGTTGCAGAAACCCCATTCTTAATGAATATTATTTTTTGTTGATTAATTGATGATTAATCTATTCCATTATTATTATTTTATTGCCAAATACTTTGAATATTCATTAGCAAAAGATATAGGGTTAACTATTTAATGAATACAATTTTGATGGTTGATTGCATTTCGTGAGTTATAAATATGGGGAATCCATTATTCAATACTAGCTGAATAATCGTAATGCTTTGGCCCCTTATCTTGAATTCTGTTCAAATTGATGAAGTCGCATGTTTCTTAAATGGAAACCTATGTTCTTTGAATTTGGCTTTTACAATTGAAGTCAAATTGACTCTGGCTTCAGCGACATTTGTAAATTCCGTATTCTGAAAATTACTTTACATACCGTGATCTGCATTTCTAACTGTTTACTGGTCTATACTTTAGAGATAGTGTACATCACTTTACTTTTTGTTGTGCATGTAACTGTGATCTTGAATATTTGATATTCTTTGAGATTTTCAGCATTCAGGTTTTGAAAATTCTGAACTTTATTCTTTTGTTTTTCTTCCTGTTTTATCAAGAATTGAGCCATGGTCCTTTAAACAACATTTGGGGCAAGCTGTTTTTATCCCTGCTGGATGCCCTTTTCAAGTCAGGAATCTTCAGGTAGTTTTATTTGTAGCTAAATTAATATTTTTGAAGTACCAACTCCGGATTATTTAATGAAAATGTGAATGGTTTAGATTGACTAGACAAGTAATTTATTTAAAGCATCTAATTGTACTTGCATCTGTATTAGTTTTATTTCTTGGTCGTTCAAGGACGTCACATAGCAAAAGTTAAGTCATCTAATACTACAGCGTACATATACTACAGAAAGAAGCTATCTTAATATTGGATGACTTAACATTCTCTGTTGTTTATTTTTGAGTTTTCAATAACCCTGTATCTTAAAAAATAGTTATTTTTGAGTTTTGTAGGCCGTCACTTTTATCAATTGTCAAATGTGACTCAAAAACTAATCCAAAAGCTTTAAAAAAATTTACTGTTTGATAATTTCCTTTCCGAAATTCTAATTATGTTTATACTTTTGCCAGTCATTACATTTTTTGTAAGTACTCCAAATTCACATTGTATGTCAATAAATTTTAAACGCTTTGTCTTATTTTATTTTCCATTATTTTGCAAGAAACCAAAGCCTTTCCATGCTCGAGAATTAACGTGTGCTTAAGAATTAATCTGTTTTGTTTGATCATTATGTTATAATACTATATGTGGTTGCAAATTTGAAAAATGTAGGGAGACAGATCAATTATGAACAAATTAGCATGGTTCGTCCTAATGCTATATAAGTTAGGTTGCTGATTTGTTTCCCCATTTCTTCATTGGTGATTTGTGTTTTCAGTGACTTTCCATTCGTGGGTAATAAGTTTTTGTCAAGAGTTAATGTGTTCAGTTCTTTTTCTTTTTTAATTTCTATTATGTGTGGTTCTGTGTCATGTGATTGGAGTGTCATGTGATTAGAGGTTCCAAAAGAGAAACATTACTTATTTTATTTGGTCAAAGTAGGGGGGAGGAAGTTCTGTTCAATTTTGGTTTTTCCAATGGCTTAGGTAGAAATTATGTCACTATTGATATTGCAGGTGGACATCTTGCAGAAATTACAAGGTATGCTACAATATATACTTCTTTGGTAGATTTGATTCAAATTGATAGATTTCGGTAAGAAAGAAACTTTTATCTTTTCTTTCAGTTAAGGACTCTTGGAACTTCAAATTTGTAAAAGATGTCAATATTAGAACAATGGCAATAGAACCGCCAATCCATATGATTGTAAACAGATTTCAACATATATCTAAATATTATTGCAGATCGTATGTATTTAGAACTTTTCACATGTTTTATATAGTTTTAAAACCTGCAGCATCGCGCGGGCACCTTTGCTAGTTTAATCTAAACATATCAAAGGTCCATTTAGAAATTTAAGCGAAACAAAGTCATTATGTCAAGAACAATACCTATTGTTTGGGTTGAAGTTGGGCATTGGGCCTGTTCGAAGCCCAATTCTTTGAAATTCACTTGGTTTGCATAGTGGGTATTTAATTTTAACACAGATGAACAGTAGGCATCCCAAATTTAAAAGTGCTTTTGATGTGGCATGATTGGGCGGCGAGATCACCCTCGTTCACAATGTAAAAGGAGATTTGTGGTAAGGTTTTATAGAGAAAAGCACTTTTTCAATGGCAAAAATGTAGATATAAGAGGATCAAAGCTCAAGTATCCAATTGAGAAACTCATCATTTGATAAAATCTCATCAACTACTTGAACAGAATTGAGAACTTACTTTGGAAGAAAGAGGCAGTTTCTATAAGAGGGTAGGGGAGAGATAGAAGAAAGGGCACTTAACACAACATACAAAAAGACTTCTAAAACTCTGCAACCTACTTTTCATACATTCGTTTTGTAGTTCAAATATTTCTTTGTATTTATAGCTCTACAACCTCCTTTGTAGTATTGATATCCTGCAATAAAGTTTTCTTCTCAAAATACACCTTGTACTCGTAAGAACATACCTGAATAACATCTGAACTTACCTGAATATGTTTAAACTTTGCCTGATTGTCTGTATTTATCATTTACTTTCAAGTTATTACCCTTTCATGCAATTTATTATCATTTTGGCTAACACCTTACAAGTATTTACCAGCTTTTACCTTCAACTTTTACTTATTCTATGTTTCGCTTTACTTTTTGTCTTTACCTTGCAAATTGGTTTGGATCATTTATGCTTAGTTTGTGGTTGTATTTTGACATTCAACGTAAGGAAAATATAAAGTAGATTAAACAAAAACAACGGCAAATTGTAGATATTAGAAGGTACCTGAGGGTCGAGGAGTGAGGTTCTGAGTTTGATGTTTTTGGAGAAATGGTGGGTTTATGGGGTGGCTCCGCCACTGCAATCGAAGAGTGCTGGGGAGGATTCAGGGCTTTTCTCCTCTTTGGAAACCAGATCAGAAGAAAGAATGAAAGGAAAATGAACTGGAAAAAGCAAGCAAGGGTATATGGGCTCAGACCCGTATGACCATGTGCAATGGTTGTTGGGTTACAACTCAAAATTTGAGCTTTAAACTCCAAGCCTTGAACTGTTAAAACCTATTTTTGATCTAAATTTTCCTCAGAAAATGAGCAAGGATAGTGGTGGCCCCCACAAATCTTTTGGGTACTCTTCTATTCTCTCTTTTCTTTATTTATTTATTTATTTTTAATTTTTTTTTTCTTTCTCCATTGTATAGAAGAAGGTTTTCGCCGATTTATGCAAGAAAATTGGATATATATTCTTCCTATTTGGTTGCATATTTGAAAGTTGGTTGGTGAATGTATTATGTACATACTATAGTGAAGTTCTTAATTTTTTTATGAATAGTCACTTTGCTGCTCACCGTTAGATTTCAAGCTCTCCATCATTTTTATGTCGTGTGGACAGCTGGTGAACCATTGAAGAAGGTAAAACGATTTTTCGCTCTTCACTAAAATACATCGACTAATGCTGCGAAATGACATTTTCCATCTTCTTAAGCAATTCACCCATGGAACTTTGCCATGGCTAAACCTTAAATCCACTCCAAACCACCTCCATCCATTCCTCCAAGCCATGGTTTGTTGAGCCTTGGCAGCATCGATGGCAATTCTAGCCCCAAGTTCACATGCATGACAATTACTATTCTAACTTAATCTACCCAATTCAATAATTAATAAGTAATTGAATTATACTATGAGGGCAATTACTATTCACAATTCGTGAAGAGTGGCAGAGAAGCTAAGACAGTTACTATTTACAATAGGTGGAAAGTTTAGTGACGATAATCTTTTTTTTTATTTTTTTTATTTTTATTTTTTTTAAATGGGGACAACGTGCTCCTTCCAAAGGCAAGGAAGACTCACATAGGTATTTCAGCCTCTCCTTGACCACAAGTCTGGCTTCCATACCAGCATTGGGTTTCGAACTCGAGACCTCCAGTTTTTAGTTTGAAGAAGGCCTCGCAATCCGTCATTTACCACTGGACCATCAGCTCTTTAGTGACAATAATCATTAGGAGGTGCGTAACCTTAAATTTGATTATGCAATACTCTACCGCAAATTTGATTATTATCTGGACGAAATTAAATTATTCTTCGAATATAAAGAGGTATATCAACACACTCCTCTATTTAATTAAGCTATGGAAGCCTACAATCTTTTTTCCCTGATTTTCCATTTAAATACGGGCACCTCTCCCAGACAGTAGCGTGAACCAGGTGCCAACACTTCTTCAGCAGCAAGTTATGAGCAGTTTGATAAGAAACATTCACGCAATCAAAATACGCACAACATAAAAATCCTATCCACTCGCATTAGCACGAGCGCGAAGAGGCTACTTAGAGAGAATGCAATTATTTGTAGATAGCAAATGTTCTGTGACACATCTAACCCAAACTCAAGCGCTGAATCATTATTGCATCGACCTCCAACCATATTTTAAGTAAACAAATCCTACTGCAATAAAAAGCGATTTTGAATCGTCATATCTTGTAAAAACAGATTAAAAACTTACAGAACTTGCTAGAGATCAACCTCAATGCCTATCTTCATCAGCATTTGAAGTGCTCCTCTTTTTCTCATCTCGTCTTCCTATTGAATTAAAAACAGAACCATCCAACAACGCCATGGAAGTTCAGGTTCAGCAAAGGGTCGATGCAAGGTTCTTACTTCAAAGCAACTTCTGGAGTTTTTCCTTGTCCAAACGGGTCTTGCAAGAAAACTGGAGTTCATATTGGGCTCCAAATATCCGCTGGCGTTTTAACCAAAAGAACTTCTTTTGCAATTCATGTGTTTCCGTGTTTATGACCAGGAACTGTTTCTTGACATTCATTTCAAACTGTTCTCTGGACTTTTTATCAACATGAGGTGATCGTAACACAGTGTATAAGACTCGTGATTCAGGCAATGCAATCTTCCGTGTGTAAGGTGGAAGCCCCCAGTTGATGTTCTCCGTTAATGGGCGACCAAATGATCGAATGGCTATGCATATCTTAGCGGCCATTACTTTCGCTAGTCTTTTCCTTTGGCAGAGTCCTTAAACAATTACCAAACAAATCTTAGTCATAGAAATCACGGTGATATATGGAAGCCAATGATTTAAAGAACAAAGGAAAACAATATCCAATCTGACAATTTTCATAAACGTTGGGATTTGAAATGAAAATAAACTCACAAATAGAGCATATTCATATCTTTACCAAATCACCCATGGAAACTTATGAAAACAAGGTAAAACCAAGAACTCATCTCAGGACACTGAACGCCAAAATATAAATCTTTATTAATAGTATTTAATTCAAGGTTGAAGTCAATATCACAAGTCCTATCTTCGACATATTTTCATACCTTGAGAGTTGCGTCATACATTATTGTCTATACAACTAAAGTATATTAAAAATTAAAATACTAAAAAAACACGAAATATTAAGACAATCATTCTATGGGAGAATGAAAGAATGAAAGAACAAATGACTGCAATATAATGATGGAAAGGGATCCTCTCCAGATCCCTTACCGGGCCATTGAAAGTTGATCCAACAACTAAAGTTATTATAACTTTTAAAGGGGTCCCTTGTTTGTAGCCGTTGGATAATGTCAATGGCCCGGATGAGTGGACTTGGTGGAAGGGATCCGGAGAGGATCCCTTTCCTATAATGATGAATTCTTCTCAATAAGACACATCAAATATTAATTCGTCTTCCACTATATTTTTTTTCCTTCTGGGCAGAGAAGACATTACTAGAAATTTGGTCTATGACAACACTGCATAGGCATCAAAAAAGCAAATAGGCATCGAATGATATCGCCGCTTCGTACTGCTGATGCTATTTATACGTGATATAACATCAGAGGTTATACATCCTAATGTGTATTCCATTTTCAAATCCCCCCGGGACACGATTTGCGGATGACTGCTGATGTCTTATGAAACAGAGTCCCCTATTCCCGCTATTCTGCTCATGCCCTAGAATTTTTACCATTTTCAATACTCAATCTCTCAGCTCCTTCCTCTTCAGTCTTACACCCCTGGCACGTCTTTAAATCCAATACCCAGAAAACCCAAATCCCGCCTCTCCCTCGACCCTGTATCCCTATCCCCTCACTCAAAACCCATATCAATTCTTGAATCCCGGCAACCCATACTGAAAGCCACAGTCACATAGCCATATGAAAAACCGTAAACTAATTCTATGGGTGAATGAAAGAGGTACAAATGAATGCAATATAATGATGCGTTGTTCTCAAGAAGTCATATATCGAACATTAATTCATCTTTCGCCATTATATTTTTTTTTGCATACAAGACATTTCAGTTTAGCAAACAACAATATCACCCAAACAGAAAAATCCTCAAACACCTTCCAATCATTCCCGGAAGCGCAGCAAGACTACAAATTTGATTCAGATCCACGGAACTACGAACGGCAGATTCAATTACTGATAACATTCAAATTTTTAGCCTCGACCCAGTTCAAGTTTTTTTATTTCAGATGGAAATTTTCAGAAATATATGAGATTTCAAGCTTTTTCACTGACCCAATTCAGATTTTGGATTCAATTCACTGACCCACAGACTTACAGAGTGAGCAATATTATTCAAAATCTGAGGCAGATTAAACAAAAACAAAGGCGGATATAGTAGAAGGTACCTGAGAGGGCTGAGGAGTGAGGTTTGGACTTTGAAGCTGTCGTGCAAATGAGTGCCAGAGAAGGTTTAGGTCTTTTCCGTTTTTCAAAACCAGAAAAAAGAATGAAACCAAAGAACAGGAAATGGAGAGAGTGAGCAAATATAAAATGGTCCAGGCCTGTAACCTAAGTGGGTTGGGCTTTCTCCTCATTTTTTACTATCAAAATCAATTAGAAACCCTACTCTTCGGAACCAGGTTCGAATCTAACTTGGCTTTTGAGTGAAGTTTGGTTGGTGGGAGGACGGTAGATGAGCTGTAAACTTAGACGACATCAAGTAATTGACTATGCGCCGGCTCTGGGTGCCTTGATCAATTGCACAAGATGTGGAGCTAGTTCATGTGATCGAGGTTTACACCAACTTCGGAGTTGCTGTAAAATATGTATAAAGGTGGAGTATTTATCCTTAAAATAATAATAAATAGGCTTTTTTTTTTCTTGTATTATAAAATCAAAATATTCATGCATGTAATTTAATCTTAAACTTATTTTTGTGCCTATTAGTTAGGGTGACAATTTCAAACATGCCGGGCAAGCCAAATCGAAAATAAGATGAAATAAATGAATTTAGGTTTGTCATAATCACATTCATATAATAAGCATGTCAAACTATTTAATATTGCTAGTAAACATTTCGTGTAGCGGGTCAATCAACTTAATATGAAAATAACACATTTTGATACGTAATTGTGTAACCCATTAATAACTGTGTGATTCATTTAACCCATGTAACACAAAATAACTCAATAAAATTGAAGGAGAAATTTCAAGCTTAACCTTTTATTTGATGTAGAGGATGTGTTATTCCTCCTACGCATTGCCTTTATTTATAGTAATAAGGGAAGGAAGAATCTTTCTCATCCAAGGAATACAAGTCTAATAGAGAAGAATAATTAGAATCAAATCTAATTTAGGATTTACACAATTATACATAAATACAAAGTTTATAACACTCTCCCTTGAGTATGTAAATACTCAAGTAGATTCGGTATCATGTAGAGTTGAGGAAGTCGACTTGTCGGCACTGATTTTGGGAACACGTTAGTCTCAAATAAGGTAGGAACTTGCATACGGAACTAAGTCTCACAAAAAACCAATTAATGGCTATGGCAAAAACCTGAGTAGGGACAAAATCCGTAGTCTAAGGAAAAATGCGTGAGAAATGCAAAATCAAATGAAACGTCTACGTGATGTCATCAGGGATATGATCAACCCAAGGTGGGTGCCTTGTCAAAACCTTATTAGATAACAAAAACACAAAGGGAAAAATGCTCCTTATTGTAGGGAAAATAGCACATTAAGATCAAGCAAGTGTACTTCAGGATACTCCCCTAAGTTTGACATAATTCCAAAGAGAACTAACAATGTTACATGATGTGATAGAAACTAGCACACAGATTAAACCCTATAATTTAAACAATTTTAGTATGAGCAAGTAGGGATCATTCTAGGCCGGTGATTAGGAGGGATGCTAATCAACACAAATTAAACTTAAAAATTGAAAACTAAACTAGACTTACACAAAATAAGAACTAAGGGGGATTTTGGACGAATTTTAACAAAAATAAAGTAAATTGCAGCAAACGAATGTCTTGTACGAGACATAGGTGAGAGGCTAGCTAGAGGATTCTTCTCCACACATGAAACATATGCATACAAATTGATTTCCAGTTATTATTTCTATAAACCATGAATGACAATGCCCCAAATTAATTGTGAATGTACTATTTAATTCTCAGACTTTCCTAAGTTCATTGAATTGGACTCAGCGACGCAACCAAACCATCCTTCTCAAGTTCCCTAACTATGAAAAGCATGATAGAGATACATCTCAAAAATCATTAAGTTATGAGAAAATCATAAGCATTGACGAAGCATTCATAACTATGAAAAGTATGATACTCCTGCCAAGAATTTACTTAACTCAATCATGACTAGTGACTTTTACTACTTAAATATAAGTTCATAATGATTAGGTGAAATTCCCTTATATTCTAGCATCAAATCCCTGCATGCAAACTAAGTATGCATCCTTAATAAACATACAAGAATAAGTTATATATAAAGCAGATAAGTAAATCACATTCATGTTTTACGAAACAATAACTGGATGTAATCAATTTCTATAAAACATATGATCATGGCTTTGAATTCACCTCTAGCTAAAAAGAAATTTCGTTATGCATGTTCATCATAACTAAGAAACAATCTAAAATAAACATTAAAACTAAACAAGGATAGAAAGAACTCTGAAAACTCCAATTGTTGAATGGCAGGTTGTGGCACAATCTTTCCTTTTTGGCTCTTGCAGGTTGCGGCACCAATTTGGAATAGAACATGCGGCACCAAGTTTTCTCTCCCTAATTGCTACATCAGAAATACATATATCTATAGGGTAGGGTTCGGCAGAAACCAAGGAGAAAAAAGATTAGGGTGTTTGAATGGATTATGACTCCTAGAATCAGATGGGAAGTATTTAGAATAAGATAAAGACTTCTTTTGCAACTGGAGATAATATGAGATAATGTTGAATAAGGTGGATAATGTTTTGATAAGATAAGATAAGTTTGGATAAGGTTGGATAAGATTATGTCTTTCCTTGTCTTCCAAGCTTCCAAATTTGATTCCTCTAGATTTTAGCACATATTTAGCACATGTTAAAAACCAAAAACGTCCAGCCCCACTGCTCCACGCGCATACTATCCAATACAAGTCCAAAACTGCTCTAAATTGCTTCATTTAGCCATTTATTGCCATCTTTACCAATTGGACCTACAATAATACGAAAATAACTTAAATTACGATAATAAATGGAAATTAAACTAAGTAAATGCAAAGAAATAAGATAACAAAGTCGCATAAATATGCTCTTATCATTACAACTCAAAAAGTTTACGCATACCTATTCCTTGAACAAGCTTCTGAAATGTCACATTCGATAGTGATTTGGTAAAGAGGTCGACCATATTATCTTGTGAATGAATTTGCATGACTTCAATCTTCTGATACTCTTGCCGTTGATGTGAGAAGAAGAACTTCAGGGCAATGTGTTTGGTGTTGTCTCATTTGATGTAACCCTTCTTGAGCTATTTGATTCATGCTGTGTTGTTTTCATAGATAGTCATCGAGGTGTCAACAACGGGTCAAAGATCGCATAAGCTTCGAATATGGCCCACAACTGCTCTCAACCAAAAACATTCCCAAGTTGGTTCGTGTAAGGCGAGAATATTAGCATGGTTAAACCAAGTGGCAACTAAGGTATGTTTAGTTGACCTCTAAGAGATTGTGGTGCCTTTAACAGTAAAGACATAAACCCATTTGAGAACGCGCGTTGTGCGAATCAAATAAGTATCTTGCATTAGCATAACCAACAAGGCGAAAATCGATTCGAGATAAGGAGGTGCGACATCACTCGAGGATCTGTAGGGATAAAACAAACCCAGATTCATAGTACCCTTAAGTAACAGAAAATGTCTTTAACACCAGTCTATTGTATGCGTGTTGGTGCATTACTGTATCTTGCCAAAATATTAATAGTGAAGGAGATGTCGGGTCTAATGCATTGGGTTAAGTACAATAAAGCACCTATCGCACTTAGATAAGGAACTTCAAGCTCCAAAATCTCTTCATCATCCTCATTCAGATGGAAGAGATCTCGTTTTGCATCTAACGATGGAATGACCATAAAAGTACTTGAAGGCTTTGCTTTATCTTCGCTAAAGCGGTGTAATACCTTTTGGGTATAGTTCGATTGATGTATTAAAATTCCATCTGAATGATGCTCTATCTCAAGACCGACATAGTATCGAGTCTTTCTTAGATCTTTCATCTCAAATTCCGACTTAAGGTGTGCAGCAGTTTTCTTCAGGAGTTCCGATAAGGTTCATGTCGTTGACATAAACTGCAACAATTGCAAAACAGGAATGTGACTTCTTAATGAACACACAAGGGCATAGTTCGTTGTTCACATATCCCTGACTGGTCAAATACTCACTTAGACGGTTATACCACATTTTTCCAGATTGCTTCAATCTGTAGAGTGAACGCCTTAGCTGAATTGAGAGCGTGTTTCGGGGTTTGCAAATATTTGATCCAGCCAATGTAAGTTCTTTGGGAACTTTCATATAGATTTTTGTATCAAGATCCTCATAGAGATACGCAGTTACTACGTCCATCAGCTGCATGCTCAGTTTTTCAGAAACTACCAAATTGATAAGGTAGCGAAAAGTAATCACATCCATAACGGGTGAATAAGTTTCGTCATGGTCAATCCTAAGGCGTTGTGAAAAGCCTTGCCCAACAAGATGAGCTTTGTAACACACAATTTCGTTATTCTCTTTACGCTTCCGAACGAAAACCCATTTGTAGCCAACGGGCTTTACATGTGGAAGAGTAGAAGCTACAAGTCCAAACATCTTACAATTGGACTCACGATAGGCTCAACAGGAGCCTGTGCTGTTGGTTTTCTTTTCCAGGGGTGTGAATCCTTTGAACCAAGTGGTTTGCCACACTTTTGTGTAGGGCAGAGGATTGGCTAGTTGCTAATATATGTGGATCGGCTAAATGGTGTCCCGGGCTTCCAAAAAAGAAGTCTGTCGTACATTTGGTACATTCATCTTTGTAGGCACATTTGCAGCTGGAATATGTGATCTTGTCACTCACGGCAGATCAGTGAAAGCATTTGGCATGCTCTAAGCTATGCTCTGAAGATCTAATATGCACTGCACTTCAGTTTCAGATTGAGTGGTGCAGGGATCTAAATAAGACAAAGTGGGATTCATCCATGATAATTCGCATCGTTCTTTAGGAACGTTGACGTTCTTATCTCCCCCTAACGACGGGAAGACTGTCTCATAGAAGTGACAATCCGCAAAATGAGCGATCAACAGATCGCCTGTCAAAGGTTCTAAGCAACGAATGATTGAAGGAGAATCATATCTGACATAGTTTCTCATCTTTCATTAAGGCTTCATTTTTGTACGTAAAGGTGGTGAAATCAGCACGTAGATAGCATAACCAAAAATACATAGATGCGATATGTTGGGTTCATATTCGGTAACCAACTGAAGGGCGTTATATGGTTGGTTCGCAATAAGTCTCAAGCGGACTAACATGCCTGCGTACAATATTGCATGGCCTTAAGCAGCGATCGGGAGCTTGGTAAGTATAACCAACGATCAAGCAATCATTTATAACGCTTAATGAATGCCTCTGCTAGGCCGTTCTAGGTGTGAACATGAGGTACTGGATGTTCAACTTCAACCTCAACCGATATGCAATAGTCATCAAAAGTTTTAGATGTGAATTCTCCAACATTATCCAATCAAATAAATTTGATTGGATAATCAAGGTGGTGACCCCTGAGCTTGGTAACCTAAGCCAATAGTTTGTAGAATGCAGTGTTCCTTGTGGACAACAAGCACATGTGTGACCAACGTATGGAAGCGTCAACCAAAACCATAAAATATCTACATGGTCCGCATGGAGGGTGAACGGTCCACAAATCTCCCTGTAAAGCGCTGACACGAAAATTTTATTTCAGAAACAAATTTCAGTGATAGGCCAAAATTAAACTCTTGTTTAACTAACTACTATTAATTAGAATTCTTTATTTAACTTTCTGAAACACTCACAAAATCTATAAACAGAATTTACTTACAAAAAACATAAGATTAAATTTTCAAATAATTCACCAAAATTTCAATTCTTCAATCAAATTCCCAACAAAAGATTAATCTTAATTATTTAAGGTTGCATCTAACCCCTGTTAGATTGCCTACATACCCTCGATGCGGGATCAAGCCTTTCGTAGTTCACCATTCATTCTTTTATCCATTTCCGAAAATAATCTAGAAATGGAAATATTCAATATTTACTTTCACAATTGAATCACCTCAAATGGGTACCAATTACAGATTTAAAATATCAAAATCTGCATGAAAAGGCGGCGTCAGCTCATTGGCCACACGGCGTCGCAAGTGACGGTTTTCGACGAACGGAAACCTAATTTTTCGATTAACTCTAAAATGTACCAAATTTTACAGCAAAGTAGAGTTCAATGAGAGGAACAACTTTCATACCTAGGCTGAAGTCCAATTCATCCGGGAAACACTTGAAATCAGCCTTGGACCACCAGAAACCCTAGAAATAGGTGTTCTTGATTCGACCTCAAAACAAACTCCGACGCTCCAAACATTGCCTGGGCTTTGTTCCAGACATTGAGAGAAGACTATTGGTGGTGGTGACAGACGAAGTTAGCTTTAGATTTTGGTGAATCGAAGCCAAACCCGTTGCACCCCCTAGTACAATTTCTCTTGAAATCCGCCCAAATTCATAAATTTTTCGGGTGAAAATGGGAAAGAGAACAATTGGGTTCGAAGTAAGGATCATTTTGGTACCAGTCCTGTCATCAACAGTGGCCGGAATAGGAAAATCCGGCCTGGTCAGGTTGGTGGGTCATAGGGGATCCGGTTATATCTTCCCCTTCTCCCTTGTGTCCCCTCATTTTCTCCTTACACGATTGGTCCCCTTTCCCCCTTCTTCCCTCTCGCATTACTCCTTTTCCTCTCTCTCACGTTGCCATCTGGTAGCTTCCAGACTTTTTTTATTTTTTTATTTTTAAAAGCCTCTAATTTCTTCGTTCTAACTCCGATTCATAAATGGTTTTCGCCCACGCTTTCGTAGGGTCAAGCTCTATCCAATTATATCAAGAAATACGATAAAATATATGAGGATAAAAAACATCCTCATAAAATTACATTTAGGGTATTTTCGTCTTTTCCATTTATAGATAAATTTTTCGATGTAAATTATAATAAATCTGGAAACAAAATTCTAAAATTTCTCTAATCAAATTTTCATAACCATAGATCTATTTATTCTCGATTTACTCCATATATTCATATATTTTAAAATTTCAGGGTATTACAGTCCCATTGAATCCTTTGTAGAAAAATAGGAGGATTTAAACGAATCTTGTCATAAGAAGGTTTAATAATAAGTTTTCCCATATAGCAGGTTTGACATGCGATTCCTTGAATCGAACCTCAACTTTGAGTTAGTGGATGCCCATGTGATGATTTGAGGATACGGTGCATCACTGTTCATCCAAGGTCTCCCAAACGATCAAGCCAAAGTGTAATTTCGTGCCCGGTCCCAGAGGCAGGGCCGGCCGCATAGTGGTTCTCTATAGGGCGTATGGTCATAATATACAGATCACTCGGGATACACTCCATCTTCTCTAGAATACGATTGTGGCCATATTCGTAGGAAGTGATGCACATAAATTCAACTCCATTTTCTACATAGGTTTCAGCGTGGTAATTATTATCTAATTATGGTCTCGAATATCTTTAATGCTCAACAACGTTCTTCCGGAACGTGAAGAATAAAATGCCTCTTGAATGGTCAAAATATTGCCATTGGACAACATTGTATGAGTCGTTCTGTATCCTTCGATCAGGTTAGATAGATCTGAGAAGGTTGTCAGAGATGCATTCTTAGGTACAAAGTTAGTGAAATAGATGCGTTCAGGCAAAACAGTGTGTGTGGTTGCACTATATACCAAATAACTAACTTTCCCACTAGTCATACCTAGAATAAAATTAATTGAACCGATCACATGCATAAAAGTTCGAAAACTTAAATCCATTCAATTAAATTTTTTAGAGAAAAGTTTATGAACTTCAGGTTCATAATATCTGTAAACAAACACACACACACACACACACACACACATACACACACACACACACATATATATATATATATGTGTGTGTATATATATATATACAGAAATATGCAACAAATATATGCAAGTAGGTCTTCGGGGCTTATGATTATAATTGAATTACTTATTTGGACTTCGGGTCAAAATTATAGGTTGGATGAAAAAATATATATATATATATGTATGTATATGTATAAACCCATAAGGCTTAAAAATAGGCAATAAAATTTGGTGGCCCAGGCCCAAATCTAGGATGAAAGAAGCACGAGCCTAGCTGCAGGCAGGCCTAGCGTCACACGAAATGGGGCTGCAGACGCAAGCTGAATGATAGAAGGCCCATACGCACAAATCAACAAGAGCCTATACAAGGGGTTGATCCGGTGCGGCGAGGGGTAGGGGAAATAAAGGCCCTATATGAGGGTGGGATCCAATGTAACGTGGGCAGGGGGACACCACACCCACATAGGCTGATGTCGCAAGTGGCCCAAAGGGAGCTAGCTGTTGTGGGCTACAACATACAAACCCAACAAAAACCAAACTTGGTTTTAGTTTATGCTGAGAAGAACCAAAGCCCAAGTGGGCTTGGTCTTGAACTAGAAACACCTAACTGTATCTTGGGTGCGCTCGCTGGGGAAGAAAACCGGACTCGTCGCTTTTGGCGGCAGAGTTGAGGTTAGGAAAAACTCGGGTTGACGGTTCATCGTAGAACCTATTGTTAGGTAACGAAGAGTGAAATCTCGACGTCAATAATCCAAGAAACCTTCGGGTTCGAGTTAGGGTTTTCGAACCCCCATGAGATTATGAGGAATCTCGGCCACGATTATGACAATGACGACTTCATGTCATCGAGAATTGCAGCTGTGGTGGTTGAGCATGGCTACAGCCATGCTTTCGTCAAAAGAACAGTGACGACACTGATGATGGCGTCAGGTTTGGGGTTGGACGATGTTGAAAATGACGTCGTGGGTTTTGGGTTCCAAGGCGTGAAGCTGCTGCATCGTGGGTTAGCTCGGCTCCAGCGGCTCAGGCTGCTAACCTGGCATGTTGGGTTTGGTGGCTTGGCAGCTTGACGGTCGCGGCTCACTCAAGGGGAGAGGTTTTCAACGAAACCTTATTCTATATTTTTTTCTTTCAAAAATTCAATTATGCATATATAATTCAATACTGATCTATATAATTTCATGCAATATCCAAGATATAATTTTAATGCATAGACAAATATTTATTGCAATTCATGACAATATTAATTCACATAATTCAACAATTGTGGATATGATGTATACACAATTTATGTAGAATCTAAAATTCGAAAAACATAAAGTTGGGTCATGCATTATGGTGAATGTTCATGCTATCAGGCTGCAAAAATATCAAGATAAAAACCGTTGTTTTGAAAGAACCCGATTGCGTGATGATATTGATGAATTGGTTTGATGCAGAAAACTTCCACATCAGATTCCTAAGCGTAATGGTAGGAGCGTGCTGATAATGTGTCGTGGCCTATATTTAACTGACAAGGGAGAGAATGGAGAAAGATGTGTTTGTAGTATTGTGTAGAGGATGTGTTATCCCCCCTACTCAGTGCCTTTATTTATAGTAATAAGGGAGGGAAGAATCCTTCTCCTCCAAGGAATACAAGTCCTAATATGGAAGAATATATAGAATCAAATCTAATCTAGGATTTACACAATTATACTTAAATACAAAGTTTATAAAAATTAACACTTTGTTAAAGAAAAAAAACAATTAACATACTGATGCTATCGTTTGCAAAAAAAATCACTCAATATGATCTAAAATTTTGGAATTTTTTTGCTCAAATGACGGTTAAAATAGTAAGGGAAATCCAATCTCTATTTAGCTTTTCACACACCCTCTTAAATTTTAACCATAGAATTTGATAAATCAAACAAAATTAATGAAAATGGTGTAAGAAGCTAAAAAAGCCACTCACCAATTTTGAAAAAGTTAAAATTCAATAAGTAGAATAAAATTTCTTCATCGTAGACAGTATCAGGCTGCAATATTGTTCTTCAGCATCAGTTATTCATATGACAAAAACTAGAGGGCCACTTAAAAATTGGAGGAGAGAAATCAATGAAACTAATCATGCATTTTCTGCTTGCAGCTTTCTTGATCTTGAGGAATTTTCTGGTATATAATAAATGTGAGTATATACTAGAAAATTTTGCAATCATATTTAGAATAGGAATGTGATTGTGTAAATAGGCCTACAATGGGGTGAATTAAACCCACCTCACAATTAAATCACTCTTTCTTCTCTCTCAATACCGCCAACCCTTCTCTCTCTAAACCCTTAAATCGTTTAATCAAATAGGCCTACAACACGTTATCATCACGCTTTTGCTAGAAGCTGAGGAATTGACAGATCATAGGAAGAGGCTATCTTCCACAAAATTCAAAGGCTTATATTTTTTTTTCTGCTAATCAGGTACGTTTAAAATAAAAGAAGATATTTGAAACGTCCACGAAGCATGAAAACATTCCCCATGATGCATGATCCACTCTATGTTTATGTTTTTATATATATTGTATATATTCATATATTTATCTATATATATATATATATATATTTGTTTCATGCATTACGCAATTATATTTGCTATGTGGAATTTGTGAGTCAATGTATATAAAATAAATTAGAAGCAAATTAGGTTTTTATTTTTTTTTATTTTTTATTTTTTTTAACCCTAGGTTCGAAAAAAAATTTGTATTTTTTGGCATCACCGTGGCAGCACCACGACACCACCGTGGGATGGCGTTGACACCCCACCTCGAGCCCCTTCTTTTGCTCACGGCACCCATCCCTATTTTTTGGGCTATGGTATTTTCCACCGAATAATATTATTTTAATATTATTTTGCTTCTACAATCGACCCCATATCGCCTGATTTATTGAATTAATTAAAAGTGACATGCAATCCATTAATATGATAATGAATTCAAAATTACTGACCTGAAGATCACTTTTGGACATTAACAATTCAAAATTTTGTTTTTATACTTTGAACCATTGACATACTTTCGTAGTAATGAAACTCTCACACTTGAGTTCCTGAAAAACCTCAAACCCATTATATTTAAACTAGTATATTGCATTATGTGTTTCTTATAGGAACCTCTCATTATGAACTAATTGTTCATAAAACTAAATTGAACCGGTAGTTTCAAATTTAGTGCCTTTGAAACTCGAAGTTTTCATTCAAAACATACCACATGAAACCTATAGTTTTCATGCATAAATTAAACCAATACATGTCTGTAGAACCTGTTTGTTCTACGATATATGTCTATAGATTACCATATGACTACTCACGTTTTTTCCCTTCGTTTGAGGGACATGTCGAACTTGAACAAGCTCGATTTCTTCGCTCAAGAAGTCTTTGGAAGAAACTATCTGAAGTAGGTTCAAGACGTGAAGCTCCATCTAACTCCAAAGGGTATTAGAGCCACCATCGAGGCACCCGTCGCTGACAAACCTATTGACAAAGCTTAGATGGCTAATGGAATGATCTTCATTCAAAGACATATCCATGGTGCATTGCAGACTAAGTACCTCGCTGAGGAGGACCCACACACCTTTTGGTTTGCTCTAGTCAACTGTTTCGATCACTAGAAAGACAAATACTTGCCTGAAGCAAGACACGACTGGCAGCATCTTCGCTTCCAAGACTTTAAGTCTCTAAATGAATACAACTCCGCAGTTTGTAGAATCCGTTCACTGTTGAAATTCTACAAAGTGGAACTAACCAAATCAAATCTCCTGGTGAAGACCTATTCGACCTTCATTACCACCAATATTGTCCTGCAGCAACAATATAGGGCACATAAATTCACCAAGTTTTCAGATTTGATATCTGTTTTACTTCTCGCTGAAAAGAAAAACCAGCTTTTGATGAATAATCATTAAGCTCGATCCACTAGCTTGAACGATGTGCCTAAAGTGCATGCAACCAATTTTAGCAGACATAAATGACGAAAGAACCGTTGTGGCCATGTCAATGGGGGACAAGTCCCACCACGGGCCCAAGTTTAACAGAGTGCTACACCTAAGTGAGGAAATGTGACCCAACAACGTTTACCACTTGCTCCCTAAGGCCCCAAACTTCAAGAACAAGGGCAAAGCTCCCATTCAGCCAGCTTCTACTGAACTAGACATGTGCTATCAATGTGGATTAAGGGATCATTGGTCATGCGTATGCCAAGCTTCCCTTGAGGCTATTGCCAAATATCATTCCTATCGTGAGTCTAACTTTGCAACGTGGATCATTCGGAAGATGCAACTACATCAATAAAAATATCAGATTTTCAGGAGGCGTTAGCTCCTATGGATGAAAAAAATTAGACATGGTTTTAGGGTGTCTACCCCTAGTGACCGAACCCACTAGGAATGGCCAGCCCTACCCCTTCTATTTTTCTAGGTTTATGGTTTAATTTTGAACAATTTTTCTAAGTATTTGGAATAATTTGTTTGGTTTTGGTTTGTTTTGGATTATGGATTGTTATTTGAATGGATATTATTTTCTCAAGTTGCTTAATTGAATGAATGGACTTATATTTATGCATGTGACCAATTCAATCAATTTATTTCTAGGTATGTCTAGTGGGGAAGTTAGTTGTCTGGCAGATAGTGCAACCACGCACACCATCTTGCCTGAACGACACTATTTTACTAACTTAATACCCAAGAAAACTCATTTGACAACTCTCTCAGGCCCATCCAACCTGATTGAAGGATACGGAAAGGCACGTATCATGTTGTCCAATGGTACTATCTTAACATTAAGGAGGCACTATATTCTCCACGTTCCGGAAGAATGTTGCTGAGTTTTAGAGATATTCGAGATAATCAATATCATATTGAAACCACTAAAGATAATGGTTCTGAATTTCTTTGTATCACTTCGTATGAATATGGCCAAAAGCGTATTCACGAGAAGTTGGAACATCTGTCGAGTGGGTTGTACATCACAACCATTCGCGGCATAAAAGCCCATAGTGTGGCCGACCCTATGCCTGAGTTCCAGGACACTTTGTTGCTTTGGCATGATCGTTTGGGATATCTTGGACATGACATGATGCGTCGTATCCTCAAATCTTCACACGGGCATAAGTTATATCCCTATGTTGGAATCCCGCCATGCAAAGCGTGTTCTTTAGGGAAGTTGACTACTCAACCCTCACCCCCCCTTCAATTTCTTTAGAGGATTTAAGGTGACATTTATGGACCTATCTAACCAACCTACGGACCATTTAGATACTTTATGGTGTTGGTTGATGCATCGACATAATGGTCACATGTCTGCCTATTGTCCACACGCAACGTTGCGTTTGCTAAACTCTTAGCTCAAATTATTAAGTTAAGGGCTCACCACCTTGATTATCTAATTAAGTCAATTTGACTGGACAACGTTGGAGAGTTTACGTCATAAACTTTTAACGATTATTGCATGTCAGTAGGGATTGATGTGGAACATCCTGTACCCCATGTTCACACCCAAAACGACCTGGCAGAAGCTTTCATAAAGCGCGTTTAATTGATAGCTCAGACTTTGGTTACGAGAACCAAACTGCTGGTATCTGCCTAAGACTATGCAATATTGCACGAAGTTATGTTGGTCTGCTTGAGGCCCATCGCTACCCAACCACATTCACTGTTACAGTTGGTCACTGGATACGAGTCTGACGTCTCTCATTTACGGGTGTTTGAGTGCGCCATTTATGTACCAATAGCGCTGCCACTACGTACCAAAATGGGTCCTCATTGAAAAATGGGAATCTATGTCGGCTATGATTCGCCATCAATTGTTCGTTATTTAGAACCTTTGACAGGTGATATTTTTACCACATGTTTTGCAGATTATCACTTTGATGAAACAGTCTTCTTGTTGTTAGGGGGATATAAGCATGCCAACGTTCTTGTAAAACTTTGCGAATTGTAGTTTTATGCTCCCACTATGTCTCATTTAGATCTCCACACTACCTAGTCTGAAACTGAGGTGGGATGAATTATATATCTTCAGAGCATTGCTCAAAGCATGCCAAATACTTTTAATGATCTAGCAAAGGTGACAAGATCACATATACTCGTTGCAAACGCACCTGCAAGAATAGATGCACCCCGCGTATGTCAACAACCCGCCTGGGAAGGCCAGACCATCCTCGAAGGTGGGAAGGCCACACCTTCCACACGGTAAGGTACATTGACGACTAGCTAATCATCTGTTCCGACCTTGAAGCGTGCCATACCTTTTGGTTCAAAGGATTCACAATCTCGAAAGAGAAAATGGCACAAACTAGTGACATAAGTTTGAATCTGACCATTGTTCACTCATTTATTCCAACGCATGAGGTTATTCTATATTACGGTGATGCTTCTGATGAAACATGTTGGCCTCCCGTGAATCGTGAGATTTCGATCCATTACGCAGTATTAGATGAGGTTTGGAATAGGAATGAGATGATCATCGACGATGCATTTGATTACTCAGTAGCTACTGACATCATGCTTAGTGATGACATTGAACCATGTTTCGTCGATGAATGGCAATGTAAAACCGATTAGTCAAACTGGAAACAAGCAATCTAGGTCGAACTCGATTCGCACACAAAATGTAAGTGTTTAGACCTATTGTTCCTACATCACTACGCGTGAAGCCCGTTAGCTACAAGTGGGTTTTCGTGAGGAAACGTAATGAGAAGAATGAAATAATGCGATACAAAGAACGCCTCATACCACAAGGCTTCTCTCAGCGCCCTGGGATTGATTATGAGGAGACGTATTCTCCCGTAATGGATGTTATAACGTTTCGCTACCTTATCAGTTTGGTAGTTTCTGAAAAACTGAATATGCAGCTTATGGATGTGATAACCACGTATTGCTATGGGGATCTAGATACGAAAATTTACATGAAAGTTCTAGAAGGACTTCCATTGATTGGTTCAAATAGTTTTAGACCACGGAACACTTTCTCAATTAGGTGAAGGAGGTCACTCTACAGATTGAAACAATCAGGGTGGTATAACCGTCTGAGTAACTATTTGACAAGTCAAGGTTATGTGAACAACAAACTATGTCCATGCGTGTTCATAAAGAAGTCACATTCTGGATTTGCAATCGTTGCAGTTTATTTCGATGACATAAACCTTATTGGGACTCCTACAGAGCTTGAGGAAATTGCTGCACACTTGAAATCGAAATTTGAGATAAAGGATCTTAGGAAAACTTGATACTATCTCATCCTGGAGATCGAGCATTGTTTGGATGGAATCCGAGTACATCAATCGAACTACACCCAAAAGGTGTTGCATCGTTTTAATGAGGATAAAGCAAAGCCTTCGAGTATACCTATGGTTGTTCGGACTCTAGATGCTAAACGAGATCTCTTCCATCCAAATGAGGATAAGGAAGAGATTTTGGAACTCGAAGTTCCTTACCTAAGTGCAATTAGGGTTTTATTGTACTTGGCTCAGTGCACTTAACACGGCATCTCTTTCACTGTTAATCTTTTGGCAAGATACAATAATGCGCCCACACGCAGGCACTGGAATGGTTTTAAAGACATTTTTCGTTACCTCAAGGTTACAACAGATTTGGGCTTGTTCCATACCGGTGAATCTTCGAGTGTTGTTGCCCCCTATGTTTCTCGGATTGATTCTTGCCTTGTTAGTTATGCATATGCGGGATATCTGTCTAACCCACATAGGGCACGTTCTCAAACGAGTTATGTCTTTACCGTTGGAGACACCGCTATATCTTAGAGGTCTACCAATCAAACGCTAGTTGGGACTTCGTCGAACCATGCTGAGATTCTTACCCTGCATGAAGCATCGCATGAATGCTTTTGGATGAGAGAAGTTATGGAACATATTCGAAGCACTAGTGGTCTTACATCAGTAGTTGACCTTTCTACGACGATCTTGGAAGACAATGCAGCATGTATCGAGCAGTTAAAGAAGGGATAGATAAAGGGAGACAACACCAAGCACATAACGCTGAAGTTCTTTTACTCACACCAGCAGCAGTAGCATCAGAACTTTGAAGTAAAAAAAACCCGTTCCCAGGACAACCTGGTCGATCTCTTCACCAAATCATTACCCAAGTCTACTTTTCAGAAGCTCATCCAAGGAATCGGTATGCGTAAATTACCTGAGTTGAATCGCTTGTAGTTTTTTTATTTATAAGTTATGTCTAACTCAGGGGAAGTATATATAAGCATACTCACATGATCTTAATGTACTCTTTTTCCTATGATTAGGAGTATTTTTCCTATTGGGTTTTTGCTACCTAACGAGGCACCCATCCTGAGATGACCATACTCTGTTGAGTTCACTACTTTCGTCCAGTTTAAAGTTTGTTTTAGACATTATGCATACTTCTCACTTTTCTCCTTAGTATACGGGTTTTCCCCATGCCTTTGGTTTTACCAAAGTGAGGTTTTGTGAGTATTATTACAAATGTGTACTTCCTTAAATTTGAGACTCGCGATCACCTGTTGTGCCGATGACTTCATCAACTATTCTACATTATCTGCTGAAGATCTGATGCGATGGTTTGTTGAGTATTTACACACTCAAGGGGGAGTGTTGCATTCATATTTAGAATAGGAAAGTGATTGTGTAAATCCTAGTAGATATGGAAATGTATTTTATATTCCTATTATGAGTTGATTACCTATTAAATGTTGTAATCCTAAAGGGAATGATTTTTACCTATCCTATTAGTATAAATAAAGGCACAGTGGGGTGAATCAAACACACCTCACAATTAAATCACTTTCTCTTCTCTCTCAGTACCACCGGCCCCTTTCCCTCTAAACCTTTAGATCGTTCATTATAGTTCATAGTTTTTGGATATATGAAACTTAAACCATATAAACCAACCTTTTCTCAAAATTAATTAATTAATTAATCTACTAATTATGTGTAGAAAATAAAAGAAAAGAAACGAAAAGGGAAATTCTCTCTTCTTTATAACCCCACTGCAAAGGCTCTTAATTTTTGCCCAACCAACAAGTTAAGGGTTTATTATTGGGTTTATTTTGCAAGTTGAATCATGAATCGCATTACCTATTTTGATGCATAAAATTAGATTGATTTTGAACCAACGTAAATTTGATTGTGAATCACACAAATGCACAAGAACACGAAGATATATTGTGGTTCACCCCAAGTTGGGACTACGTCCTCACTAGTGTTGATTCAGGATTTACTATGTAAATTGAGGGTTACAATATACATGTATACTATAGAGGCTAGGGTTTGCTCTCCTTGCTCTCCCTTAAAGTGAGGGTGAGGGAACCTTTTATAGAATAAGGATTTCCTCCCCTCTTCCATGAATCATGGGCTAAGTAATCCAACCTAAATATCGAGGCCCAATATATGGTACAACAGGAGTCCCCCAAATCTTCAGTCAAGAGAGTCTTTTGGCTGGAGACTTCAAATTCAATCCAAGTACGGGCTCAAAATTACTAGATGTCGTCCAGAACCGGTACTCGACATGATGCGGTACTCAATGTGAAGCAATACTCAGCTAGATGTAGCACACGTTACAAGGCTGCTCGGCTAGAGGCGGTGCTCGCAGCGAGGCAGTTGCGCGGTTAGGGGCTATGCTTGTTGCGAGACGGCTCAGCTCGTGGCGTTTCTCGTTGTGAGTATGTGTCTATGTGAGTGTGTGCTCAATATGAGTTAACACTTGACATGTCTTGGGTCTGCTTATCGGGTTCGCATATTAGGTCTATGTGTTGGGTCCGCAGATCGGATGCACACGTCGAGTCATTGAGTTGAGGCCATAAGTAGGGTCTTTGAGTTGGGTCCATGAGTCGGGGTCCAAGCTTAAGGGTGTCCAAGCTTTGTGGGTGTCCAATCTCGTAAGTGCCCGAAAGAATGGGTGTCCGAACTCACAGGTGTCCAAACACATAGGTATCCAAATGAGTGAGTATCCGAGTGAGCAGGTGTTTGGTCAAACAAGAAATCACCGTTCAGATTGGATCTTTGTCACCATAAGTATGTGCCGAGCAGTGTGGACTACTATTACATTGTGATGAGGGTCCCTAATAATTACCCATTAACGGTACTAACAACAAATATATAAATATAGCATGTTTTTTCTCCATTAGGATCGCAAACAAGTGCCAAAGGGTAACGAGTTCTAATATAGTGCCCCATTTGCATGTGGTATGTTTAAAGTGATATGTGCCATACTAAAATACAATGAAGTGACAAATTATTCTATATATTCAGAGAATAATCTAACTGCTATAGCTTATAGGAACAATATTTGTGCTTGTAGTACTTTGGACTTAAAATTAGTTTCGTCCGTGCCAATATGCATGTCATCAACCCAATTTGTCTACATAACTTACGTATTACTTGCTTTCTTCAGAGATGTAAAGAAAGAAAATGAAACTCGTTATTGGTAAATTTTTACCCTACTTTTACATGTAACATGTTTCCTCGTGAACCCTTTCTTTCGAGACCAAAATCGATCCCCATCAAGTTGCAATTTAGTTCTAAATGAAAAATTTTCAAAGGATAATGTAAACTAAGATTAGATGCTAAAACTGTTCTAGTCTAGATGCCCATGCATGATTAATGTAAATGGGACCCTTTTAATTGCTTTGCATGTCACAACAGCAGAGAATTCAAGGAAGGGTTTTTGGGGTTAAACTAAAGCGACAAATAGTTGATCGAAAAAGAAACTGAAGTGACAAAAAAATGTATAGTAACATCATGTTCTAGGAGATCTATTCGGGTTTGGAGTACGTTGGACTTAATATTAAGTTGGCGGATGCCATTAAAACCACTCGTTAGCCTTTAGAGTAACTTACATGTAACAAGTTGTTCTCCTATCTTTTTGTATGTGACTAGAGATACAAAGAAGGTTAGTACAATGACGGGTTCACGATAAAATAAATGTGGCCAGTTGATTCTTGAAAAAGGTTTTGGGAATCTAGTGAACCCTTGATCATTCGGATGTTAACCACTTCATGCACATACGATATTCGACAAAACACATTTGTAAGACTCAACACTGCTTGGCATCACCTTTGTGTGCATTGCTGTTAGCATCTATCGACAAACTTTCTTGCCGTTTGTCGACCTCTATTTACAGACTCACACGAAAGTTGTCAGCACATGTCAATAGCCGCGCAACATGGCTCAACATATAACTAGCTCACCAACTATTCGAAAAAATAGCATAATATCAATTCATATGTTATTTCCGTTACAAAATTTTGCTTCCACACACTATTTTCTCACTGACTTCTCAAGAATTTTATTCTAGATCTGCCACTAGACCAAGAAACAGAATATTGATACATTTTTGCTCTTTTTACGTGTAACGAGTCTCCTATTCTCTTTCTTAAGACCTGAATCCTGCATGGACCTCATCAAGTTACAATCCCATTCATGAAATAAGTTCTGAAGGCAAAGATTAACCAAGATTGAAGTCTAAGAGCCTAAAATTGCTCTGAAGTGCGGGTGCCCATGCATGAATAATGTAAAATGGGACCCTTGCAATTGCAATTTGCATTGCATGTCACGGCACAGCACAGAAATCAAGGAAGGGTATTTCTGGAGGTTTCATAGGGATTACCATACACACACACTACCGGAAAGAAGGAAACACGCAGAGATTGGCTGTCATATGGTAAACCTCTCAGCTTTTGGGGTTAGCTAGATTCCATAGGGTGGCATTACCAGTCAAACATGGATGACGCACATGAGCCCACCTCTGACATGTCGAGACATGGAGGAGGAGATAGGAGTCACAGCAGCTTTTTGGTCTGTCTCTTTCCCACCTAAAGTGAGCGAAAAAGTGGGAAAAGGACTTGTGTCTTCTCCAACAACACAAGTTTTTTAAATCAGAACAAAACCTAATCTCCCGTGGAGGAAAAAAATCAAATCTACCATTCAATTCAATGAATTCACTTCCTCTTTGGGAATTTAATTCCAGCCACCGATGATGGAAATTGGAGTTATATAAGATGCGTAAAAGTTAAAAGAAGAAAATGTCATTAAATTGAGAAAAATGATTAATTTTTTAATTATTAAGTCACAAGTTAAAAGATTATTTACTTTTGCACATTTTAAAAGTGGATTTTTAAACTTTTCAAGTTGTTCGGATTAACGTCACTTTGGTTTGACGTATTAGTTCTAGACTCATAACATTTGGATTCTAGGACAACAACGAGATCTACAATAGCGTTTCTTCAAATTCATATGTTAAGAGCACAAAACTAAGACGACAAACCAAAGTAGCGTTAATCCGAACAACTTGAAGAATCCAAAACATTCGCTTTTGGAATATGGCAGTAACCAACAATCTTTTAACTTGTGAATTACCATCTTTCCGATCATTTCTCTTAATAAAAATGACTACACTTCCTTCTTTTAACTTTTCTACGTCTAAAATAACACCAATTCCGTCATCAGTCATGCACTCCATTGGTTGGTTTTTATGTAAGTAGTAGTAGTAGGAGGAAGGCAACTGCTAGGATCAGTCGTTCACATACTCATAAATAGTTTAGAGTTTAGGCTTTTTGAATGTAAATGCAAGTGAGTTCTATAATGAAGCTTACATTCATTAACGACTAGACTTCATTTACGAGTGGGAACTTTTTAACTGTTATGAAGCTCATATTAATACGAAACTTATATGCATCAACGGTCAAAATTCAATTGCCCTCTTATAGACTAACATACATTAATGACTCGACTTCAATTGCACAAGAGTAATTTTTTATCCCAAGTACATTTGAGTCTTATACGAAATTCATATGCATTGACGGCCAAAATTCAATTGCCGACTCCTACACTAACATTTATTAACAACTAGACTTCAATTAAGCATGAGTAAATGCCAAAATACAGTCACACAACCACACACGAAGGAATCTGATATCATTTTCCCGAATGCAAACTCACAAGCATTTACTTTTGGAATGTAGTCAAGGACAATTTAACTTAAGCGCAGTGGTTTGTCAATGTTGTGAGTGGTCACCTCTATCTTTAGGGAGTGGTACCACATGTAGAAAGGGGCTACTGCCTCAGTACTCAGTAGTCTTGCAATTCCATGTGTTAGATGTTGATCAGTATAATACTTTTTCACCAACCACATGGGTTGATAAGTCTCCCATCGCAAATAAAAAAGAAAAAGAGAGAGAGATTGAAAAAGGCTCATCTGGGTAGGAACATATTGCTGTTATGTAACTGAAATACTACTTAATGGAGTCTACAATTTACAGAAAAATGAAATGGCTGTCTGCTACATTATGTGCGTAGTATTGAATAAAATGGATATCGTATATTTATAGTTGCGCATGCTATGCACGTGATGTAACAAAAGTGAGACATTCGTTTCATAAAACAAAACACGAATACGTGAAGAAAAAAAGAGGGCAGCTTTATGTCTACATGCCAACTTGGTAGTGTTGTTTAATCCTTTGCAGAGCAGTTAGTGAGCTGCAGAATCTCATGGAAAGTGAGAAGTTGACAACCAAATATGTAGTTTGTACCACCTTTGTATGATGCATCACATTGCACAGTTTGGATTTTATAACATTGTAACCTTGGTTAACAATCATGTGAGAAAGTTTAGAAGAAACTTTAGAGAAATGATATACACATTATTTTTCCCCTCTTACTCACCAATATTAAATCATGTTTGTTGTGTTCGTTTAATTATACACGTTGATGACCAGAAATAAAAGTGCACAAGCAATGAAAAGAAACTTTCAAATTTTAACAGCAGTTGCACCAAAAGTCCAATACTATAATTTAAAATTAAGCAGAAAATGTGCAAACTAATAATTTGTTGATGTGGCCAATAGAAAGCTTTACCTTGGATATTTTTGCTTCTAAATTACAAAATTCAATTTTTATGAGATCATATTAAAAAACTTTTAAATAAAAGTCCAACTATTTTTACTGCTCAGCAGATTTACCAATGAAGACTTGGAGCTTGATCAACTGAAAAGAAATTGCAGGACTCATCTGTGCTGAAAAAACTCTGCTCCTCCATCCTCACAGTCTGAGCTTGAAATCCTTTTCCACCCACTGATCTGGAGTCTGATAATTGAAACCAATTCACCATGGAATTTGAAGAAATTGAATTTCTATTATTATTAAATCCAAGAGATGAATTTCCATTGCTCTCTTCCTTCGTAAGAACGCCATTTGAATCACTATCTGATGAGCCATCTTTGGATTTCAAGTTCTTGATTAAATCCACCTCTAAATTTTCACTGCTTTTGCACGTTGAAATTGGGGATTCTTCCTTCACAGAATCATTCCTCTGTGCACTCTCTCCGTACAGCTTTGCTTTTAACTGGCTTAGCTGCAAAAAATACGAAGATCCCATTAGAAGAAGAGAAGTGAATTTCTTTCTGCACACCGTTGTTTATTTCAGACTTTTAGACTGAGTAAATGAAAGGAGGATCAAGGAACGTAATTAAACAGGGTGAGCAGAACGAAAAAATGGGTGTGCAGAACAAAATGTGTTTCACTAATATGAACCTTTTCAGCAAGAGCTTTATTCTGTCTCTCAAGGCTATCAAAGTTGAGCTTTAAACCATCATAGTCGGTTTTGAGGATGCTGTAGTCTCTTTCCAACTGCTTAGTCTTCCACCGTGCGCGGCGGTTTTGAAACCAAATTGCCACTTGTCTCGGTTGCAGGCCTAATTCCTCGGCCAGTTTGACCTTCCTTTCTGGCTCTAACTTGTTCTCAACATCAAAATTTCTCTCCAATGCCTTGACCTGCTCCGAATTCAACCGCCTTTTCTTCCCTGACATTTCTTCCCCAACATCTTCTTGGTTTAACGAATCTAACATTGCCTGCAACTCCTTGCTATAACCATAGCTGTCCTTTGCAAGCTTCCCCTCCTCTGCATTTACAAGTAATGGAAAAAAATTGAGACTCAAAATCCATCATTAAAATACCAAAGTTGGGAGAAAAACAAGTTGGAAAGGATTTTTTACGTTTCTTTTACCTTTTGATGGGAAATTGGAGACCAAAGCGCCCAATGAATCTGAGCTGCTGAACCTCTTCATAATTCACAACACAAGAAACCTTTGTTGTATTTTCTTCGAATTAGCTTTGTGCAAGCGGTCGAACAGGAGAAAAACTTACACGCAACTAGGTCGCCTGGGTTGAAAGGAAGCTTTTTGGTTGAATGACCAACGTGGGAAATGATGCTTCAAAACAGCTAGAGCGTTCACTTGCCTTTAAATGGTAAGACACTACGATCTAGAACAGAAAAACCAGACTGCTAGGGGTTCCCCCTTTGCCTTATTTTTCTCGGTTTCCTTCCTCCAAAACAAACCCTTTCAAAGAAGGAAAAAAAAATTGCATAAGTACACCTCACAAATCCAAAATCCTTTCTCCTACTTAATCATTATAGCAATATATATATATATATATATACACATACATACATACATACATACACACACAGCTAGGAGTTACTGCAACTGGATGCAACAATCACAGACAGCTAGATTGCGTTGTTTTTGCTTTGTTGCTCTCAGTTGCAATTTGTACATTGAACAACTGATGTGAATGGTTTGATTTGGACTCCCACTTCACTTTTTCTTTTTCTCTTTTTTGAATGAAGGATGGTAAGTCACGGTATGTGAAATTAAAAGGCTGGATTCAACCTTTTATTTTTTACTCCATGCATAAAGATTGCTTTTTCACTTGGACACGAAAAGATTTTTTGTCCTAAGCATCATATTTAAAAAAAAAATTTGTTTATTTGGGTCTCATTTCTCATGTGTTATATTAATTCTATTTTTTTAATAAGAGAAGTTGGACTTTAACCACATTAATTTATTTCTTTTCAAAGTAGCTCGTATCGCTTTCCGTATAAAAAAAATTAAACATAACTTATATCACTTCATAACTTTAAACAGTTGTCATTAAAAACAGTTTAATTTGGTCCTACAACTTTTATCGGTTCATGTCATGCATATAAAACTCAGCGGATAGTTTGTCATTATTTGCAAGGAGGAATCAAGCATTGTCCAAAATGTCAAGTTCAAAGGGTAGGATGTGGTTTCAACGTTACTTTACATTAATCAACCTAGTGGTGTTTTAGCAATTAGATTTAATTGTCATAACTGTTTCGCTTTTCGCTTTTTTCATTTTTGCATCAACTTAGTGTTACATACTACTAAAGAAAAATTACAAATTGTGATGCCACTAAGACTAGATGGATCACATTTTTTTAATATCATATAGGCATTAATAATAATAATAATAATAATAATAATAATAATAATAATAATAATAATAATAAACCTCAATAAGATATTGAAAACGTGTACATGGCACTTGAAATGTACATGACACTAATTGCAAAAGGATTGCAGAAACAACTAGATTGGAAAAACTAAAGCAGACAAAAGACGCACAAATAACTTAAAAATCCACGTGACCAAAACCTAGCATAATAGCATAATGTGTATTCAAACTCATGGAACCTAAAACAAATAAAACCCTAATTTAATCCATAAAACTAAATCATGACTAAAACCATGAATGAAAATCGCGACGCAATATAACTCCGCATTTAAGTAACAAGACATTGTAGTATGTAGAACAATTAGTGAATCCAGAGAGTAGAAAAATCAAACAAATGTTCCTTTCATTCTCAATATGAGAGTTATATTCACTAAGACGAAAACAAGAAAGGATGAGAGAAGATGATTCTAGGGAATGTTCATTTTATTCTCAAATATGACACATTACACAATGATTCTACTTATTATTTGCAGTATTTCTTTTTCCAAACAATAGAGTTTATAATTTTCATTTTCTTAGGTTGCATGAACTACATGCCCCTACAGATTTTAAGTTAAACAATAGAGTTTACAATTTTCATTTGCAGTATTTCTTTTTCCAAACATTACTTGAACTACATGCCCCTACAAATTTTATTTAACGCTTTTACTTAACATTACTTGAACTACGAGTCATTACAGTTTTGAACGTAGTGTAAAATTGTCATGTACGTCGATAATGTTACTTAAATAACTGTTCTAGTCGAGTTCATGTAAATCTACTTAGTTGGAGGCTTGGGGAGCTGCCCCGTAGATGGCTACCAAATCAAGATAAAGTTTTAATACCAGGACGAGTCAACCGGTGACAGGTACTTGATGAAGGATAAGCTTCAGCTCAGTGGGACAGTGCATGTTACATGTCATGCCACTACGTATAAAATTCTGTAAAAGAAAAAATAAATATATTTCGTACATGTGCAACGAGCAGAATTGCCAAATCCAAACAAAGAAAAAAAAGCTGAATAGAACAGTAGTAACAAAAGAGTATCACCTAATGAGGTTAAGACAGGTGGATTGAAAGCTTCCAAACAGATGAACTCGCCCAATTCGGGGTAATATTTGGATGAATCGAACGGATCAGAAACAATGTTTTCAATTTGCATTCTAAAGTTTTGGAATTGGATCAGATTATATAACAATTTTTAAATTCAGAACTTTGAGCATATTCGAAATGTTTGGAATCAGAATAACATTGAAAATTTGGGAACATAATTCAAAAATCCATTACAAGTTTTTGAATATTTTCTAACCTTTTTGTACATGCAATTTATTGTTATTTCTTATTACTTGGTATATGCTTATGTACAAATCCATTTAATTGTGTATATTCTTGAACTTTTTCGTACATGCAATTCAATAATACAATGATAATCTTTAAAATTACGTGGCTCAATCATATAATATGATCTCCAATGTGGTTAAGAGCCTTCCCTGTTCTAGATTCTTAATGGCCCCACTTATCACATTTCTCCAAGTCAAACAGCTAATGACTTGATGGAAGGGATAACGAGTCTCAAGCCCTCCAATTATAGTATGTCACACATACCTTAATGAATCATCTTCAAGCTTAATCCTACTAGTATATAAGGACTTGACCTTCAACCATGAAAGGTAACGGTTCCTCTAACTTCAAGCTCTTGAATTTTCATCATCCATTAGTGTGACAAGGTCTAATATGTTTATTATTTTCTTGGTTGTAGGAACGCTCAAGTAATTCTACTATTGTGTGGAATTCATTAACAACTGTTTTTCAACTATAACCATACATTGTCAATATAAGATGATTCTGAACCAAGCTTTAGGAAATAATATTGAGGAAGGCAAAGGCTTTTAACTCGAGATGAAAATGCATAATCTTCATTTGGGAAATAAGCTATTATAGACTAATTTTAAAAGTGTTTATGCAAAATAGAAATATAGACAAGAACAACGATATAGACATTATATTGATAGGGTGGAATATATCTAAATTACATTTTCATTTTATAGCACGTATATTGTATTAGATGGTTTTATTACGATATCGATAATGTTAAGATGGTGCAAATAGTCTACTGAGATGATGTAGCTATTGTAATGTGAGCATATCGTATATTTGTAGCATATAATATATTGACATATGGTGATAATTTCCAACACAGTGGCAGATAATGAATAGGGGGAGAGGCGAGTCACAAACGCTGCTCGTCGTTCTGTTCAATACTGAAATGAATCCTAATTATCAATCACAAAGCAACCGAACGAAGAAGATAAAGTGAAAGAAGAGATTGAGGCTCTGCAGGGGTCGCATTGATTCGGTGCCTTCAATCTGGAACTGCTTGTTGATGGCTTATATGGAGGAGCTTCTAAATTTTTTGGCATCATCAGATTTTCCATAGCAGTTTCTCTATATCATAAAAAAATGCACATCCATCTTGGCCTACAATGTGATTTTGAGGTCGAAATTGTACGTCTAGATCTTAGGTTCTTCATCCTAAAAATAATTTAGGTTGGAAACTATTTAGTCATCTAAAATTTTAAAGTGTAAGGAAAAAATATCTAGTTGAATATAACTGAAATAAATATGCGGATAATCAAATGGCCAAACAATTTTTGATATAATAATTTTTGCATTGGATCGTGGAATTTTTCCCCCTAGGCACGGTGAAAATAGAAAATATTTATAAAAAGGAAAGAAAAAGAAAATGTACACAAGCCATGGCTTTATTTATCCAACGGTTGCTCAACTTTTGTTGGCCATGAGGGGCACCCATTAAAGGAGAGGAAGGCACATTCATTCTCTCAGTTTCAATGGATTTAGGTAGAGAGGAATAGGTAGGTTTCCCCTTAAGGAGTCTGATTCGGTTGCCTTGCAGGTTAAAATGCCAACAAGAAATAGGTTCCTTCTGGGACACTTCATTTGTGTCACTGAGATTAAGGGCACTTGGTCCCAAAGTCTCACTTCTTCCATATCTAATTTGCATGAGTTTTCACACCCTTTTGATGAATCCATTAGTTTCATTCTCAAGAGAGGGTTCTTTTTGAAAAGGATAAAAATAAAGCAACAAAGAAAGACTTTAGGGTTAGGGAGAAAGGAATATGAGACCCAAGGTTCCAATACTAGGGAAGGGGGAAATCAAACTTGAGACCTTGGGTGCATAGGTGAACACTCTCAACCAACTCAGTTACAAGTCCTCGCATTAAAAGAAAATGAATAGTGAGTAAGGAACATGAACCCTAGAGGGAAGTCAGCATTCATTATTATGCTCTCATATGTTTGTTTTAGCAAGGGGTAGCCGAATTTGTTGAAATGAAAGAGAACAAGATACACTTGGTGTGAATCGTGAAAAAATGGTTTGGACAAAAACCGCGGAGAGTACAATTGAAAGAGTACTTATATTATTGTGGAATTCACAATGCCGTACCACAATTTGTCAATGTCAGTCATATTTTCCTTTCCCATGTTGAGTCAAGTTCTCAACACTCAATCTAGAAATGATCCGAATTTCCAGCGCTATTGTGTTTTTGAGGTTTTGAGCATCTCCACGAGGACTTTCATACAGTGGGAATGCATCTACTACGGTATCTCAAATCAATTATACACTGCCATGTTTGGATACACTACAATAGCATCCTTGCATAGCATTGCATGATTGGCTTGAGATAGTGGCACAATGACATCGCTGTTGTAGGTAAGTTTTTCTCCACTAGAAATATGTTTGCAAGATATTTACATAACATGTGAAATGAAACTCTAAGTGTGCTTGGAACACAGGATGGAACACCACATGTCGTTATACAATTGGAGGGACACTTGAAAAAAAAAACTTTTTTTTTTTTTTTCAAATTGTATAATGACATGTGATGGTCTGCTCTGTATTCTAGACACTGAAAAATCTCTCTTCTGTATGTAATTAGGTCACCCAAGGACCAATGCACAAAAAAAAATTAAATTTTACAATACAAGCTATAGTAATTTAATTGCATTTGATTTCATATTGTTTTAAATTAAAAGCGGTGAAGACAGGGAACAAAAATGGAAAGGTAATCTTTGTTAGATCCTATTCTAAAACAAATTTCCAACACTATGAATCTTGCAGTTTTTAGCTGCTCTGCGTTTGACCAATTAGTAGAGAAAATTGGAGGAGATAATCCTGTAAATTCTAGTGAAACAAATCAAGGGCAAACAATTTTAGGCCACCCTTACCTAGTTTACTTTCTTCAATGTCAACCTCTTCTGTTGCAAAATTTATATAAGCCTAATCTGCGCGCACTTCTAATCTTGGGTTGATGAAAATGGAGTACGTCAGGAAGATATGTCGATTCAAATAACCTCCATGGCATCACAGAACCACTCAGGGACACCACCTTTCGGAAACTACAAGGCAAAAAGATGTGAAACATTTCAAAGCTATGTGGTAGGTATTGCTCTCACCACTTATTTTTTCATTAAGAGGTGAGGTGAGATGAGCTTGAGAAAAAAGGGAACATTTTTTCTACCGAATCAACTTAGACATTTTGATTATTCAGAGGAAGCTTCTTCTTGAATAAGTGTTTGGGCATGAAATTAGAGATATGGGCCGAGAAATGGAGTGCCAGCTATTCGACCGAGTCCTGGTTGAATTGGGGTTGTTAAAGGATCATATTGTAATAGTAATTCAGTTAAGTCCTGTTTGGATTAGGATTGTTGAAAGATTAGGATGACTTTTGATAAGATCAGAATTATTCCAAGAATCAAAACTGTGGCTTAATCAGGAGATACAGTCTCGGCATGAAAGGGTTTTTCATAAGATAAGGGTCAACGATATCCAAGTGCATGTCGAGGAGTCATATTCCTAGTAGGACTCTATTTCAGCAAACTGAAACTAACCCCTATCCATAGAAGTGGTTTTGCAACATAGAAAGAACCTTCAACTCAACAAACAACCCAATGTTGTAGGCAAAACCATCACTCTACGCAAAATGTTCTCATACCTTTAAAAAATATTAACTTCACTAACCCAACATGCATTTAGTTTGGTTAACATCCCTATCTTAGCAAGCAGCAACACATGCAGTTTAGATTAACATCACAAGTGTCGTAGAATCAATCGATCTAGGAGTAACTTTAGTTTGGATTAACAACACTACTTCTAGTTTGGTTAATTATCCATCCAAGTTTCAGCTAGTGATAAGTCTTCGATTCTTTCGTCAAAAAAGGTCACTTCATCAGCTTTCCCATCAAAGTGAGGTGTTCTATGATTGGTTACTCATAGGTGTATTTCAAAGTTCGGCATGAAGATGGTTGAACCACCTTTATTGTAATGACACTCATTTGAGTATCTTTGCCCTTATAGCCTGATTCCTGTTCGGCGCATTTATATTTTCACAAATATAGTTGAAGCAGCAGAACTCAGTGTAGAAGATTGAACTTTGTAGCTGGAGGCATAACCTTATCTTCAGGTTCTAGTACTATAGGCTGAGAGTGTTCATTTTTAGGCCAAAGCCGCTTAGTGCAGAAGTCAACAACACATTTCAACACCATATCACCATATTCATCTCATTCGCCTGACCGATCGAGCTCAGTTGCGAATTGGTATGCCGCATCAATAGAAAAACGTAGTTAGCTCATAGTTAATCAGCCTGCACACTACTTAGTAATGTAATTTTTAGGGTCAACAATAAGTCTTCCCAGGTTTAGACATATTGATAGTCAGAGGAAGCTCCTTTTTTAATTATAAGTCCCCCATCGCAGTCTGAATTTTTGTGTTTGGTGTTGCTGAAACAATATGGATATTGACTTTGATCATTCTTTCATGACAATTTTCTCCGTTTTCACACACACGTATATATACATATTGTGTCTTGCATGCCTCTTAGTAACAAACCAAATAGTACAAGATTTTCATCCATTCATTGCAAGAAAATATAATTTCCTCAATAGCTGCTAATTCTCGAGGAGCTTGTTCCTCCTATGACTGGTGTAGCTATCATCCATTCTTGAGTTTTAGAGGCGAAGATACACACAAGGGCTTTACTGATCACATTTACAGGGCTTTGGATTTTGTAGGAATCCACACTTTTAAAGATGATGACCAAATAAAAAAAGGATAAGGTATTGCGGCAGAGCTTGAGAAAGCAATACAAGAGTCATGAGTGTTCGCGCGAAGATTTAACTGGAGATGGCTCCTCGACTCTTAGCACAGCTCCCCAAGGGATTGGCACTTTGGATATGTAGTCAGGCTCTTGCTTGCTGATGTGCTGCAAGAAGAGGATAGAGTTAGTTTTGAAAGGTGCCTTTGTAGGGCCTTAGGCGTAGGCCTTGAGGATCGCAATCAAACTAACCAAGTGCTAGGCGTGCCACTGCTATCTCAGTATAACAGATGTAGAACAAGTATGTTTAGTCAATTACTTGCATCTCAAGTTACTTGGACTTCTTGTTCTCAAAGGATTATTGTGGATGGGTTAAGTCCACATGAAGTTCTTTTTATTACCTTGTGACTAAGGACCTTCAATTTATAGTTTTGTATGTTCGAGTAAGAGGAGTCCAGATCCTCTGAAGTCATCTACTTGGTTCTTGATTGGTTTTAAATGAAGGCATGTTCATTAAGGTGACCAAATCCAGGCACCAATGAGACTCTTAAAGTAGGAAAATAGTTGGATATGACTTGAATACATGTTGGAGAATACATAAACAGTAGATCTATTAACTTATAAAACAAACAAAGAGCTTTGAGCAAGATTTCGCCTTGTCGGGCAAGGTTGAACTTCTTTCAATCACTTCTCTTTTGAGTTTACAGGGTTTAAATGCTAAGAAAGGATGGATGGTAAATAAGTTTACACGAGGGAATCGATACTACGCCAATAGGGATGATAGTAGAGCTTCTAAACTAGACAAAAGATGGCATTTGTGGGGAATGATCTTGAAAAGGATTGAGATCTGGGCTTATTACAACTTTTAGATGTAAATCTGGCTTGACAGCAGAGTTTGTATGTTTGTTTGTTTGATTGGTTGAATGTCCTTGTCTCTAGGGCCTCTTCCTCCTTTTATAGGTAGATTAGCCCGAATGCAGTAGCTTTACTCTTGCTCGAAAGCTATTGAAGGGTAATGAGTCATCAGCTTTTTACTTGTATTGCCACCGAAAAGTACTTTTTGGCTGATTGTGAGTTAGCCCCCATCACTTGACACTTAAATCATAGGCACATGGCCTATGCATTAATGGGAAGGTGCCAATTTGTCTCTAGGCTTGATGCTGGGCTTCGAGCAAGTCTTCCTTTGATTGGTGTTTTTGGGCTTCCACGCACTTGCAACCCAAAGTTCAAATATTAACCCAAACAATGAGTATCAATAATTTTCTTTTCCAAGGACTATGTGCTTGCTTAAGATGGTGCTTGGATGAACTTGCAAAGATTATGAAACATAGAAAAACTAACCATGGACACATGGTTTTGCCTATTTTCTACCATGTGATCTATCCCATGTCAGGAAGCAAACTGGTAATGTTGCAGAAGCATCTGCCATGCATGAAGAGTGCTTCAAGCTAGGTTGCACATACATTGGACATGGATATGACGACAGACACGGTGATTAAAATATAATATCTATAATCAATATTACATATTTTAAACGCAATACTTCGAATAGAAGTATTTCTTGACCAGAAAAAAGAACGAAATATAAATATTGAAGAATTTGAAGGTTGGGATCATATTCGTAGCAATTAATAAACAATATTTCAAGGTTTGTCATGAAGTTTGAAAACATATAAAACTGATTGAAAAACAAATCTGTCATGTTATAGGCCTATTTAACTGAAGAATTACAGAATGGGAGAGAGAGAGAGGCGCGGCAGGGAAAGAATTTGGTGAATTCTAATGTGTGTATTAGCTCACCCCATTGTGCCTCTATTTATAGTAGTAGGGAAGATAAATTCCTTACCCAGTATGTATTACAACTTGAATAGGATACTATCTAAAAGATATGGTCGAATCCTATAAAGATTTCCTAGGATTTACACAATTATATTCCTAACCTAATTAGAACTGCAATACTCCCCCTTAAGTGTGTAAATACTCAAACAAAATGTCGCATCAGGTCTTCAGCAGTGAAGTAAGTTAAGTGAATGAATTCGTTGACACAATGGGCGAATGCATGTCTCAAATTAACAGAAGGACGCATTAGTAGTAGAACTCACAAAACCTCGCAATGGTAAAATCTAATATGGGAGAAAAACCTATAGACTAAGGAGAAACGTGAGAAGTATGCATAATGTCAAAACTAAACGTCTATGGGACGAAAGTAGAAAAACCTCATAAGGGTATGACCAGCCTAGTGTAGGTGCCTCGTTAAAGCTTAGTTAGTTAACAAAAACCCAGTGGAAAAAATGCCCCCAATCCTAGGCAAAAAAAAGTACATTAAGATTAAGGGAGTATACTTCTGAATACTACCCCTGAGTTTGACAAAACTTCCAAAAATGAAAACTACAAGCAATTCTGATTAGATATTTTACGCATACCGATTCCTTGGACAAACTTTTGAAAAGTAGACTTTGGCAATGACTTCATGAAGAAATCGGCCAGGTTGTCTTGGAAACGGATTTGCTTGACTTCAATGTTGTGATGATCTTGTTGTTGATGTGAAAAGAAGAATTTCAGCACAATGTGCTTGATATTATCTCTTTTAATGTATCCCTTCTTAATCTGATTGATAACATGCTCCGTTGTCTTCATAAGTGACATCATGCACAGAACAACACCAATTAATATATGTATGTATTATTCCTTTCATTTAAAAATTTTAATGAGTTATAACCATACGGATACTAATTATTATTGTTTAAGTGGATTATGCACCTCAAGAAATGACTTCATCCAATACTGACTCAACTCCGAGCCAATTCTCATAAGCCTTATCATTGGGAATTGGCAAAGTGATGTTTCAGGGTTAAATGGGCTTTTTGGCATCCAATATGGTGTTTTTTGAAGTTGGATCCTTTTACAAAGTTGTTCAGGGCATCTCAAACTTTAAAACAAGACCTATATGTCCTGATTTGGAGATGATATGGTCTATGAACGTGGCAGATCTTTGAAGGGGCAAATATTCCATGTTTGATTTGGATTTTGTTTCTTAAGTTATCTAAATTTATTTAGTTTTCTAGTTTTATTCCAAAACTTTTTCTAGGAAGGATTTGTAATAGTATTTAAAGGGCTTTTCCAAGCTTTAGGGTTCTCTATGCACCAGACTTTGAGAGAATTCGGCTAGACTTCAAGAGATTGTTACTTTGATACAAGCTGTGTTCCTTCTTTTTTTCTTCTTAATGATATTTTATTGTTATTTTTAATTATGAATATATGTAACTTACTTTCTTTTGCTAAGGCAAGCCCACAAGTCTTGGTAAGAATATGTAATTTCTTTTCAATTTTCTTATGAATTATGCATGCAAGTTTTGAATTATTAATCATTGTGTTTAAACTATCTAGTTGTCTTAATGCTTAACTACCATTAGGATATTTAGAAAAGTAATTTAATACAATTTTGGTTGGAGGGTTGTCCTTGAAATTGACTAATGTTTCTTATAATTAATAATTGTAATTTCACTTCGAATGAATACCACATCTGAATGGTTGCATGACTTTTCAGAGAGTTTTCATAAAACTTAATGTGTCTTGCATGTTCAGATTTGATGTGAACATACAGGTTGCATGGTTGCTATACATTCTAGTTTGGGAGTCCAAGTAGAATACACATTAAGAAAACTTAACCTTCAAAGTATGCATGTATAAGTCATAAGTAATTGGAAGAGTTACATAGCATTGTTAAGGTCATTGCAGAATCCTAGTGTCTTTTAAATTTAATCTTTCAAAATTGTCTTTTAATCTTTTTATTATTTTTACCAATTTTAAATACTTGATTTTATTTCATTGTCTTGTTATTTTAATTCATTTCAAATCTTTTTCTATACTTTGTGTTAAATAATTAATTAAGAATTGTTTTAAATATAAATTGTTCCAACAAATCCTGTGAAAAACGATCTTGGTTGAGCTGTTATACTATAATTATCTTGTTTCTCTTGCAAGTATTTTGGGTGTTTTTATTCCTACTTTTTCTAGTGATAAAAATCCTATCAGACGGAAAAGGCTCCTCTCCAGATCCACTTTGTGGGGCCAATTTTAGTCGTTTATCATATATTGTGCGGTAAATTTTCGTTAGGTACTATTTGTGTTTAATTTTAAATAATAAAAAAATAATAATTTCTTAATACACAATGAATAACTAAAATATGAAGATCTCTAAGATCCCTACAATTGAATCCAGATGAAATCCAATTTCTTATAAGACTGTAACAAATCAAAATATATTTAAGATTTTCGGCAGCAGTTTTTATGTGCTTTGGGTTTCTGACGAGAAAGAGACAGAGTGACAGAGGGAGGGTGGGTTTCAAATGGGAAGGAGAGAGAGAATTGAGTGGTGGGGGCAGGATAGAGAATTAAAGTTGTAGTTTAGCCTTCCTCCAAACTCTAAACCCTTTCAATATTTAAAAAATTGCCCCTAAATGTCTCTTATATTCGCAAAAAAGTGTCGGCTGTGTCTTGGCAGTGTTCAAACTATTGATCGTGTCCATACTGTGTTCAGGGCGTGTCGGCAAGGTTTGGGAGTGTCCGCACAACCTAGGCTTCAACGATGAGATGGACAAGGTGGAGACGTGGAGAAGAGGGCTTAGTGATGCTATAAATCTGGGAGGGATGGTTCTAGAAGATCAGTAATTTCGCAGAACATTTTCTTTAATTTGCAAGTATTAATCATATATAACCTTATGTAACTTGTTTATTAAGAACATTATTGCTAGCCCATTGTGAGACTAAGGTCATTTTCCTTCTGGTTAAAAAAAAAAAAAACAAAACAAAACCTTGTTTATTATTAGGCTGATGATGGTAAAGCCATATGGAGTCACGGATTTTGGGTTTATAACTTTATACTATCTTTCATGTACCTTTGCAGCAATATTTTTTAGAAGATTCATTTTTTCAATACCTTATGATAGGGTTTTTATAACACACAAAATACTTGCAAGAGAACATGATTGTTGTAGTATAAACGGCTCAAGTAATGTCATTTTTCATAGAGATTGAATGAATAATTTGTGTTTAAACTAATTCTTAATTAACTATTTGAAAACAAAGTTTGGAAAAAGGTGATTTTATGACTTAAAATATTAAAAATGAACTTTAAATTAAAACAATTAAATAAATTGACAAAGTAAAGAAAACAAAAGAAAATAGTTTTGAAAACCAAATTGTAAAAGCCTAGGGTTCCGCCGTTCCCTTAGCAATCCTATGTAGATTTATCAATTACTTATGATTTACCCATGCATATTTTGAAGGTTGAGTTTTCCTTATGCATATTCTACTTGTGGCATTCAAGCTAGAACGTATATCAAACATGCAATCCGTCCGTGGCATTAAGATCAAATATAAACATGCATGACTTATTACGCTTTGTGAAAACCTTTTGAAAAACCATGCAACCCCTAAAACGTGGCATTCGCCCTAGGTAAACTTACAACTATCAATTACAAGAAGCAATACTCAATCCTCTGGTGGCATTCCGACCGAATTGTATCAGATTACTTATCTAAACATCCTAATGGTAGCTAAGCATTAAGATATAGAAACAGTTTAAACACAGTAATTAATAATTCAAAGTATGCATGCATATTATCATACGCAATTAAATAAAAACTACATATTCATGCTAAGGCTCAAAGCATCGCCCTAGCAAATAGAAATTAGTTACGAACAATCATAAAACAAAATATTATTAAAAACATGGATAGAAAACACCTAGAAAATACAAAAATAGTGTGTTCTCCCAAATGATGCTTGCGTCCCCCTCTTCTTTTTAACCCTAATGGCTAAATATCTTTATTTATACTACTACAAAATAAAACTCTAAAAGATCTTAGAATAAAACTAGGAAACATAATAAAATAATAAAACATAAAATAAAAGGTTTTCTATTTGAACTAAAATTCGGACTTCTGAGACCAAATCAACTCCGATTTGGTTCCAAAAGGTCTCTTTTTAAATATTGAGACGTCCCCTACAAATCTTCAGAAGGAATCCTCCTCAAAATATGTTATCTTGACCTCCAAAATGCCTAAAACGTCCATAAATGTCAATCTGGGAAAGTTGCACGTTGGGTCTTAATTTCATCGCCACGGTCAAACGGCTTGGTAGAAAAATCTGGAATTTTGACACAATTATCTTGAAAGACTCACAAACATCCTCCAATTAGAATCACTCTAAAATTCATCCGTTTGGTCACTTTTTGCTCAAGAGGAAGTCGAATGTCCTACATTGAAAATACATAACAAAGTATCAAAATTCTACCAAAATAACCAATAAATTAATACTAAGATTAGGGTAAAATATATGGTATAATTTGGACTCATCACCTTATATATAATCTAGGTGCATTATGAGGTTTCTCACTCATGTCAATCATCAATTACGTTTCTCACTCATCTCAATCATCGATTACTCTTTTCTTTTTTATCTAGATAAAAATTACCTAGTCTTCATATAATTTGATGTCTAATGACCATATGTTGTAGGTACGAGTCGCAATACATTTATCCAAGATATTGTTCAAGAGATTGGAAGTAAGCTGATCGCGTGGCAGTTAATGTTGCTCCCTATGCAGTTGGAATTGATAATCGTGTGCAAGGAATAAACAGATGGTTAGAAGATGATTCGGGTGATGTTGGTGTAGCGGTTATCTATGGGATGGGTGGAATTGGCAAAATCAACATTGCTAAAGCTGCTTATAAGACGAACCTTGCAAAATTTCAAGGTAAGGGCAGCTTTCTTGTAGATATTTCAACAACTTCAGAACAACCTCATGGTTTGGTTCGCTTGCAAAGAAAATGTCTTTACGATATCCAAAGGGTGACAGTAAAGAAAATAAGCAACATGAAGGCCTAATCAAGATCAAGCATGCTGTAGGTTGCAAAAGAGTTCTTATAGTTCTTGATGATGTGAACCATTTGGACCAATTCAATGCAATTCTTGGAATGCGCTTCACCCAGGAATAAAGTTACCGTAACAACTAGACATAAACATTTGTTAAAGGCTCATGATATTTATGCAGTATTTGAGATTAAAGAACTGATGTGACTATTAATCACTTAGGCTTTGTTTGGCAGCTCGGACTTTACTGACTATTTCTGTTGGATATGATAAATAGCCACTGGATAGTACTGACTAAATTAGTCGGGCGTTTGGTGCAGTATCTGACTAATAACCGTATTATTTATACTGTGTTTGTTACTGAACCGGATAAAACGAGGAAATTTTTTTTTTAACAAATCTTTGTTTGTTTGTTTGTTGAACTTTTCTTATATTTATACCTATTGAAAACCACATAAATTTTCAAATAACAAAGACAAATAGTATCAAATTTCACAAGCAAGATATGCATTCCTCATTCTTCAAGTTCAATTAAAAATGAACACAAAATACTATCAAATTTCATACCCCTGAGCTTACTAAGACAGAACAAATAGGCACAGGAAGCACTTCACCTAAAAGCACTTAAATCGTAAGAAAGTTGGAGAACAAATAGATTAACCACACAAACTAGTTAACTAAACCCAGAAATCAAAAAACGCATGCAGCCACACAAATCCAACTATTGAAATATCAAAACATCACTAACAACCCATTTCTTTAAAAGCATCAGAAACTCGATGCCCAATTCACAAAACCCACCAAAATTTGACCCCGGTGGGTGCAAAATCTTAAACATACACAGCAAAAATAAGAACCCATATGAATAAAAATTGGAACTTTATACCCAAAATCGAAGAGGCGTACCAAGTGAGCGCTGCGGTTTTTGGGTAGCAGGAAAAAAGTAGCAGCGTAACGATAAAGACGAGGAGAAAGTTAGGGGCGAGTGGCGAGGAGAAAGAGAGAGAGCTTCTGGAGAGGAAGAGAGGGTGCCTGGAGACCACTGTCTGGAAAGGAATGAGAGAGCAAGAGAAGCCTGGGAAAAAGAAAAAGAAAAATAAAAAGACTAACTATGATGCAAACGAAGAAAGGAATTTGAGAAGACGAACTTGGGATTCAGACAAGAGAGGAGTGCGTCTGGAGAGGAAGAGAGAGCATCTGGAGACCACTGTCTGGAGAGGAAGGAGAGAGCGGGAGAAGCCAACTAAATTATACCGTGCTTTTGGACGGTATAAGAGCAGTTCCAGTGTGGAACCTCACCAGGCAATACACTATGCTATCCATCCAGTGAATAGTAACTGTTCTTAATGAACGGTAATCGTCTTTTGCATCTCCACCGTTGCACTTCAATAACACTAGCAATAGGCAATAAAATATTAGTATTTTTTTATTTATAAAATAATACAAAATAATTTTATTTCTACTTTCGGATAAGATTTTTAATCATTCTCGTTGCGCCATGTGTCATTATCTGAAAAGTTATAAAATTAATACAAAATAATTTTATTTGTAATTTCGGATAAGATTTTTAATCGTTCTCGTTGCGCCACTTGTCATAAAATCCGAAAAGACAATTATTGGTGATGGATTTCAGATAAGATTTTTAATCGTACTCGTTGCGCCACGTGTCATTATTCGAAAATACAATTATTGGTGATGGATTTCCAATAAGATTATTAACCAATCACGTTGCGCCACGTGTCATAATCTGTTTACAATCTTTGAGAATAAATTTCCATCAAATTTTTAATGAAGGACAACATGCCACGTGGCATTATCTACAACTAATCCTTTCTGAATCCTCCATATAATCCACCATCCATCCTCACAAATCTCACACCAATTTTCTCAAGATCTTTATCATTATTCATAGTTTATGCTTCCTTCTTCACCAAAATTTCTATCATTATTCATAGTTTCTGCTTCTTTCTTACAATTTCTTCTTATTCCTCAAGGATGATGTGGGAAATCGATCAACAAGAGGAAGAATTGTTTAACCAATCAAAAGGAATGTTTAATCTCCAGGTGGCCTAAATGAGAGGGAAGAGGATGAGGAGCGTAGAAGCAGAGATGACGAAGCAAGAATGGCAAGAGCCTCACATTCCCGTCGAGTCATCCAAGTTGTGGGTCAGATTTGCGGGCCCAGCCGTTCCGGAAACCTTGATAGAAGCAGGCAACGACGAGGTACAGAACTCTTGGATGATTATTTTATCCGTAATAGTGCATTCCCTGATACGTACTTTAGACGTCGTTTTAGAATGGAACGACATTTGTTCAACAAAATCATGATTGTTGTTTGCAACCATGATTCTTACTTTATGCAAAAGAAGGATGCTTTTGGTGCTATGGGTCTCATTCCACAGCAAAAAATTAATGCTGCCTTGCAGATGCTTGCATATGAAGTATCTGCAGACCAAGTGGATGAGATAACGAGGATGGGGAAATCAACCATTCTTGAGTCCCTGATGAGGTTTTGCGGAGCCAAATCTATCTACACCACAGAGTACCTCCGGAAACCTACTAACATGGACTTGCAAAGGTTTTTGAAGAAGGGCGAGATGCAAGGTTTTCCTGGGATGATTGGAAGCATCGATTGTATGCACATGGACGTGGAAAAATTGTCCAAGTGCATGGCAAGGCGCTTATGGGGACAGAAAATGAGCAAAAAGTATCATTTTGGAGGTGGTGGCATCTTTTGATACATGGATTTGACACGCCTTTTTCGGGGTTCTGGGAGCTCAAAATGACCTCAACGTCTTTGCCCAATCCCCAATGTTCAACGATGTCCTGCAAGGAAATGGACCAAAAGTCACGTACTGCGTCAACGGATGTATGTACGATTGGCCATACTACTTAGCAGACGACATTTACCCAAGGTGGTCAACATTTGTCAAAACAGTGCCATGTCTGCGAAGTGCAAATGAAAAACACTTTGCAAGTTGTCAAGATGGGTGCAGGAAGGATGTGGAGTGTTGTTTTGGTATCCTCCAAGCTAGCTGGGCAATCGTCAAGGGTGCTGTCAGATTGTTTGATGTAGAGTCGCTTCGATCCATCATGATGACGTGCATCATTTTTCACAACATGATTGTGGAATATAAGTACGATTATGATGTCGTTGATGAATATGAGCCAGATCACGATAAATAATTCAAGAACACGCATATATTGTGCTCTTGACGCCACCGAATAACCCGTGCAACATGAGACATTAGAAAGGGATGGACGTTACAATGAATTGATCATTCAACGATATACTGCACTTCAAAGGCCATATATGCACAATGTCCGGCAAATTGATTTGATAGAACACCAATGGGAATTGAAACAAACTTAAGATACTTAAGTTCATTTAGTGTGTTTATTTTTTTTATTTAATTTTATTTGGTGTGTTTATTTAATTTTATTTGGTGTGTTTCTTTTAGTTCATTTAGTGAGTTTTTTTGTTATTTGATAATGTTTATGTAATTTTATTTGGTGTGTTTAAATGTCTTTTGAATAAAGATTCTCTTAGTATAAATAAATTACTAAATTAAATAAAGTACTAAAATCAATAAATTGGAAAGAACATAAAGTACTCTATTCAATAAGTAAGAAATTACAACCCAAAGTGATTGGAAAATTATGGGCTCCGATTACAAAAAGTACTCTATTCATCATCACTTAACCAATTTGTGGTGCTAGGATGATCTTCTCTTGTCATGCTAGGACCATCTCCTCTTGCTCTCACTTCTCTTGCACGCCTCCTTCACACCACATCTGCTTTCTCCGACTTCTAAAGATATTTAGAATTTGGAGACTTCCCTTCTAAAGGCGTGTTCATAATGTCACGATCTCGTTGAGCCATTCTTTCTTCTTTAACATGTTCCCTTTCTTGCCTAAGTAGCTCTCCTTCTCTCTCATTAGCTTGAAATGCTCTCTCAACAACTGCAGCATTAGTCTCCTCTCTAGCCTTATCAGCCTCAAATTTCCCCATTTCCCGCGCCAAAGTCAATTCACCTTGGCGAGCAAGTTGTTCCATATACTTTCCATAATCATTCTTCGAAGCACTCCCTTTTCTCTTTGAAGCCTTCTTACCTTCAGGCCTAATTGGATAACGTGTTGATCCCGACGCTTGTTCAGGGGGGGCGTTTCGGGGACTTCTTTTGCTTCATCTTCATGAACATGCGAGCCATGATCAGGTGTAGAGTGTAGAGAGGCGTTGTTCATGAAAACTTCTGGACCGACATGCACGACTTTGAATTTAGGACAATCCTTGATAATATTCCAACATTCCCACCGGTTGAATGATTTGCACGACTTTGAATTTAGGACAATCCTTGATAATATTCCAACATTCCCACCGGTTGAATGATTTATCTATTGTTTTGGTTTTGGCACCATATCAAACTTGTGCTTGGAGTTGCTACATAATGTGGGATAAGAAATAATTATAATGAAAGTAGGTAACAAATAAATAATACAAACAAATAATTATAATGAAAGTAGGTAACAAATAAATAATATATTGTTACCTAATCTATGTAATTTTCCCCACTTCGAATATTATTACTTGCTTGTGCCAAGGCGTCTCTCCACGTACTAAACGATTGGCTAAGTAATTTCCAACGACTGGACATCGATTCTTTGGTTCTTTTTCCCACTCATTTTCTCAAGATAATTGGTATGAATAAGACTCCACATTTCTCACAACTGCATCTCATTACCCGTAAGCGAACTATGAGTAACTTCAACCCAACTAGTACACAACGCAATATCTTCAAGAAGTGTCCAATTTGTACCTGCATCAGTAGTCATTTTGTTGACAAAAAAATGGATTGAAACTTTGAGAGAAAGATAGGAATGTGGTTGAAAGTAGTTGAAAAAATATGAAATTGTGGTGTAAGGTAGATGATAATGAGAAGGTATTTATACAAAGTAAAAACTTTTTTTTTTAATTTTTATTCATTTTTTACATTTTTTTATATATTTTTTTATTCAACTAATTAATCTCTACCGTTGGATTTTAAAAAAATTGAATTCCAACACTCCAGATTGTGCCACGTTGCACAACGGTAACATTTCTTAATTTTAAAACTATTTTTTTTATAAAGGAAAATAATATCAACCGTTGATCTCAGATCCAACGGTTGATATTAAATAAGATTTTTTTTTATTTTTTTTACCGTTGAAAATCGGACAGTCCACCTTATATAGCCGTTGAGATCCAACGGACCATGGGAAGCCACGTGGCTTCCCAACGATAACTTTCGAAAATGTGCCGTGGGCCCCAGGCATTGAAACCGTGTCGGGTGATGCGCCCCCACGCGCGGGTGAGGTGCATGCGCCTGACAGAAAAAACTAAAAAATTGGGCTAATGCTTGGATGACGTCAACCCTGTGTCAGATCCATTTCGTGCTCCCGGGCTGGCAATTCCTCACAGGCCTGGTGCTCGGGGCCTAGCCTGTCCATCGGGCTCCCCACGCTGGAGCATTGAAGCCGGGATCTCCAGCCCTTTTTCCTGGCCTGTCCCCCAAACAAACTCCCACGGTGGAGTTGCTCTAAGGAAGAGGGTAAAGACCGTATAAAAAAGGTGGGCCCGGATTATTTAATCCAGTGCCTATTTAATCCAAACGGACACCGAACACCAAACACTGTACTCCGTATTATTAGTACTATCCGGTGTCTTATGCTGTGTGCCAAATAGGGCCTTAAGCTTTTCAGCCGGCATGCCTTCGGGCAAGCCAATGCCACTGAAAGTTACTTGTTGGAGTCATCAACCTGGACCAAATTTAAGCAATCTTTGAGAATCAATTGCTCAAGGTTGGGAACTTCTGACAAGTAGGGGGTTGTCATAAGGCCAAGCATGTGAGTGACTGAGATTAAGGATGTTCAGTCATCGAAGACACTGTTTCAAAGAGAAGTACTTAGTTCCTACCAGGAACATAGCGATCCTTAACTTTGTGTGTATGTGCGAGAGAGAGAGAGAGAGAGAGAGAGAGAGAGAGAGAGAGAGAGAGAGAGAGGGGTGGGGGAGGGTGATTTGCAGGTGTGGGATCAAATAGTGAAGATATAACAATCCAACAGGAAACACCTCCTTGGAGCCACAGTGTGAGTCTGGAGACGTGTCAGCACCAAAGTATCAAATGTGGAACGGCAAGTACTTTGTGTGTAATCACAGTTTAGACTATACTTATCATCCTCAGTTCAGAATGAACAAGAAGAACCCGGCGCATCTTGATCTTTCATACACTCTAGAGGGCTGCTTTTTTAATAATTGTTACTATTTAAGCACGTAGAGTTTCCTCAGAGGACGACGAATATTGTTGCGTTTTGCCACCAGAAAGATAAAGAAGGCGATGATTATTGACTGCGTCTATTCAAAAGAAGCGTAGATTTGGGCACCATCCAGTTGCGGTGCTGATCATCGAGCCTTGAAGAAGAGACCGTGGTTTTATTTTCTTCTTATTTTCTGTTTCTCTGTCTAGTATATATGCATTTGTTTGAATAATTTAATATTCTTAACTCGATCTTACTTTTGTATATTTGCATCTTGGTTTAAAAAGAGCATTACTTAACAGTTAACGGGCAGGTCTTCTTCTTGTTTATTTTCCAGTTTCTTCTTAATTTTATGCTTTTGCTTCAGTCTTTCTTTAATTTTTCATTAATGGGTGAGAGCAAGGGGGTGAGACGTGCTTGAGAAAAAAGGTACATTTTTCCTACCGAATTTAACTCCCACTTCTTTTATCACATAACCGTAGTTACTTTATGATTAAATACTGTTTTTTGTTTCTTAAAAGTAAATTAAAACACTAAAAACATAAGGATTGTTTTATTAACACGTCACATACTGTTAAATACATCACACATTTGCTTTTCCAATTAAAATTTATCTGAATACACCCCATGTGACAACCCGTTCCAAATTTTACGTTTTTATTTTATTTTAAAAACGTGAATTTACGAAATTGCCCTAGAGGTAAGGACTTTGATTTCCGTTGACCATCGACTTGAGAGATGTGGGACTTATTCTTTAAGCATACCCTCGTAGTACTCTTTGGTACGAAGGTATAGGCGAAAGCCGTTTGCGAGTCCGGATTATAACGGTATAGTTACGGACGTTCGAAATTGGTTATTCAAGGTTTAGTGTTTATTTAAATTAAATCCCCACTTTGTGGGGGAAGCCCAAAATCAGAAATGGAGGGAGGAAAGAAAGGAAAAAAAAAAAAAAAAAAAAAAACAGAGGTGGTTTCCGTCCACCCGCACCCACCGCGGGTACATCTTCCAAGGCCGATTCCAGCCAACTCCAGTGGCGTTTTTGGATGCCACCACCACCATCTTGAAGCTCTCATTCCCCTCTACAAAACCCACCCAAGAACCACCTTGATTAACCATGGTATGGGGCGGTTTGAGGCCACGAAAGTTGACGAAAATCAATGGTGCTCCGGCCACCCTTTTCGATTTTCCGGCAAATCCGCAAAGCAATGGCCGATGCCACCACTTGGGCTTTGTAGCCCATCATCCCAGGAGAAAAGCCCAACCAACCTTGACCCCGTTGGACCACCGTAGACGACGAATCGATGTCGGGAAGTTTTAGGCACCCGTCGGCTTTGTGGGCAAAATTGACCATCTTCCGTCCACTTTTGGACTTCGTGGCAGGTATGAAAGTTTCTCCACTCACTGAGATATTCATTTCTGTGAAGTTTGAGATTTTTTGGAAATAGTTGGATTTTCCGGCGAGTCGGGGCGGCCGACCGCCACCCGCGGCGGCGCGTGGCCAGTGGGCCGCCAATGCTATTTTTAGGCTATGTCAAATGTCTTGAATTCATTTTTGTCATTTGAATGACGTAGGTTGATAGTTGGAACCTAAATTCGTTACGATACGTTACTTGATAAAAATGTGAATCGATGATCCGACCGTTGGATCGTTACGAAAATTGGATACATTATAATACGTAATATTTAAAGATCATAGGAATTTATGGATTGGGAATCCAATTTACGGATCTTCCTGAATTGGATTTGTAAGTTAGTAAAATAAATGTTCACGGCCACTTGTTTTGGGCAATTGGCGGAGATCTGACCGTTGGATCGTAATGAAATTTTAATATGTTATTCTAGAAACATATTGTGGATCGTTGGGAGTTGCGGATTGGAAATCTGATTTGCGGATTTTCCGGGTCAAGTTATACAGGGTTGTAAACCCTACTGTCGATCTTTGATCGACGGTTGACTTGTGGTCAATGTGTCTCAAACTATTTTAGAATGTCGTTGAGGTTGTGTTTTATGTGAATTACGTATTCTTCGGATAAGAGTTCTGAGATGTGATTTGATAATTGGTCACAGGGACCAATCATTCAGGACGCCTCGATGTGTGCGCTAGAGAATCATAGCGTGGACTTCAGGTGAGTGGATCTTTTCCTTTTTATCGTACATATTGTTGAGAGTTCTATCGACACTTTTAAATTGATTAGGCATATTACTTTCATATATAATTATTGTGAATGCTTGAAGTACTATATGAACTACGAATGGCTTGATCCCTGTTTAGGGTACGTAGGCAGTCTAACGAGACGTTAGATGCAGCCATAAAATATTTGAGATAAAAGCCTTATTTGGGAAATTGAGTAATGCAAAGGAAATTGGTAAAGGCAAGTTTTAGTTTTGTGAATTAGTTAGTTAATTAGTGTTAATTGGGTTGTTATGGATAATTATCCCTGAAAATAAGTAGTTTGGATGTAGGGCGTTATTGATTGTACACTTCTCACTGTATTGTGTATAATTGAAAATGCTACGACATGGTTGAGTATTAGATTGCATCATGGTATATCCATATGTATATTACTTGCATATAATTATTGGGAATGCTTTCAAGTGCAAAGGTGGACGCAGGACACCCAGGTAAGCTTCAGGTGAGTACATGTTGATGTTAGTGATGGTAGTGAGTACGATTGTGTTGAGATATAGTATAGCTCATAAACCTGCACCCCGGTGTTAGTGCTCCCGCCCGTGGCCAGGGCACAGTCATTCACGTGATGTTCACCTCCCGCACCTTACGCTCACCTTGGATTCAAGGTAGGTGCACAGTCTTGTCGCACATACCACTTTAGGTGGTTTCGACTCGTAGGTGACCCGCGATTATTCGCCCAGTCTTCACGTGATCGTAGCACTTATTTACACCCAGTCCTGTCGTACAGACCACTTTAGGTGGTTCCGACTCGTGTGTAGGTATACTTATTGAGCTATTGGCTAGCCAGGATTGATGAGATATGGATAAGTCGTACAGGTCACTATAGGTGACTCTGACTTATATGCTAGCCAGGATTGATGAGATATGGATAAGTCGTACAGGTCACTATAGGTGACTCCGACTTATATGCTAGCCAGGATTGATGAGATATGGATAAGTCGTACAGGTCACTATAGGTGACTCCGACTTATATGCTAGCCAGGATTGATGAGATATAGATAAGTCATACAGGTCACTATACGTGACTCCGACTTATATGCTAGCCATGATTGATAAGATATGGATAAGTCGTACAGGTCACTATAGGTGACTCCGACTTATATGCTAGCCAGGATTGATGAGATATGGATAAGTCGTACAGGTCACTATACGTGACTCCGACTTATATGCTAGCCATGATTGATGAGATATGGATAAGTCGTACAAGTCACTATAGGTGACTCCGACTTATATGCTAGCCATGATTGATGAGATATGGATAAGTTGTACATGTCATTTTAGATGACTCTGACTGATATATCACTTTGTATTGATTTAGTTCATTTGGCCTACTTATTAATGTATGGTGGAGTTGATGGCAAACCGTGGTTTTGGTCATTTCTGAGTATGGTTTGGATATATGTATATACGTTGTACTGTCTTATGGAAAACGATACGGGTTTTACATTTAGAGGCATTACTTTTAGAAAGGTAATAACTTTGGGAAGCTTGGTTTTATTGCTTACTCACACCTTCTGTTTGGTGCCCTCCAGGTTTTAGCTGCTGAGTTTGTATCGACAAGAATTTGTGGCGAATCTTAGTATTGATGGATATTTCTGAGGGTATGATTCTTACCCGCACTACTGTACCTTACCTATGCTCTGACATCGCGTGTGAAATGGGTTCGCTCCCACTCGCAACGCACTCTGGTACTTAGACACTTTTAGATTCAAATTTATTCACTTTTTATACACTATCACATTTTATGGCTTCGTCACCTTCCAGGTGTCGGCCAACACAGCTCGATTCAGGGTCCAAGTGGACTTTCTGGGTCGGGGTGTGTCACCCCACATACTTCCCATAATATCTCCACATCGCACACCCTCAACACAAACTCCACATTTTATACATACAATTCACACTGTTTTGTGCATAATTCAAACAATTATCTTAGATATGGCGATCCTTTTGGATTTTGCATGCACGGTGGGGCTCCTCATCCCTTTCCGAGGCAATAACAGCAACCATCGCTTCCATACTTTATGGACATTATGCTGAAAACAATCTTGATCTATATGAGCTTTACCCACATAACGCATCGTTTCACCATCCTACTTGCCTTTGTTTCTATTGCTATGACAAACACCTACGGGGTTCAGTGCCATACAATATGGCCAACTGACCTTAACCCCTAAATGAGAAGCTTTGTTCATTCCCATCCAGATAGGGTTGTGTTAACCAGTGGTGGTCGACAATGTCTTCCATTCTCTATTTGTGCTCCATTTGAAACATGTAATTGGGTCGAAATTGTCATTGCACAAGCATCTCTGAATGAGACGTCAAATTCAAAACATCAAATTTGAATTTGATGGCTGATTTGGCAATTTGACACATTGTCAATATTTTTCTTTCACCAGGAATGCCAAAATTCATTGCTTCATTTATTTTTATTTTAAAAATAAAAATAATAAAAGTTGGGTTGTTGTTAGTTTAAAAATAATAAAATAATACTTAAATATGCTAGCATTTAAGGTAAGGCAACTTAAATGCCTTTGGAAATAGCAAAATCAAATTTGAAGGCAGCTTCAAATTTGATATCTCTTCGTCCATGTCAGCTTAGTCTTCTTTTCCATGTCATTTTTGACATCTCGGTTGGAATAAATGATACGTGTCATTTGTTACAGTTATATGTCTATGTGACGTTTTTAACATCTTTTTTTGATACGGTGTTAGGACTTATAAGTTGTTTAAATTGTGGAGTATTTAATATTATTTGGGATGCTAATAAAAAAGCCAAAATTAAAACAAAAATGAATAGAAACCCAACAGTCATCAACTTCGGCTGCAGATCCGCTGTCCCTTTTTACATGTCTTTTTTATGTCTCGTTTACTAATATTTTGACACATATCTTTTTAACTTAACAAAGAAATAACACCGTTAAGTTTTTATTTGACATTTAAAAATTAAAAACAAAATCCAACACAGGAGGATCCTTCTGCAGATTTTTGAGTTCCTTCAGATCAAAATCCATAGATCAACACCCGCAGATCAAAATCCCTAACCAAAACCCACGGATCAAAATCCATAACCAAAACCCATGCGACACAACAAAGACGACAATAGGCCGAGTTACTGAGAGAGAAAACGAAGATCCGCTTGGATGCCATCTGCGAAACTCATATTTTTCTTCTCAAACCCTGATAGGCGGAGTTAATAGAGTGAAAACGAAGACGGCGAAAAATCGAATTCGGTTGAAGCGGAAACAGAAAGAAAGAGGAAGGGAAATGCGATTGATTTTTTATGGGGGAGATGGGTTGATTGAGAGTGCAGAAGGTGTTTGATAATATGACTGAGAGAGACTTGGTCATTGGAATTCTATGATCTGGTGTTACTCTCATAAGGGTCCTCACATGATTCATTGAAGATGTATAATGTGATGAGGAATGAGAATCTAGGTCTCGATAGGTTCACGATTGTTGGGTTGGAGAATTTTTTGGGGGTTTCGATAACATTAGCTGAGCTGCTGTTCCCAGCCCAAAAGAATTTGACACTTGTTGTCTATTTTTTCACATTTGATAAAAATAACATTTGTGTCATTTATTAACTGGAGTTTCCTCTTATAGGTATATGCTTTTAAATTCCTATACGAACAATATTTTGCCACTATCTTACATTCTCGCTCTCTTTCTCTTCCAAGTTTCGATGATTATGAATTCAAATCCTATTTCTTTTGCAGAAGGACAATCTTAAGGAAAAACAAATAAAAATTATGGATTGCTTTTTGGTTCTTCCAAAGACTAAAATTGTAGGATTCACCAGTCTACAAGTTTTGTTTTTGTTTTTGCTGTGTATCAAACAACAATTACGAATTCGGTCCTTACCAAAAGTGAGATACAAAGTGACTAAGCAAAAGAAGAAAGAAAACATTGATGCAAATGAGTATGAAGCTAATAGGCATAATTTTCATATCCATAGTTTCTGTAGGAAGTTGTGGTGTTGTATTTTAGCCTACCGGCGACAAGGACGTTGCCGTGTTTGGGCAAAACAAATCTCCAAATCCTAAACCTCATACTAGAATCTAAGGTTACAGATAATATTTTTCTTTAGAGATCCGTTTTGTGAATTCGAGTTCTGCTGGGTACTGGCTGGAATTTCTATCGTACAAAATAATTGAGGTTCACCATACTAGCCCAAGAAGAAGAGTGATGAACAGTCAATTAGTCATTGGATTAGATTAACCTATAAGCTATTGGATCAATCTTATAGTAGGTGTTTACAAGCATAAAAAGTTGTGAAGCACTTATTAGTAATGATTTAACCAAAGTGCCACATTCTATGGTTGATAAAAAAGAGAGGTCAGGTGTCGAAGTCTAACTCGTGGAGAACATCATCTGTCATGCTAAGGTGTGTGTACCCGGAACATCGAAAAATTTCTCATTGGGTTACTTTCGTCTTGTACTCAATTGGGCGCATTGAATATTAAATAATAAATAAATAAAAAACTTAACTTATTTCTTAGTTAAGTTAGAGGACATGTGTCAAAATATTAGTAAACGAGACACAGAAAGGTAAAAGGGGACAACAGATCTGCAGCCATCAACTTCCTCCCCACCCAATCCCGACAAACACCAACCCCGCTGTGCTTCCGACCACCTCAACAACAACCCCACCCATCCCCGACCATCTCAACTCGCCAGCGGCCAGCACCCCCCATGTGTCTCCGCGATCCATCTATCTCTCTTCACCCTGTAGAGCCGTAGAAATCAAACAAAAATAAGAAAATTATACTCCCCCGCAACTCCCAGATGAAACTTTTACCCGAAACGCGATCGATTTGAATCAAGTGGTGTGAGATTTGTCCAAAGGTTAGATAATGTGGGTGGGGAGAGGTGGGGTGGGGTGGGGTGTGGTCGCTTCTCATCTATTCATTCACCCCTTCACATCTCTGCATCCACCCCAATTTAGGTACAGTTTAGTATTTTTTTTTTACCAAAAAATGCTTCGTTTTAAAGTTAAGCAGTAAAAAAATATTTGATAAAAATAAAATATTCCGCTTATTTTAAAAGCAATATCATCTAGGCGGCAGCTTTTAAAAGCAGTTTGTATGTTGCATTTAAAAATTATTTTAATAAAAAGCAGAGTTGTGTCTTTAACAAATATTTTTAATTCCTGCAATACGTTCATTAATTTAAAAAAAAATGTCATTTTTTGTTATCTTTCTAGACACATTTTATCCTTAGAAAACAAAATGATCACAACCGCAACCACCTACCACTACAAACCCTGACCTCTTACATCACCATTGCCATTGTCATCATCATTGTTGGCAACACAACCACACCACACCACAATCACGCCATCGCTGCCACCACAACCATAACCACCAGCATTGCCACAACAACTTCCACCATCACAATTGTCACCGCTCCTACCACTATCGTTACCTTTGCAGCCCAATCACCACACCCCTTTATTGCCATCACCACCACTACCATCACAACCATTGCCCTGGCTGCCATTGTCATCGTCGCCCACACTATCATGTCCATTTTTGTTATTATATACATATATATCACTTTTATGTTAAATTTTGCCAAACGCTTTTACACTGCTTTCCATAACCACAACACTTTAAAAAATATAGTTTATCAAACAGTTAACATTTTGCTGTTGATTATTTTTTAAAATAAATCAGAAATTGTTTTTTATTTTTTATTTTTTAAAGCACAGCAATTCCAAACTGGCCCTTAGATGATTTGGGATCTTGGATTAACAATATTTTTCAAATAACAAAGAGAAGATTGGAGGGAGAGAGAGAGAGAGAGAGAGAGAGAGAGAGAGAGAGAGAGAGAGAGATGGGAGGAGAAAGGGAGAGCAAGAGAGAGTGGGAAAGTTAGATTTTGGAATTGCTATGACATAAAAATATTATTAATGGTAAAAGTTAAGTAGAGTTATGTGAGAGGACATACGTCAAGTTGAAAGTGTGTGGGTAGCATACATTAGGGTTAAGTTTGGGGAATTTTTGCTCACAACCCTCCCGTGATGGTGATGTTCACCACCCAATTTGTCTCCGTTGGATAATTTTAAAATTTAAAATTTGTTTCTATCCACAGTGGAACATCAGGGTACACAAAACAAACATACGAATAATATTTAATTAACGGAAAAACAAAGAAATAGGATTGCTGAGACAAATACTCTTACTACATTGTGACCGACTTATTATCCATACAAAACAATAAGCTATATTTATAATAGTCAAGGTTCTAAAAGACGTTAGACACTAGTTGGGCGGCTGGCGAGTAGGCAGAACCTAGGCGGATTTAAGCAAATATATTGTATTTTGTGTAAATAAGTGTCTGTTTATATTTAAAATATATATAATTTCATCATAAACTAAAAAATAGAATGACATATATATTATGAAGTATTGGAACATAATGAAAACATAGGGAGCAAACATATAATGTGTGTTTATTTAAGTGTTCAATAAGTCTCTTAAATTTTATTGGAAATAATAAAATGCAAAAGGAAAATTATCTATTTTCTATCTAAGTGAGTTGCAACCTAGGCAGGTGTCTAGGCGGGTTTGGGCTGGCTAGGCGGGCCTCAGCAAGTCTAGGCGCCCTTTCTTAATTTTCAAATGCCTAGACATTAATCAGGGCAGTGACCAGCTACCTAGCGCCTAGGCGGTGCTAAGCAGGGATTTTTAGAACAGTGATAATAGTGTTCTAAAAATTGAGTGGAGATCCGACCTCGATTTAGGCTAAGACTTTTAGGTAAAGCGGGGAGGATTTAGGCGGCCACCTATGTGCTCAAGGTGGTCTAGGCGGTGCTAGATGCAACTCCCAATCTCGTTGCAAATTTTGCCTCACATCCGTATAATCCACCACCAATAACCCAAATCCTCACTCGCACTCATGCACCCAACATCAATTGATAAAAACCACTAATATTAAGAAAAAATGAAGAAGAAAACAAGAATTCACAACACACCTCAAGTAGATTGAGAAGATGATGGATTTTTGCTGCAGAGAAAAGGAGATATGTTGCAGAGAAAAGAGAGAGAGAGTGAGAGAATCGAAAGAAAAAGGAGGAAAAGAAAGTCATAAATGCTAGAGCCATTATTCCACTAACCAAATGATGGTAGATTGGGAGTCGGGACTGGCCTTGGAGAAAGTTATGGAGAAGGAATCAAGATGGTTTTATTGAAAAAAATGGTTTTTCTTTCAAGTTAGGTCCATTTTGCTATAAAACTAAACCCACTATTGTTTATAATAAATATTTTTTTTTTTGTATTTTTTTAATTTACATTTTATTTTTTCAAAGTTCTCTATACAAGTATGATTTTTTTAAGTATAAATATATGCTTATTTATATGTTAATATGTTAATAAATTTATTCATAAAAAAAAAACAAATCCACCTAGACTGTCTAGGCCCCTGCCTAGACTGTCTAGGCCCCTATCTAGATGCCTAGACTGTCTAGGCCCCTATCTAGACGCCTAGGCGCTAGGCCCCAACCTGCCACCTGATTAGTGCCTATCACTTTTTAGAACCATGATTTATAGAGAGAAAGATCTAAAAAAATGCTAATTCAAATGGGCTGGGCCAAATCCAAAAGTAATAAATGCAAATATGATTAGACGAGGTCATGCGGGTGTAGTAGATTGTGGGTCGGGAGATACGATTCAATGGGTTCATCTGATGGTGTGGTGGGTGGGTCAAAGTGCAGGTAGGTCGTCATAACCATGGGCGAAGCTACACTAAAATAAAAGGACAGTGTAATTCACACACTCACTTTTACCTATCAAACACCTTTGTTAATTTTAGGTCATTGATCTTCTTCAATTCATTCAATTCAACTGCTAAAAATTAAGAGAGGTGTGTGAAAAGTAAAAATGGATGTGTGGGTAGGACTACCCAAACAAAATGGGGCGGTCGCCCCTTCAATTGTTCGAAATCCCCATGAAAAATGAGGATTCACCCTCTAACCCTGCACAGAAAATGCTTGAATTTGTCGTTGCTACTGCGCAACGTGCGAATATTTTTTCAGTTAGGGTATTTTGTAATTCCAAATCAAAGTTTTGTTTTTGTTTTTGAAACCGAGAATACTGAATCTGTAATATGTGCAGATTTAGCTTCAACTAAGAAGACATCAGAAAGAAGAAGAGAGAGTTTCTCTTTCTCCTATTCCCAGACCTCTTAACCTTCACCGTTTTGTTTTTGTTTTCAATTTTTGTTTATTCAAGTTAACTTGCACTTTTAGTTATTGTCCAATTAAGTTGCGTTCTTTTATGTGTTCTCCTTTGCCAATATTTTTTAGGCCACATGTTTGACAGAGTTATCCCTTGAAATTCATTATGAAGTCAATTGAACTTTTATCTCATACTATAATTGACCAAAATATTAAGGAAAATCTATCAATTTTAATATATTTTACATATAATTAATATTTTATATAATTTATGTTATATAATAAATAATAGTTAGTTATACGATATATAATAAATTACTTAAATTCATTTAGTTTACCAAGCTTCTGCTTAGGCACTAGGCATTAGGGCACATCACACCATCCAACTAGTACATGGCGTCTTTTAAAACTCTACCCACTATACAATTACGTAATGGAACTATACTATAAGACATGGTTAAATCCTCCTTATAATATTTCGGTTAGTCCAAATACTCCTTCGAATATTTCGGGTAGTCAAAATCCTCATTCGAATATTCCGGTTAATAAAAATCCTCATTCGAATATTTTGGATAGTTCTCAAGTGAGGTCACTTAGTTGAATGAAGTATTATCTAATCTTACTGCAAACCATGGACTTAGACCTCAAATGGTTATCTATATTTTTCTGAGACCTTTTACCCTTTTAAATTTCGTCCATCTCTGAAATAATTTATGGTTTCACCATTGGTCATGACCAAGGTTCTAAAAGATGTTAGGCGCTAGTCTGGCGGCGAGCTATGGCTTAGTGCCTAGGCAACTAAGCGGGGTCTAGGCGGGCACCTAGGCGGACTATGCGGATTTAAGTAAGAGCGCATTTGGATGTGTCTTTAAAATGATTGTAAGCGCTTTTGGTGAAAATATTTTTAGAAACAATCCTCAGTAAAAATACTAATAAATCCTGGAAAATCACTTAAAGTGCTTCTTGGAAGAAGCACATAACTGGTGTTTCTTGTAGAAAGCACTTAAAGTGCTTTTGGAATTCAAAAACATTTTCTCTAAAAGCGGTCATTTAAAAAACACATCCAAACAAGCCCTAAATCTATTATATTTCATGTAAATAAGTATCTGTTTATACTTAAAATATATATATAATTTCATTATAAACTATAAAATAGAATGACATATATATTATGAAGTACTGTAACATAATGAAAACATGGAAAACAAGCATATAATGTGTTCATTTAACTATTCAGCAAGTCTCTTACAATTTATTGAAAAAAAATAGAATACAAAATGAAAGTTATATATTTTGTCGAAGTGAGTCGCAACCTAAGTGGGTGGTCTGGACGAGATAGGTGGGTGCCTCAGCAAGTTTAGGCACCCATTCTTAATTTTCAAACGCCTAGGTATTAATCGGGACGGTGGGCAACTGCCTAGCGCCAAGGCAGGGCCTAGACAACGCTAGACGGGGATTTTTAGAATAGTAGTCATGATGGTGCAGATGGATCTAGATGTGGAAATGATGTGGCATATGGGTCACGTGCAAGTTAGATGCCGGAGTTCGGAACAAGAATGAACAATGATGTTTTTTTTTGGGGGGGGGGGGGGGGGGGGACTACAACGAATAACAACAATTTTGACAAACTTGAACAATAAAACTATGGAAAACAACAACAAACTGATACGGGACAAAAGCAGATTAAATCCTGAAGGATCAAACTTGCGCATAACAAACAATGAACAAACATATTACAAACTACGAATATTAGTTGATGAATTAAAAAGGAAAGAAACAATATTGGCGAGACAGTAACACTACATTGTGACCAACTTATTATTCATACTAAACTATAAGTTGTATTTATAGAGAGCAAAACTTAAGAAACCCTAATAAGGATGGGCTAGACCCAAAACATAAACTAATAAGCAAACTAGATAATTAAATAACTAATTTTCCAACATCAACTATATATATCTCAAAATTTAAACTCATCTAACGATAATAAATAGAGTGAGAATCATCATCATCACTTGAGGATGATGAGCAAAAATACTCCCAAGAAAAAAAATTGCTCATCTTCTGTAACTGACACATCTCGACTGAAATCAAGGCGTGCTGGCCGTCACTTGAGAGTGACGTAGCCATGTGCACAGTGCGGAAGCAATAATAATATAAGAAATGCAAATAAATAAAAACCAAACTAAATAGAGCACTAGATAAGATAAGTTGCAAGATGAAATAAGTCTGAATTCACAAATAGAGCATAAGTGGCCTAAGTGCAGTCCAGCAGGACGAATACTAATTACACAACACCAAGGGTAATCCTACAATGATGATAATCTGTCAGAGCTGCTGCGGATTCCTTACAAGCCACCAAAAGCATTCCTAACTAGAACCTAGATGGGCGTAAAACGGAAAGTGTGAGTAGGCAAAAACAAAGCTTTTCAAAACCATTTCAATTACCAAAGATAGTAACCCCTAGCTGTAAAACTTGTATAATTTCCCAGAAAATAGAATACATATCTATACCACAACCATGCCCAGAATAACAAAATTCACAAATACGACATGTTAAATATCTCAGCATAAAAATATGTAAGTTAGGTGATATAAATCAATGCAAATGATATGTCAGCCGAATCACCTAACGTGACCTGTACGGCTGAATCTAAAGATCATCCATCTAGCCGGAGTCACCTAACGTGACCTGTATGGCTCAAATCCACATCTTAACAAATATACTTGCACACAAGTTAGAACCACCTAAAGTGGTCTGTACGACATGACTGGGTGTAAATAAATACGCTCAAGTGCTACGATCACGTGAAGACTGTGTGAATAATCGTAGGTCACCTATGAGTCGAAACCACCTATAGTGGTCTGTATGACAGGACTGTGCACCTAACTTGGATCCAAGATGAGCATATGGTGAGGGAGTTGAACATCACGTGAAGGACTGTGCCCTAACCACAGGCGGAAGCACTAACACCGAGGTGCAGGTTTATGAGCTCTCAACACATTTCACATAATCATCAATTCACATAAACAATCTACAACTCACCTGGTACTTGCCTAAGTGTCCACCACATCAAAACACAAGATGCAAATATCATAAAAATTCATAGTCTAAACATAAATCAATAGGCATGGCATTTCAAACATAATTTCATTTAAATCAATTTTCTGGGAAAAATCTCAAGTATATAGATATATACAGAAAACCAAAAGCCCACTCACTAGTATGTGGAAGGGTCGTAGCCCCCAAACCTCGATTGACTGCGCTCATCCTGAGGATAGGTTTCACCTATATGCGAAATAACTATGTAAACATTAATTTAAAGCACATAAACGAAACTAGCTAATAACTTCTCATACATTACTCAAATGAGGTGTTTGAATATATCAACGTGATCTACTCAACACCACAAACATCCCCATATTTTTAAAATAATTTTTAGACCACCCACGCGCCGGTAAGGGCACGGCTAGACGCGCCCCTACGCGCGGCCAACCCTGACAGAAACTTAACTATCGTTAGGAATATTCCATTAAACATACTTGACGCCGTTAATCGCCGTTAGGAATATTCCATTAAAGTTGAGGGAATATTCTTATTTCTTCTCTGGTGGATCGCTGGACTCTGTCACCGGTCGCCGTCTGTGTCACCGGAAACTGGAAAAACTTCAAAGCTTGATAACTCACTCATTGCAACACCAAAATTCATGAACTTTTCACCAAAATGAAGCTCTCAACTAGGAGAACATGATCTTACCACTTTGGAGCCTAAAAACAAATAGAATCTTGCCGGGAAAACCTTGAACACTTTGGAAACCTCTGCAACTCGATGAACTCGACCTTCCCGGCGTCCAAAACACTTCAAAATTCTTCTTTGAGCTTCGTGAAGATGTCCTAAAGCTTCCTAGAACCTTAAAACTTCCTAAAAAACTTCACGATCATGTTTGCATGAACAGTGCACCAAATCGGGAATTCTTGGTTGTCGGGTTTTTAAGGCTTCATGTCCAACTAGGGGTATGGATGAGTTCCTGGGCTTGCTAGGGGTCCAAAATCAACCTTCAAAGCTTCGATCCGTGCATGAAATGATTGGTCCAAGGTTTGTCCTTACAACTGTACGGAATTTGCAGAAAATTCGAAAGGGATGAGAGAGAAGGTACACGGGTTGAGGGTGTATGTGTGTGAGTGTGGTCCAGTTGGCAACCAAACAAAATCAACAGAATCGTACTTCCAATTAAGTCCAAAAAGTTAGGAAGAAAAATAGATTGGTCCAAAAGCTTAGCCCATTTACACACACAACCACACAACGTTCAAGGGCAAAATCGTCATCTCACGCTATCGAAATAAATTTCTGGACTAGTTGTCACAACTTACCCTCTTAAGAAAATTTCATCCCCGAAATTCACACAACAAATACAAACCACTAGTAATCATAAAACAAGTGTGGATACATCTTTTTCATACGCTCATCTGTCTCCCAAGTAGCCTTTTCCACCGAGTGATTTCTTATTTCTCAAAACCTTATCTTTCCAATCCAGAATAGTCACTGGCTCCTCATCATAAGAAAAATCTTGATTAATTTCCAAAGGTTAAGGAGGTATCACATGCGACAGATTTGAAACATAATGACGAAGCATGGAAACATGGAACATATCTTGCACTTTAGACAACTTTGGAGGCAACCCAAGCCTGTAAGCAACTTTACCAATTCTCTCGGTGATCATATATGGTCCAATGTACCTAAAACTTAGCTTACCTTTCTTACTGAATTGTACCACACCTCTCCACGATGAAAGCTTTAAAAATACCCAATCACCCACTTTATACACCCTGTCAGTGGCATGTTTATCTGCTAAGCTCTTCTGTCAATCCTGGGTCACTTTCAGGTTAGACTTAATCACCTGAATATTCTGAGTAGTCTCCTCCACTATCTCAGGGGCCTCCAAAACCCTTTTGCGAACTTCAGACCAATATAAAGGTGTACGACAATACCTGCCATAAAGTGCCTCAAATGGTGTCATACCAATACTTGAATGAAAACTATTGTTATAGGCAAATTCCATCAAATCTAACCGCTTATGCCAAGCATCACCAAACTGTAAAACTGAAGATCTCAACATATCCTCTAATGTCTGAATAGTCCTCTCTGATTATCCATCTGTCTAAGGATGATATGTTGTACTATAAAGTAATCTTGAACCAAGAGCTTCCTGGAATGCTACCCAAAACTTAGAAGTAAATCTAGGGTCACAATCCAAGACAATACTAACTAGAACTCCATGATACTTCACAATCTTCAATATAAATAATTCAGCTAATCGGGCTTAAAAAATACTTCTCCCTTACTGGAATAAAATGTGCTGACTTAGTAAGCCGATTAACTATCACCCAAATGCTATCATAACCATTATGTGTACGAGGAAGTTTGTACACAAAATCCATAGTAATATTTTCTCATTTCCACTGTGGAACAGGAAGCGGCTGCATCAACCTAAAAGGCTTCTTCCTTTCAGCTTTAACCTACTGACAAATGGCACACCTACTCACATACTCAGAAATTTCTCTTTTCATACCCGGCCAATAATAAAATGGTCGAATGGTATGATACATTTTAGTACCTCTAAGATGCATCGCATATGCCGAACAGTGCGCTTCATCCAAGATTTCTTTCTTTAATTCTGCATTATTCGACACTTACATTATGTTCTCCTGCATAAGCATAACATCAGTCTCTCGAATTATGAGATCTTTCTTTTTCCTCTGACTTCTTGCTTCAATTAACTCTTGGATTTCTTCATCATTCATCTGAGCCTCGAGCACACGATCAATTAAAATTGGTCTAACTTGGAAATTAGTAAGTAAAGCTTATTCTCAATCTTCCACCCCTAACCTTACTCCAATGGACCTCAATTCTGCAAGAAGAGGGATACGACTAGCGTATAAAGCATTAAGTCTAACTGGGGTCTTCCTTCTAAGTGCATCAGCCACCACATTTGCACGACCAGGGTGATACTCAATCATGCAATCATAATCACTTAGCAACTCAATCCACCTCCACTGCCAAAGATTAAGATCCTTCTATGTAAAAAGATATTGAAGACTTTTATGATTTGTATAAATCTTACATTTTTCACCACAAAGATAATGTCTCCAAATCTTCAAAGCAAAGATAATGGCTACTAATTCCAAATCATAAGTAAGGTAATTCATCTCATGAGGTTTTAATTGTCGTGAAGCATAAGCAATCACCCCACCATGTTGCATCAACACACATCCCAAACCATTCAAAGAAGCGTCACTATAGATCTCTAAATTACCACTATCATTTGGGAATGCCGAAACAAGTGTATGAGTGAGACAATACTTCAACTGCTGGAAGCTCCACTCACAATTATCATCCTACTCAAATTTAACATCTTTCCTTGTCAACCTCGTCAGTGGTAAAGCAATAACTGAAAAATCTTTAACAAACCGTCGATAATAACTTGCTAGACCAAGGAAACTTCGTACCTCCATGACGGTTCGTGGCTGCTCCCAATTCTCAACGGCTACTACTTTTTGAGGATCCACCAGAATACCTTGGGCAGATATAACATGTCCCAAAAATGCCACTTGATCTAACCAAACTTGGCATTTGCTAAACTTAGCATACAATTGGTGTTCCCTCAATCTCTTCAACACCAAAGTAAGATGTCGAACATGCTCTGATTTAGACTTAGAGTATACTAGAATATCGTCAATAAAGACAATAATAAACCTGTCTAAATATGGCTGGAATACTCGATTCATCAAATCCATAAAAGCTGCAGGTGCATTAGTTAATCCGAATGGCATCACAAGAAACTCATAATGACCATATCAACTCCTAAAAGCTGTCTTAGTAACATCCTCACTTTTAATCTTCAATTGATAGTAACCAGACCTCAAATCAATCTTAGAAAATATGCAGGCGCCTTGAAGCTGATCAAATAAATCATCTATATACGGCAATGGATAACGGTTTTTAATTGTTAGCCGATTCAATTGCCTATAATTAATGCATAGCCTCAAAGTCCCATCTTTCTTCCTCATAAATAACACTGGAGCCCCTCAGGGTGAAGTACTAGGCCGAATAAAACCTTTATCAACTAATTCCTACAACTGAATTTTCAATTCCCTCAATTTAGCATGAACCATTCGATAAGGAGTTAAAGATATAGGATCTGTACCTGGAAGCAAATCAATAGTGAACTTCACATCTTGGTCTGGCGGCAATCCAGGTAAATCATCAGGGAATACATTAGGAAAATGCCTGACTACTTTTACATCCTCCACACTACTAGAAGCAACATCATTCAACACCACATGAGCTAAATATCCTTGGCAACCTTTTGATAATAACCTTTTTGCTCTCATAATATAAATAACGTCATGCCTCACCCCACTCTACTCACCCACAAAAGTAACCACAAGTAATCTAGGATGATAGAAAGTAACTATTTTTCCGTAACAATCTATATTGGCATGATTATAATGCAACCAATATGTGCCCAAAATCACATCAAAATCAACAATATCTAACGGGATAAGGTTAGCTGGCATAACTATATCCTCCACCATCACTGGACATCCTGGATATACACAATCAAAATAACATATCTCCCCTCTAGGCATAACAAACTCTAAATGATACCCTAGAGGTGTAGGATGAGGTTGCGTCACTTGAGCAAATGTATGAGAAATGGCAGAATGCATGGCACCACAATCAATTAAAACTCTAGTAAAGTGACCAAGAATGTTTAACGTACCCATGATCAAGTCCGGATGATTATGAGCATCTTGTAAAGATATATTGTTAACACGTCCATGTGCTTGTTGTCATCCCCCACGACCTCTACTAGCTTGATTATTTCGCCCTTGCACACCACGGCCTTGACTTGGCTGACCAGATTGCCTCGAAGATCCTGCACTACTGGAAGCAATCTCTTCTTGCTAGGGCTGTCTTCCCTGGTACCACTGAGATCCACCAGCTGGAATGAGAAGATACGGAGTATAACCTCCAGAATACTAAGGATACCCACTCTGATAATAAGGATCATGGAAATACTGATACTGCCTTAAAACATAAGGAACGACGTCACCTTGATAATGGTAAGCACCATCACGACCCATCTGACCATAACTACCAAACCCTGGAACTTGCTGAATCAGCGTTAGTGGTGGCAAGGAAGGCTACCGGGGCCTCTGCTGGTTCTGAGGATAATTTATAGCTCTATGTCCTATCTGCCCCCAAGTAAAACATCCACTGCTGCCCCGCCTACACTCTTCAAAATGCTTATTGTTACATCTGCGACACAGCGAAGCCCTTCCTCTACTAGTATCCCCTTGTCTCTGGAATCTAGGATCCCCAGAAAATCTACCACCTCTTCCCTGACTAGTGGCACTAAAACCCCCGCTGGAAGAACTGGAACTAGCTCCACTTCGCTTAAAGCTCTGAGTCTTGGGAGGTTCTTAAGATGATTTACCTTTAGCTTTATCATCTTTCTTCTGATTACCATCCTTTTCTTCTTCCTCACTCTCACTAGGCATATTCTCTGAATCCTCAATCCTCAACAAAATCTCATAGAACTCTTGGTAAGAAGCACAAGGAGTAGTGGTCGCCATAAAGCGCCACTTCTTCTTAGTACCCAATCTGAAACGACGGAGCATCTCAACCGGATTAGCAGCAATATCCGGATGATAACGAGACAAGTCAGTGAATCTCCTATAATACTCATTCGCCGTCATCTTCCCCTATCTCAATTGAGTACATTCTTGCTTCTTGCGATCAATATACTTAAGAGGAATAAACCTTTTCTGAAACAACCGTTTAAACATTTCCCAGTCAGCAATTTCCTCTGGGGTCAACTGATAAACCTCATGTTCCCACCAGGATGCTGGTTTTTGACCTAAGAACCATGTAGTCATCTCGACCCACCTTTCAAAAGGAAGATTCCCTTGACTTTGCATCACTCGGAAAGTCTTTTCAAGATGCTCGAGCCACCGTTCTGCCCCTTTATGTCCTTCATGAACCTCAAACTTATCCAACTTTAAGTTATACATAGTCTCCAGGGGAGTCCTCTGAAGAAGGCGAAGCGAAGACTGAATCGCATGAGCTATAACTTCCCCCAACTAAGCTATGTCAGGGAAATTAGGTTCAGCTAAACGATGTGGCTCTCTACGAGGCAGCATAGTTCTGATAGAAGACACCAAAATAATTAGAATATTCACAAAATATGCAGGACTGCCAAACCTAGGCTCTGATACCAAACTGACACACCCCTACCGAAATCAAGGTGTGCTAGCCGTCATGTGAGGGTGACATAGCCATGTGCACAATGCTGAAGCAATAATAATATAAGAAATGCGAATAAATAAAAACCAAACTAAATAGAGCACTAGATAAGATAAGGTGCAAGATGAAATAAGTGTGAATTTACAACCAGAGCATAAGTTGCCTAAGTGCAGTCCAGCAGGACAAATACTAATTATACAACACCAAAGGTAATCCTACAATGGTGATAATTTATCAGAGCTGCCGTGGATTCCTCGCAAGCCACCAAAAGCACTCCTAACTAGAACCTGGAGGGGCGCAAAACAAAAAGTGTGAGTGGGCAAAAACAAAGCTTTTCAAAACCATTTCAATTACCAAAGATAGTAATCCTTCGCCTTAAAACCTGTATAATTTCCCAGAAAATAGAATACATATCTATACCACAACCATGCTCAGAATAACAAAATTCACAAATATGCCATGTCGAATATCTCAGCATAAAAATATGTAAGCCAGGTGATATAAATCAATGCAAATGATATGTCAGCCGGAGTCACCTAATGTGACCTGTACGGCTGAATCTAGAGCTCATCCATCTAGACAGAGTCACCTAACATGACATGTACGGCTCAAATCCACATCTCAACAAATATACCTGCACATGAGTCAAAACCACCTAAAGTGGTCTGTACGACAGGACTGGGTGTAAATAAATACGCTTAAGTGCTACAATCACGTGAAGACTGTGCGAATAATCGCGGGTCACCTACGAGTCGGAACCACCTATAATGGTTTGTACGACACGACTGTGCACCTAACTTGGATCCAAGATGAGTGTATGGTGCAGGAGGTGAACATCACGTGAAAGACTGTGCCCTAACCACGGGTGGGAGCACTAACGCTGGGGTGCAGGTTTATAAGCTCTCAACACATCTCACATAATCATCAATTCACATAAACAATCTACAACTCACCTGGTACTTACCTGAGCGTCCACCATGTCAAAACACAATATGCACATATCATACAAATTCATAGTCTAAGCATAAATCAATAGGCATGGCATTTGTAACATAATTTCATTTAAATCGATTTTCTGGGAAAAATCTCAAGTATATAGGTATATACAGAAAACCAAAAGCCCATTCACTGGTATGTGGAAGGGTTATAGCCCCCAAGCCTCAATTGACTGCGCTCGTCCTGAGGATAGGTCTCACCTATATGCGAAACAACTATATAAATGTTAATTTAAAGCACATAAACAAGACTAGCTAATAACTTCTCATACATTGCTCAAATGGGGTGTTTGAATATACCAACATGATCTACTTAACACCACAAACATCGCCATATTTTAAAATAATTTTTGGATCACCCACGCGCCAGTAAGGGCACGGCCAGACACGCCCCCACGCGCGGCCAACTCTGACGGAAACTTAACTGCCGTTAGGAATATTCCGTTAAATATACCTGACGCCATTAATCGCCGTTAGGAATATTCCGTTAAAATTGACGAAATATTCTCATTTCTTCTCTGGTGGATCGCCGGACTTCGCCGTTGGCCGCCGTCTGTGTCATTGGAAACTTGAAAAACTTCAAAGCTTGATAACTCACTCATTTCAACACCAAAATTCATGAACTTTTCACCAAAATGAAGCTCTCAACTAGGAGAACATGATCTTACCACTTTGGAGCCCGAAAACAAACAGAATCTCACCGGGAAAACCTCGAATGCTCCGGCAAACTGTGCAACTCGACGAACTCGAGCTTCTCGACGTCCAAAACACTTCAAAATTCTTCTCTGAGCTTCGTGAAGATGTCCTAAAGCTTCCTGGAACCTTAAAACTCCCTGAAAAACTTCATGATCACGTTTGCATGAACAGTGCACCAAATCGGGAATTCTTGGTTCTCGGGTTTTTGAAGGCTTCACGTCCAACCAAGGGTATGGATGAGTTCCTGGGCTTGCTAGGAGTCCAAAACCAACCTTCAAAGCTTCGATCCATGCATGAAATGATTGGTTCAAGGTTTGTTTGTACAACTGTATGGAATTTGCAGAAAATTTGAAAGGGAGGAGAGAGAAGTTACATGGGTTAAGGGTGTGTGTGTGTGAGTGTGGTCCAGTTGGCAACCAAACAAAATCAACAAAATCTTACTTCCAATTAAGTCCAAAAAGTTAGGAAGAAAAATAGATTGGTCCAAAAGCTTAGCCCATTTACACACACAACCACACAACGTTCAAGGGCAAAATCATCATCTCACGCTATCGAAATAAATTTCAGGACAAGCTATCACAGTAACTGTTGCCCCCAAAATGTCAGTTTTGTAATTCTTATTATTGAAGAGGATTTTCCAGTTTTATTTTGTTTCATGCAGATTAATTTTCCTGTATTCAAATCTAAATTGAATCATTTCAATTTTAAACAATTGATGTCGGGATAGGGGGATCAACATGCTTTTACCAACTTTGAGTTACATGTCCCTTGAAAATCGATAATTGAATTGTCTCTCTAAGGAAGAAATGCCATAGAGACATACTGTTAGGCAGAGCAAGGATACTGCTGAACTCTTTACAAGTCTTTTACAATGGAAGAGGATTTGGTCAGATCTCTCCCATCAAAGGTCCAGGATCAAGTGATTTGGACCATTGAAATTTGATCCAACGGCTATATTTATTATAATTTTTAGAAGACCCCCTGTTTGTAGCTGTTTGATTAAATTTTAACGACCCGTATTACTTAATCCTAGGCCTGTGATGGGAGAGATCCAGACCGGATCCTCTTCCCCTTAAAATTTAGTAATTGAATTGTCTTCTTTTTTAATTATTTTTTTATACAATGATATTGCAGGCATGGGATCTGGGCTAAGTCACACACCATAATTTGGCATCAAAGTAAAATTGAATTTAAATCCTGCTACTTACAAGTATAGAAAAATATTATTAGACTATAAAGCTAGAGAAATTTATAATTGAATCATTAGACTTGCATTATAGTCACAGTTTTGTGAGTATGACCTATGAGTATATAAAAAAAAACAAATGATTATTGAATCTTAATGTGTGACCTATGAGTATAGAAAAATGATTACTGAATCTTCGTGTATGACCTATGAGTATAGAAAAATGATTACTGAATTTTCATGTGTGACCTAATAAGTATAAAAAAAAAATTGATTACTGAATTTTCGTGTATGACCTATGAGGCTATGAGTATTAAAAAAAAAAAAAATGATTGTCGAGTAAAACACGAATTTACATATTTTTGAAAAAGCTATGTATTATTGTCGGCTGAATTTTATTGGTTTGTTTGGGCGTACCCACCCTCATTTACCCAAAAAAGGGAAAAGAGAAAAGAGAAAACAGAAAGCTCTCGTCCTTCTTCTACAGCTTCTCTGGTAGCATGATCATCTCCTACCTCCTCTTCTTCATCAACTCTTAAGACTGACGCGCATTCAGATCCTTAGAAATTTGAGCATGGTGGAGAGGAACTATAATTATCAACTTGAGGTTGCGAGTTAGCAAAATTCGATTTGTGAAATCGTCCATTTCACAGTGTCTTTTTGAAGAAACTAGTTGGGACTTCCCTCAACCAGCTTGCCGGCAGGAAGAAAACTCACGGCTTTCGACGTCTTACAATACACAACTCTGGTGTGTGCAAGGTACCTTCGAGCTGTCCTGTTGTGAAAACATAGATCTGATTGTATAACCTTCTTTTTTTCTTTTCTTTTTTCCCCTTTTGGTCAACTGCTTGTGTTATTCGTTTTGAATTGAAATCTTCATGGCGGATATCCTCTTGGTTTCTTATCTTTAATTTTCTTTTTAATATATTCCGATTAAAACTAAGATCTAAAGTCTTTTATTTTTAGAAAAAGTAAGATATTCATTGAAGATTGAAATATGTACAAATCGAGGATAGGGTGTTTATAGTGGACCTCAATAAAAACTTTGTCAAGGTTTTTAACTCGAACGAAGGGAAAAAGATTGTACCGTACCAAAATTAACTACTAGTACTATCCTCTAATAATAAATCAAAAATTATATCAGGAGGCTCTTCGAACCAAGAAATTGGATGATCAATAGTTAGACTAAACCTCGCAAGGCGATGAGTCACCTTATTTGTCTCTCTTCGACCAAATGTAACCTTCCATTGCTTGAATTCTTGAAGAAGCTGGCTTGTATCCTCAAACAGATGCCTGTACTGACCACTAAGTGTTGCACCTGTATTCTGAATTGCAGAAGTCACCAGCAGCGCATCCCCTTCCACCTGGACCTGTTTCGTTCCCCCTTGCCGTAAGAACAACACTGTTGCACGTACAGCAGCAGCCTCTGCATGCAGCATCGATCTCACCCCTTCCTTCCTGATTGCCCTTGCTGCCATGAAACCTCCCTCCTAGTTCCTTACCACAATCCCAAAGCCTCCAACCGATCCCTTCTCATCCTATGCTGCATCAAAATTACACTTTATCCATCCAGATTCCGGAAACTGCCATCAAAATTACACATAACACATCTATTAGCTTTTTACATACTAAAATTAGAATAATATAAACGTACCAATAGTGTGGTATATATCTAAATAAAAATTACATAACATACCAAAATACTAATTTGTACACAAATTTGGATTACATAACATACCAATAACATACCAAATTATTGGAACGTTACATTTAGTAAATATGTGCATGCACATATATATATGTGTAGTTTCATTTAAAATTTTAAAGTACGTTGGTATGTTTAAAATATCACGTTTGATTTTTTTTTTTTTTAACAATATATTTTTTGTAAGATTTTAGGAGTATGTTATCTTTCGGAATTTTTTTTTTTAAAATTTATTACTATTAAAAGGAGGGGATGATTCAAAACTATTACAATAATTTAGATCTTGTCACCTAGTACTACGGTCTAGTGGTATTCCTTTTCACTTGTATGTGGATGTCTTAAATTCGATTTTCGCCAAATTCGAATTTGAATCACATTATTGCTATCCCATTGTGAGGCTTATCCCACTCCTCCACTCCCTAGTGTAGATGATATAGTTTGTTCAAAAAAAAAAAACCTTAGATATTTGGGCTAAGAAATTAAAAAACCGAGCATCTAGATCAAAATACCTCCTAAATTATTTGGTGGTTAAGAGTCCTAAATGAGCTCCTCCCTAAAACTTAGAGAGGATTTGAAAAATTACATCTCGAATCAGACCTTCATTCCTAATACAAGTAAGCATACTAGAGCCAAGTTAGACCAAAATTAGACTATTATTATGTTTATCATTTCCTACATATTTCCAAAATTAGACCTGTAATATCATTTGCATCTCAGTGTAAAATCAGATATGTTTGGTACCTGGAAAATATATTCTCCATTTGCATTCCAATTTGTAGATAATAACTCTTCTTCATGCATTCACTCCTGCAGATAGACTCTATTAAATAGCTGCAATGAGCACCGAGCAACAAAATGCTTCTTCGTCCTCTTACCGGTGCACATATGATGCTTTCTTGAGTTTCAGAGGCACAGATACACGCAAGGGCTTTACAGATCACCTCTACAAGACTTTGGAGTTGGCAGGAATCCACACTTTTAGAGACGATGATGAAATTGAGAGAGGAGCAAACATTGAACAGGAGCTACAGACAGCAATACAAGAGTCACGAGTTTCAGTCATTGTTTTCTCCAAGGACTACGCCTCTTCCAGGTGGTGCCTGAATGAACTTGCTATCATCATGGAACGTAAAAGAACAGATGGACACATGGTTGTGCCAGTTTTCTATGATGTGGAACCATCAGATGTCAGGAAGCAGACGGGCAGTTTTGCAGAATCATTTACTAGACATGAAAAGCGATTCAAGGACGAGATGGACAAGGTGGAAGAGTGGAGGCGAGCTCTTAGAGATGTTGCAGACTTGGGAGGGATGGTTTTAAGAGACCGGTAATTTTTCATTCTCTCCTATATTCAGTCAAGTAGATCAGATGCTAGTCTCAAGCTTGTGAAAATTTTAGCTTTTTTTTTTCTGAAAAAAAAAAATAAAAAAAAAAAAATAACTTTCTTGTGTTTTTCTTTTGGTCTGAAAAGAAAGAACGTATTGTGCCTCATATATTTTGATATCAATAACACATAGGTACGAGTCGCAATTTATCCAAGATATTGTTGAAGTGGTTGGAAATAAACTGGACTACATGACGAATAGGAGATTAAGAATTGATCCCTATGTGATTGGACGAGGTTACTATGTGAAAAGCCTAAACATGTGGCTGGAAGATGGATCAAATGATGTTGGAGTAGCTGTCATCCATGGAATGGGTGGAATAGGCAAGACCACCATTGCTAAAATTGCTTATAACCAGAACTTCTCTAAATTTCAAGCTAGCAGCTTTCTTTCAGATATTAGGGAAACTTCCAAACAAGCCAATGGTTTTGTTCACTTGCAAAGGAACCTTCTTTCAGATATCCAAAAGAGGAAAATGGAAAAAATATACAGCCTTGATGAAGGTATAGCAAAGATCAAACGGGTTGTATGTTGCAAAAGAGTTCTTCTTGTTCTTGATGATGTGGAGAACTCGGAACAGTTCAATGCAATTCTTGGAATGCAAGACTGGTTCCATCCTGGAAGTAAAATTATAATAACAACTAGGCATGAACATTTGTTAAAGGCTCATGAAGTTGTAAGGTTTAAGGTTGAAGGATTACATGAGTATGAATCACTTAAGCTTTTCAGTTGGCATGCCTTTGGACAACCCCATCCTCAAGAAGGTTACATGGAGCTTTCAAGACCCATACTAGAACATTGTGGAGGGGTTCCATTAGCTCTTCAAGTTCTGGGATCTTCTCTATATGGAAAAGCAATTGATTTTTGGAAAAATGCATTACACAACTTAGACGTGATTTCTGAGGGGAAAATTCAAAAGATTCTTGGCATAAGCTTTGATTCTTTACAAGATCATGAAAAACGTTTATTCCTGCATATAGCCTGTTTCTTCGTGGGAAAGGACAAGGATTTTACAACTACAATCCTTGACGAATGTGATTTTTCCACAGAGGTTGGACTTCAACATCTGGTTGATAGATGTCTTGTGGAAATTAATGTCCACAACAAGTTAATGATGCATCAATTACTTCAAGACATGGGAAGGGCAATAATTCGTGAACAATCACCTGAGGACCCTGGAAGACGCACTAGACTCTGGCATAAAGATGCATTTAATGTTTTGAGAAAATTAACGGTAAGAAACATGATCTTTATCTGTATATATTTGCAATGGTATTCTGCATGTAACTAGTAACTTATCCAATGCTCTTATTTGTTAGCAGGGTACGAGAACTATCAAGGGCCTCATGCTTAGCTTTCCCTCAACAGAGTCATCTCCGGTATTAAATGAGGTAGGTTTCGAAACAAAGGCATTTACAGAGATGCTCAATCTTGAATTACTTCTGCTTGATAATGTAAAGTTGAGTGGAAGCTATGAAGATTTTCCAAAAAATTTAATATGGCTATCTTGGCGAGGATTCTCTTTAAAATCAATACCAGCCAATTTTTGTTTGGAAAATCTAGTTGTTCTTGACTTACGGAAGAGCAGTCTGCAACATGTTTGGAAAGGAACCAGGGTATGTTCTAATCTCTCTCTGTCTCTCTCTCTCTCTGTCTCTCAAAATATACACAATCAAAAATAATTTTCAGTAAAATTTAACTGTGTATTCATAGCAACTAATGACTTCTCTTTGACACAGTTTCTTACAAGATTGAAAATTCTTAATCTCAGTCATTCACATGGCCTTAGGACAACATCTGACTTGTCCGGACTCCCTAACCTTGAGAAACTAATTCTTAAGGATTGCATTAATTTGATTGATGTTGATGAATCCGTTGGAAACTTGGGGAAACTTATTTTTTTGAATCTAAAAGATTGCAAAAGTCTTATGAAGCTTCCAAAAAGAATGCACATGTTGAGGTCTCTCAAGGAACTTATTCTTACTGGTTGCTCAAAGCTTGTTCTTCATGACAGTGCCACGGTTATTCATTTACACTCTACATCTAGGGATATGAATAAACTTAGACTGTTATCAATTATATCATGGACACCAATCAGGTGGTGGTGGATGTGGGCATGGCCAGGAAAGACTCTTCAATCAACAAGTTTCTCTCTGGCAAGTTTACCCCGTTTTTTGGGAAGCTTAAGTTTGTCTTACTGCAACGTGTCAGAGGTTCCCAATGATCTGTGTACACTATCTTCCTTGAAGCATTTGAATCTAATTGGTAACCCAATTTTGTGCCTACCACAAAAAATGAAGGGTCTTATTATGCTCGAGACTCTTTTGTTAGATAATTGCACAAACCTCGAAATTCTTCCAGAGCTCCCACCAAGGTTGAAGAAGTTAGAAGCAAAATATTGTACATCATTGAAAAGATTAACAAATTTACCAAACTTATTCAGATCATTGGAATCACTTTTTTGGGGTTGTGAGCATTTAGTTGAAGTTGAAAGCTTGTTGAATATAAAACCGCTGAGAAGCGCTGACATAGAAATGACAAGATATATGGGCCTGTTCAATTTGAAATCCATAGCAAGCACTGATGTCGAAATGATCAACTACTTGACCAGTACAACCAGGAAGGCTCCTGTCCAGGTCTTTCTCTGTCTCCTCTCTCATGTATGGTTGTTCTAATTATTATATCTATGAACTAGTTAGGCCAAACTGTTTGAATAGTTAAATTTGAATTGTAGATTCTTGATGAAACAGGTACTCTATGAATGTGGCATATATAGCATTTTCTTTCATGGAAGCAAGATTCCAGATGGATTTAGCTTCACAACAAGATACAGATCTGTGCTGTCAGTTATTGCACCTTCACATCCTAATCCCAAAATCCGAGGCTTGAATTCATGCGTTTTATATGCAAGAGAACCAGGCTTGGTTATTGATGACTATCTTGTTAGTGCTATGCATTTGATTAAGGTCAGTAATCAGACCAAGGGTCTTATGTGGACCTATTCTCCAGTCACAGTAGGTTTTCCAACTGAGAAGGAAGATATGCTATGGCTAAGCCATTTTCGATTTGGAAACAATGAATTGGAGTATGGGGACGAAATACGTGTTTCGGTGGAGATGCATGATTTTCGGATAAAGGAGTTCGGAATCCAGCTTGTGTACGAGCAGGAAAGATTTCCTTCTAGCCAGAACAATATTGTTGCTGGAGATGTGTCAATGTCAGCATCAGAGTACCAAATGTGGACAGGAAAATACTTTCTCAGTAATCATAGGCACCGTACTCATCAGGCTCAATTCCGAATGAGACAGGAGAATCCAGCACATATTGAATTTTCATTTGGGCCAGAGCGTCTATTTCATAAATTATTCAAGGCCCGAGGACCATTGGAAATAATTGGGACAGAATGTCCAGCAGATTCCTCAACTGCTTCTGGTCACCTGTTTTGGGGAAATAAATGTTTTAGCTACAATGTTAACTGAAGCAATAACTGTAAGCGGACCGTAACGGTAGAGAAATATTCAAGTACCTAAAAGAGCAGCCAGCCATATCAGAATAATTATGCTGGACTTGAGTTGTATAACTTCTCATCTGATATGGCTTGGTCCTTTTATAGCGAATATTGGCGCACAAACTCCCCTTTTCTATATTTTTAGAGAAAGTCTGCGAAACTTAAATCCTATAGTTCTTTTTCTGCCTTTTTCTAATATTTTTACTGCCTTTTTCTACTATAGTACTACTCCTTCATACGATAATCCTAGTGGCCAAAATTATATCCTAACTTTCAAATCCCAATTAAGGTGAAATTTTTTTATGTTTATGCTCACTAAAACCTCATTGATGTACAACGAACAAACAACTACCGTAGAGATAGTTGGTGCCTATAGTATGTGTGGTGGTCTAGATCACTCATTTGAGCCATACATACATGTGAACCGAAAAGCTATTTAACTTTAAAAAGGGGAAATTTAGCATGCCCATGAACTTAAGGGCGGAGCCAGAAAATATTTTATGGGTGGGCTAGCTAAAAAAATTACCCAAAAATCTTTTTTTGTTTTTTTTGTTTTTTTTGTCGGTTTTTGCTACATACGTATTTTATGCAAAAATTTAAGTTTAACTTTTGTATTTATATACTTAAAATTTGCCTGGTAGGAACTCAATAAGCTTCGCAATTGCAAACTAACAAAATTACAATGAATCATCCAATTTCACATATATTTAGATTTAAACACAAGAAGAAGATAGAAAACTTAATATCTCAATTACAATCACACAACTAGATCAAAGCAAAACATTGAAAGTAGAAGACAATATTAAAAAATTGGTTGAAACTAATTAATTAATATAAACCCCACTATATCAAAGCAGAATAATCTTAAACAAAATGACATCACAATTTTCGTGGTAATTTTTATATTTTTAGTTGTGCTAAATACTCACTGGGCTAGTTTCATTAAAAATAATTCTTCTTACACATTTTTTTGTCTATTATAACTACACACTAAAGTATATATACATATTGCTACAAATCCTCCCTGGGCTACATCCTACCGTAGCCCTTAGTGTGGCTACGCCATGACCTTTTAAAATGTTTGTAGCATCTCAGGTTTGAGTCGCAGCAAAGGCATGCTTTCTTAATTTTTTCACGGCTTACAGCTGGTGCGAGGGACCTCCGCACGTTAACGTGACATCTCTTTTTCATTCATTTCACACAAACCAATCATCCATTTAAAATAGTGCTTGAATAAAAACAGGGTACATAATTATATACCTCAAAATACCAAGGAACCAACTTCTCCCTCCAACAATCGAAATTCCTGAAATTCCAAAACATAGCAAATCCATTAGCAATATCATGATGTTTCTTTGCTTTATAGAGTCTAAAGTTTATAAGGATGTGCACACATATGGAGTAAAGAAGTAGTGCAACCTTTCAACCTCATTTCTAGAAAACTACCCAAGAAACAACGAGATGAAGAGAACCTTTTTTTTTGGGTATTCTAATGATATTTTAGCCTAATTTATACCATGCGAAAAAGATTTTGAACTTGGTGCAGTGGCTGCAAAGAATTTGTGCCTCCAAATAATAATGCTTACCCATAACCTAGAATTTTAAATTACCATTTTGTGCCATTAGGATGTGAAAACTCAAGTGGCAGGTGGCAGCAGTGGTACCAAATTATAATTCTAAATCTAGTAACAGAAACCGGTTGATAATTAACCCAGAATATAAAATCCAAAGAAGTTAGAGCAAAAATTACCTCAAATCTTCGCTTCTCTTGTACTTTGGTATTGTGGGGTTGACTTGTAAACGGTAAATGAAGTCCTGAAAACCGAAGAATGAAAAGCATTTTTTCAATTAACTAAAAAGCACTCGTAAACGGAGTAAGATATCTAGTAACCAAAAAATAAATCTTTGAAAGCAGACAGAAACAAACTTCAATCACAATTACTTTAATACATTTGGATACAAAGTAAAATTAAATTTATTCAATTTTAATATTAAAAAAATATTAACTAATGCAGGAAGAACATTTGAGCCTCAATGGCGCGAAAAGTACTCAAAAGTACTCAAAACAAACATTATGATGTGCAAACAGAAAATGATCATGCTCTCCAACCTATATTTGGTGACGGAAAATTTACACAGAAAATGAATGTGCTCTCCAACCTACCCGTTGGCATTCTCCTTTCCAGTTCTCTATATGTGATGTGTAAACCACATTGGTTGTCCTACTAAGACATATAGGACAAAATATTTGGTGCTTAATTAAATAATTTTTGCATGAGTTGTTAATTATAGTAGGTCTAAATCTAATTTTAAAAGTCTCTCTACCCCAATTATAAATAACAGTAGTGGAAAATTAGGTACATGAGGAATCATGTAGTTAAACAAATTATTAATGCCTCTAAGTTAGAGAGCATTTGAAATAATGGTAGAAAAGAATTTGTGCTTCCAAATACTAATGCTTCCCCATAACCTAGAATTTGCACTCACACTCCTCATTCCTCACTCAAACAGAAAATTAGATTAGAATTTGTTAGATTTTCAGACTCTATGTGAGTGACTCCGTTTGAGGTTTGTCATTCAAGCATGCATTGACTCCACTGACATATTATGTATATATACTCGAAAATTAGAAGAAAAATAAACATGATCTTATTTGTCAACAAACAGGAAAAAGAATACAAAGAAGCCCTGGAAAGTTTCAACGAAAAAAAACAAAGAAAAGGCTCAACTTGTAACCACACTTAGAGCAACTCCACCCCTAAAGACTTTGCGTCAGCACCCAGCTCATTTATCCACTTCAATGAACAGTAATAGACCCTAATGAACAGTAATAGGCCAAAGCATCTCCACCCCAAAAAAAATGTGCTGGCACCCAGTCTAAAAATGCGCTGGCACAAACGATCTCCACCCCTACAAAATGCGCTGGCACCTAATCCATTTAAAATATTAAATAATTTTTTTATAAAATAATAAATAAATAAAATAGTTTTAATTTCGGATAGGATTTTTAACCAATCTCGTCACGCCACGTGTCATTATCCGAACGTACTATTTTTTGAATCGATTTCCGCTAAGATTTTCAACCAATCCCGACAACCCACGTGTCACTTTCTGTTTACAATAATTTAGGCAAGATTTCGATAAGATTTTTAACCAATCTTGTCACGCCACGTGTCATTATCCGAACGTACTATTTTGTAGATAGATTTCTGATAAGATTTTCAACCAATCCCGAAACGCCACGTGTCACTTCCTATTTACAATAATTTAGCCAAGATTTCGATAAGATTTTCAACCAATCACGTAGTGCCACGTGGCATTGTCCAAAACCTCATCTTCTCTTTTTTTGTCCATATAAACCCTACATCCCTACATCCATCCTCACACTAAACTCAATCCTTTTTTTTAGCTCAGAATTCTTCTTTATCGTTTTGAAATCTTGAGTTCTTACAATGTCTTCTTCAAGTAGAGCGTATAAACAGTTGCAAGAGCAGCAGAAAAGGTTGTTGGCACAACAGGAAGAATTGGTCAATCTTGACCAAGGTGGAGGTGGAGATGAGGCCTTCGCAATGGAGGAGGATGAAGATGATCACCATAGAAAGCGGAGGGCCTCACATTCCCGCCGTATCATGGAAGCTATGGGTCAGATAGCCAAACCCAGACGTGCGGCAAACATTGATAGAAGAAGGGAAAGACGAGGTAAAGATCTCTTGAAAGATTATTTTATTCCCAACAGCGTTTTCCCTGATCATGTTTTTAGACGTCGTTTTACAGTGCAACGAAGTTTGTTCGATAAAATCATGAGTGATGTTTGCAACCATGATCCATATTTTGTGCAAAAAGAGGATGCTTTTCATGTTCTGGGTCTTCTTCCTGAGCAAAAAATTACGGCTGCCTTGTGAATGCTTGCATATGGAGCATCTGCAGATCAAATAAAGTTCTAAAAATAAATAAGAAATTACATAAGAAATTAAATAAAGTTCTAAAAATAAATAAGAAATTAAATAAAGTAGTACAAATAAATGCGAAATTATACAAAGTCTGTGGAGTTAGGATATGTGGTGCTAGGATCTTGGTTGCTAGGATTTCTGTAGCTGGAACCCCCTTGACTTGTTTCGGCATCTCTTGCACGCCTCCTTCGCACGACATCTCTTTTTTCTGATGTCCAAAAATATTTTGAATTCGGAGACAGTCCTACTAGAGACTTGTTCATAGTGTCACGATCTGTTTGAGCCATCCTTTCTTCTCTAAGCATCTCATTCTCTCGATGAAATGCTTCTCTAATCATCTCGTTCTCTCGATTAACTATTTCTCTTTGTCTCTCAGCCGCCGCATCACGAGCCTCAGTAGCTGCTATTATTGCTGCCATAGCAGTAGCTTTTTCTTCATCTCTAGCCTTTTCCCATGCTATGTTCAGTTCACCTTGACGAGTAAGTTCCTCCATATATTTAGTGTAGTCATTTTTGGAAGAACTACCTTTTTTCTTTGATGCCTTTTTACCTTGAGGCATGAGGGACTGACAAGTCGGTTGGGTCTCTGGCACTTCTTCAGGCGTCCCTTCCGTGTCTTCAAATGTGTTGGCTTCTTGTTCGGCTGTGTCTGCTTCTGGCGAACTGTGTAGACCCATACCGTGCATGACAACTTCTGGACCGATTGCCACAATTTTGTATCTAGGGCAATCTTTGACAATTTGCCAACATTCCCATTTGTTGAATGATTTGTTATGGTTCTTTGCATTGTAGAATGCTTGTGCTTGTAGTGTCTATAAAAATGTGGGATAAGATAGTAGTAAAAAATACGGGTGTAACACAAATAAATAAATTAAAATATTGATGGACGTGGAATGCATATAAATTACATAAGAAATTACATAGAAATTACATAAGAAATTAAATAAATTAAAATATTGATGTGGGTGTAACACAAATAAATAAATTAAAATATTGCTGGGCGTGGAATGCATATTACATAGAAATTACATAAGAAATTAAATAAATTAAAATATTGATGTGAGTGGAATGCATATAAATAAATAAAAATATTGTTACCTCATCCGCTAAACTTGTCCCACTACGCAAATTACCAGAAGCATGAGAGATGGCGTTTTTTCAACAAGTAAAGGATGCGTTGAGTTTTTTCCAACGACCTTGAAGACCTTGACTAGATCTGGCATCTTTTCCATGTACATCGCAAAACGATTTCGTAATTTTACTCCACATTTCTCGCTTATCCATCTCATTACCCGTAATCGGGTCATGAGTAGTGCGAACCCAATATTCACATAACGTAACATCTTCAATGAGCTTCCACGAAGTCATTTTTTTCTCTCAAAGTGTACAAAATATTCAAATGTAGAAAGTGTAAAAAGTGTAGAAAATATTGAAATGTGGTGTAAGGTGGAAGATGAGGGTTAGGTATTTATAGAAAAAATTAATTAATTTTTTAAAATTTTTCTGTATTTTTTAAAAAAAAATTCACAATTTTTAATAAATTTTAATGTTGTAATTAATCTGGACCGTTGGATTTGAAAAATAATCAAATCCAACAGCCAACCAGCTGCCACGTGGCCAACAGTCAAATTTCTGACCGTTGGGCCTTTTTTTTTTTTAATTTTTTTTTTGGTGAAAAAAATGTGGACCGTTGATCTGTGATCGGACGGTCCAATTTAAAAGTCAAATTTAAATTTTTTTTACCGTTGGAAATCTAACGGCCTACAAAAACTAGCCGTTGGAAATCCAACGACTCTGAGGAGGGCCACATAGCCCTCAGCTGGTCGAAGGCAAGTTGGCCTGAACGCGGGCCCCACCGCCTGCAACACTGTCGCCTACTCGCGCCCAGTCGCGAGTGTTGTGCACGCGCCAGCCTTTTGGACCGGCTTCTGGGTCTGTCCGAAATGGGCTGACCTGCTGCCTGGCTTGGGCTGGGTGCCAAGCTGTTTTGTAGGTTGGAGGTTTTGGACAGGGTGCCGGCCTGTTTTTTAGACTTGGTGCTGGGCAGGTCCACCTCCGGTGGAACTGCTCTTATGGAGGCAGGTGGACCTGCCCTTATGGAGGCAATTACACACAATAAATAAATTATAATTAATTAATTGTCCAGTCCCCAAATTTAACTTATGTTACATGCATGCGATCGAATTAGACCTGGGAAGTGGGAAACATGCTTAATCCTTAAACACTGAGTTGATTGCAGGGCAAGCAAGCATCAAATTAGTATCACTACATAACATCGTTAATTTAACCCAATTCTAAGTGACTAAAACCTTTCCTCCATACATCTTAATAAAAATAAATCCACTTTTTTATTTATTTATGGTGTATTTTGATTTTCCGTCTCTTTGTTTGATTTGAGCTCTAGTAGAACATGCTTTGTTGGAGAACAATTTAGAAACAATAAAATAACAAAAATACAGAACCGAAATACCTATACTTTACTATTCAAAAATACTTGCAATACAGAATGCAATTACACAATAATTACAAAAAATTAAAATAATACTAACTTGAATGAATTGAAGGTAGAGAATAGCGCAAACGCTATGTCCTTCGAACAGTATTTCCGTCCCACTTGTGTGCTTGTGGTTCTACAACGTCTGCTCGACTAGGATACAACTACCTAATTCTACAACCAGCACTGGATTATAAAACTCTAGCGAATTGCTTTGTGTGTTTACTCTCTGGAAATTTTGTACGGAAGACAAGATAGAAGAAAAGATGATTCTCACTTGGACTGTGATTGCAAATATATAGGATGTTTCACACCCTTTCAAATACTTGTTCAGTGTATTTGAAAGTACACAACTCTTTCTAATAGCTGTGTCTTTTAATCAAAACGTACAACTCTTTCTAATAGCTGTGTCTTTTAATCAAAACATTTTTTAATTAATAAATTAATTAAAAAACTTAATCTGAAAATTAAAATTAATGAATCTGATCAATTTTAAATTACAAGGCCTTGTCTTGATTAATTAATATTAATTGTATTTAGGCTATATTATATTCAAGCCTAATCCACACAACCATAAGGCCCAAGCCTTCAATCCATTTCCAAATAGTCCAAGTTCTAATTACTAAGAAGAAGGAATAAGCCTATATAAAGGCTAGTGGAAAAATATTGTTGCCCAATATGGAACAAGAGGGTCTCAAACTCCTACATGCTTTGTTATATATTAGATTCAAATAGAGGAGGCTGGAGCCTAGAAACGCTTACAAAGAAGATATTCCATAAAGTTTCCATGTTGAGCTAATGACCAAGGTAGGTTAGACTCATATCAGGATTACTACACGTTCTTGACATTTATAATTATTATAACTTTAAAGAAGTTTTCTATTTGTAACCGTTAGATAAAAATCTAACGGTCTAAAATCCTTGATCAGGAGGATCCTCTCCTTGAACTCAGGAGAGGATCCAATTCCTAAAGAAAATGAACTTTAGAAAGTAGAAAGTAGGATGTTCAACAAACTGAACAGTCAAGAAACCATTTTTAAATTTGCGTCAGAGGATACACCAAGAATGGACTTTTCCACCAGGCAAAACAATAAATTGCTGATGAACTAAACGGATTTGGATCCTCTCCTCTCCTGAGCCAATGGTGAGGATCCTTCTGATTAAGTATTGTGGACCGTTAAATTTTTATTCAACTGTTATAAATAAGGAATCTCTTTAAAGTTAGAATAATTATAGTCGTTGGATGAAAATCCAACGGTCTATGATGATTGATCAGGCTAATTATCCATAATAGTTGATCAGAAGAATCTTCTCCATTGACTCAGGAGATCCAAATCCGAACTAAACAATCTAAAAAAATCTATGACAACTTTAATGAAGTTAAAAAAATATCTGTGACAATTTGAAGCAGATTGCAAATCAAACATTAAATAATGAATTAAAAAAATCTAAGACATGATTGTATGGCTTCAAGCAGAAGGGAGCAGCTGCGTTTGACTTACACGCGAAAATGTATGCCGTGGATTGATTATTAGAGCTATGTTTTAATGGGAGTTGTTGTGTGTTAAAGTGGTTGTTAGTGTTCTTCCAAAAAAAAAAAAAAAAAAAAAAAGTGGTTGTTAGTTGGTAACTTCATTTATATGAAAGGGAGTCTGCACTTTGTAGTAAATGCAATGTCGGCTTGGTGGGTGCATCGAAGGTGAATAATTCAAGGCTTCTATTTATACAACCGTAGGCCATGCATAACAGTATGTTGGTTGAGTTAGAAAAACATTTAGGGGATTGGGTCTAGGTGGTTAAATGAGGTTAATATCGACACATGATAATTTTAGTAACGGACATTTACAAAGATCGTGACACATCACACTATATCTCCTCAATCGCTCTCACTTCTTCCAGTCAAGCCATAGAAATCAAACAAAAAATAAGAAAAATTAAACTCCCCCTCAACTTTCAAATGAAATTTTTACACGAAACGCGATCGACTCGAACCAAGTGGCGTGAGATTTGTCCAAATGTTTGATGATTTGGGTGGGGTCGCTTCTCATCTATTCATTCACCCCTCCACCATACCACATATATTCATAAACACCACCCCCCCCCCCCCCCCCCCCCCCCAAAAAACCAATTTAGATGATTTGGGATCTTGGATTAGCAATAGTTTCCAAATGGGTGGCGATATACACACTATTTTTTTTACTTTCTATGTACCATTTGTTCATTTATTTTTTTTTAATTCTTTTGATTCGATGTTCAAAAATTAAAAAAAAATATGTAAGAAGTAAAAATAAATATGTGGACAACATCAGTATTTCAAATAAAGAGAATTGATTGGAGAGAGAGCTGGAAGGATGTTGGAAGAGAGGGAGAAAGGGAAGGTTAGATTTTGGAGTTGCTGTATTTAATGACATAAAAATATTAATAATAATAAAAGTTAATTAGAGTCATGTGGACTATGGAGAACAGGTGTCAAGCTGGAGGTGTGTAGGTTACATAGTTTGGGGCATTTTTACTCACCTTTCTCGAGTAATAATAATGTTCATCATTATATTTATCATTGTTAAATGAATTTAAATTTTAAGATATGTATTTATCCACTCTACAGATTTTTTCTATTAAAAAAAATTATGAACATAACCATTACTCGATAGTGTTGAACAAAAATATTCTCAAGCAAAAATGCTCCTGAGAAAAAGAGAAGCCCATCATCTTTAACTGTTACCCCCAAAACGTCAAATTTGTAAATGAAGAGGTTTTTTCAATTTTACTTTGTTCATGCAGATTGATTTTTCCTCTATTCAAATCTTAATTAAATAATTTCATTTTAAACAATCGATGTTAGGAGAGGGGGCTCGGCATGCTTTTAGCACTTTGAGTTACAAGTCCTTTTAATAATTGAATTGTCTATTTTCTTAATTATTTTTTTTTATAATGATATTATCGGCGTAAGATCAAAATTATATCATATATAATTAGCCAGTCATAATTGACATAGAATTAGAGTTAAATATAAAAAAAAATTTACTTATAAGTAGAGAAAATATTATTGGGAGGTAGGGCTAATGAAATTTATGATTGAATCTTTAGATTTGCATTAATGAATTTTCGTGAAAAACGCATACTACACGCGTCCGTACTTTTCAAAAAGCTATGCATTATTGTTTGCTGAATTTTATCAGTAAATGTTGGTTTGTTAGGGCTTCCCCACCCTCTTTTACCAAAAACAGAAGAGAAACAAAAAACTATCGTCCTTCTTCTTGATCTTCTCTGGTAGCATGATCATATCCCACCTCCTCTTCTTCATCAACACTTAAGACTAACACCCGTTCAGATCCTTATTAATTTGATCATGGTGGAGAGGAACTTTAATTATCAAGTTGAGGTTGCGAGTGAGCAAAATTCGAATTGTGAAATCGTCCATTTCACAGTGTCTTTTTGAAGAACCTCCAACGGCTTGCCGGCAGAAAGAAAACTCAGCAGCTTTCGGCATCTTACAGTACGCAACTCTGGTATGTGCGAGGTACCTCCAAGCTCTCCTGTCATTAAAACATAGCTCTGCTTGTGTCATTAGCTTTCAATTGAAATCTTCGTGGCCGATGAGTCGATGCCGCCATTGACTTCGGATCCTCTTGGCTTTTTTTTTTTTTTTTTAATTTTCCGTTCTGTGTTTTCCTATGAAATTTATTTTGGGTCTCTAACTCGCACTCAGCACCGTCATGCTGTGACCTGATCGTCACACTCAAAAATTCCTTTGAGCCACTTGGTCGTTTTCTTTTGTTTATGAAATTTAGAGAGACAAGCAAAAATGTCATAAATTATTTGGTGTTTAAGAGTCTCTAAATGAGCTTCTCACTAAAATTTAGAGAAACAAGCAAAAATGTATGCGCTCCACTGTGGTTTTAGAAATCATAACGCACAATTTAACACATGCATTTTTAAATTATTCAGAAATCAATCAAAGCAACTGAATCTGTATGGTAAAATAAGTCTTTCAGTTTCATCTATATTTTATTAAATTTACTTTAACAGCTTATGTACCATCGCAATCGCAAATTTCTAAGTCCTATATTACAAGTTACATGATTTTTTAGTATGGATTTGAGAATGTGGTTGTTTAATTGTCCCTAAGGTGTAGTAGTAGTTGTTAATTGGAAAACAGCAACAACAAAAAAACCCTAAAAGACCTAAATTACTGCAGATTAACAAGAGTTAAAAAAAAATAGGAAAAAAAAATATATATATATACACACACACACATAATTTGATCAGACAAGAGCCCAACCTTCATAAATCTATCAAACACATGGTGCTATATACCGATTGCTATTGGTGGAAATCGATATATCTAGATTTAGAGCTTCAACCCAATGACCAAAATTGAGATATGGTAAGCAAATTTTTTAAGTTCAAATTCGTCCCGAGGTGCCAGCATAACCAAGAAGCTATTTTTTCACAAATAAAGTTTTCTTCAGCACAATCTGCAGGGTAATACAGTTTTCCCATACCATATGCTAATTTCCATGTAAAAAAAAAATTATAAGAATATTAAGTAACATAAACCTAATCTCTACCAAAGATTATAAGAATATTTGAATAAAATAAAACTAAATTATAGCTACATCGAAGAATACAATGTGAAAATGCATAGGACATAGACATACTAAAACACCCATGTTCCCACCTCGAGGTTAACGATTCTTTGTTCAAGTAGAGAAACAATCAAAACAAACTAACCTGCAGCAAAATGCTACGTTAGTAAGTATAATGCACTCGAGATAAAATCCAGAGCTGTGATTGGCATTTCAGAAAACTAAGTCGTGGTATTGTTATTCGAAAGAGTAATGTATTTATACCATATTTTTATATCACATTTCTATACTACTTTAGGTGGTATTTGATGTGGATAGTCACATCATTTGAAAAATTTGCAAAACCCAATAAAAGAAAGGAGAAAGACTACTCGTATGTCACAATCATCATTTAATTAACTAGTTTTTCTTAATTATTAGTTTATTAAATAATGAACTAAATTTAAAAATCTGATTAATTCAAATGATGTGGTTGTCCACATCAAATGTCATCTAAAATGATATAGAAATGTGGTACAAAATCATGGTATGAATAGCATTACTTTATTCAATAACCACCCCAGTGTTATTCAAAAACTATATCCTAATACTATTGAAACAATGAAATTTATACAATTTCACTTTCCAACCATGCTACTTCAAATGCTACACAAAAATGAACCATCTCAAACTCAAATTACACCAACAATTTCATGGCTTCCTATTCTTTTTTTGCTATTCAATTTCAGTATACTCTTATTTCATCTTAGCTTTGTAATCGTAAGAGAGTTGTACACATTCTTACACAGAACAAAAAAAAAAAAAAAAAAAAAAAAAGGAACAATTTGCGGAGCTAAATTCAAGTCGTAAAAAAAAAATTAATTTATTCATGTATCAAAATAAAAAATATAATTCAAAAGACATATTTTGGAAAAGTGGTGGAATCGATCAAAGAATTTAAATAGTCGTACATTTCTTCTTAAGTTTAGTCGGAAACTGTAGAGTAATTGAAATGTACCAGAAAAAAAAAAATTCAATAACCCAAATAATCATCAATCAAATACACTACAAAACCCAAAATTACCCAATTGAAATAACTACACCAATTGAACCTATAACTCAGCCAAATCCCACCACACTCCCCTTACTCCTGAAAAGGGCTGCAGGACAATCTAACTGCTTTATACAATTATATAAGCTCAGACCCTAAATATTTATTTCTTCCAATGAGATATAAATAATTTGGATGCAAAAAACTGGGTTACCAATTGAAGATGGGCCTGCCTACAATACATCGGAGTTCTCGGGCATTTAGAGCTGTTAGATCCAATCTGGTTGAGTGTAATGGCTCTAAGTGTCCAAATACGTAATACTTCTGTGTACTGTAGAAGAATTCCAAAAGACGAACAAAAAGAAAGAAAGAAAGAAATAAGAGCTTTATAAACCCTTTCTTTAATCATGCGAGCTTAGCAAAATATTTTTTATTATAACTTTATTTTCTTTCAAGTATTTTTTATGTTTCTTTGTATTGCTCACAATTGATATAATGTGGACAGTGTGGTGATAGCTTCCTATCTCTTTAGTACGAATTGTCTCAAGTCTCTCTCTGTGTAAGTCCAATGATTTTGGTTTTGTTTTTACAATTTGTATAAAAACTTTCAATCATGCAACTACAAAACAATTAACTTAAAGTCCCTCAAAACACAAAAAATAATTCACTTAAAGGAGAAACAAATGGAATTAGTAAAAAGCAAAGACATCGTTTATTCACAATTCATCCATTCAATTCTAAAATTAGCTTATATTCCTCTAATGTTGCACACAAAGCAAATTAAAAGGTCATTGAATGTTTAAAATAGCTAGCAATGTCTTATGCTAGCAACATACAAAACTAACCCTTTGTCCTACGTGTGCTCAAAAAATGTAGTCTTATTCTCTTCGAGCATATCCAGCAGGTTCCGCATCTGCTTCTCCTCACCCATTTTGGCTAAAATAAAGAGAAACCTCCTCAGTTCTTTATCCAGCATCATTCATTTATGGTTGGAAAGAAACATCAGCATCAGTTTTCTTGGCGAGTGTCGTCCCCTTATTCTTTCTCGTTATCTATTTCTGAATATATACTCATGGCTTTGTTGGATTTGTTGCTCTTTGCTTATTGTCTTTGATTTGTTAATTGAATGAATATATTAAACAAAAAGTCGGAAAGCTCTACGAACTCAGAACAACAAGGTCATAAGACCAATCAAGGAAACAAAACCGGAACAGTCCTCATGAGTTAGCCGATGATGTTTGAAAACCCCTATTGAGCAAAACCAGCTTCAGAGTAACAGCAGTGGGACAACATGTATTTCTGAAAATCCTGCAACAAGGTCATAAGCCTAACCTGCGCGCGCTATAAATTCCTAATTCTAATCTTGGGACAATGTAAAAGGAGTGCAGCGGGAAGAAATATCTATCCCAGCAACCTCCATGGCATCACAGACCAGTCGGGCACATGACTTTTTTGAAACTACAAGACAATAAGGTGTAAAACATTTCAGAGCTATGTGGCAGGTATTGGACAGAGGGGAAACAAAAGCACAAGGCTCTCTAAGCAAACAATAACAGAGAAGAATCGTCGTATACACAATCGTTTTCTACCAATAGCGAATGACATAGCAGACAACTAGAAGAGAGTAATGATTCTCAATATATAATGTAGCAAAAGAAATTAAACTCCCTCATAAAATGTGCTCTCCTAAAAACCTACACTCATAAACTACGCTCCCCTATAAGCTATAACTCCTCAGAATAGAACTTGTTGTTAGAGATCTAGTCACCCAACCCAAAACTGACCCGAGATTAGCACAAACAAAGTTCAATAGAAGAGAAATTCAAATACAACAAAGCCAAAATAGGTCAAGTTTGCCTATAAAAAAGTTGAACACCCCCATAATTAGCACTCTCCTAGATCCAAACTTCCTCATAAACTTAGAAGTCTACAAACTAAGTGGCGGTACCAGATCGGAAATATCCAATTTTGCAGCAAATACACAATACAAGGATGGTCAAAAGCAGAATGGATAACAAATAGTAATACATCAAATGAGTACGCCCAAGCAAAGTGTAGCAACAAATAAGCACAAGTAAGTGAACCAACTCCCCACAAAGGATGTATGTGATATAAATGAACTCCTTAGAAATGATGCTTTTTATACAAACAAACTCCCTTAGAAACTAAGACCACGGCTTGAAACAAGCACGAAGTTTGTTGGATGTCATTTTATCCCTAACTGTGTATTTCCTGATCATGTTTTTAGATGTCATTTTAGAATGCAACAAAGTTTGTTCGACAAAATCATGAGTGCTATTTGCAACCATGATCAATACATTGTGCAAAAAAAGGATGCTTTTCATGTTCTAGGTTTTCTTCTTGAGCAAAAAATTACTGCTGCATTACAGATGCTTGCATATGAAGCATTTGCAGATCAAGTGTATGAGATAACGAGGATGGGAAAATCAACTGTTTTGGAGTCCCTGATGCGGTTTTGCTCCGCAATTGAAGCCATCTATACGAAGGAGTACCTCTGGAAACCGATGCCTATGAATCTGCGAAGGCTACTGAGGAAGGGTGAGATGCGAGACTTCCCTCGTATGATTGGAAGCATCGACTGCATGCACTGGACCTGGAAAAACTGACCAAGTGCGTGGCAATGAGCGTATGGCGACAGAAAAAGAGCTGGAAGCGGTGACTTCATTTGATACATGGATTTGACATGCATTTTTTTGTGTTCCAGGAGCTCAGAATGACATAAATGTCATTGCCCAATCTCCGGTGTTCGATGAATTGCTGCAAGGACAAGCACCCAGAGTCACATATTCAATCAATGGCCATACATACAAACAACTATACTACCTTGTAGACGACATTTACCCAAGGTGGACAGTGTTTGTCAAAACAGTCCCACATCCACAAAGTGAAAAAGAAAAACACTTTGCAACATGTCAAGAGAGATGTAGGAAGGATGTGAAACGTTGTTTTGGTATCTTGCAAGCTTGTTGGGCGATTGTCAAGTCAGCTGCCGGAATGTTTGATGTCGAGACACTTCGATCCATCATGATGACTTGTATCATTCTCCATAACATGATTGTGGAAGATGAGTATGATTATAATGCCGTCAACGAATACGAGCCGGACACAATGGACAACTCAAGAACACGTATCTATTGTGCTCATGACGGCACCGAAGATCCCGTGCAACACAAGCCATTGGAACGGGATAAACGTTACAATCAATTGATCGCTAAGCGGTACACTTCATTGCAAGAGCCATACTAGCACTCTACCTGTCAAAGTGACTTGATTTAGCACCAATGGGGATTGCAACAAGGTTAAGATAATTAAAAGGATCTTGTGGTGGAACAATAAAGTTCTTAGTTTATTTAGTGTGTTTTTTTTAAGTTTATTTGATGAGTTTATGTAATTTTATTTAATGTGTTTTTTTTAATCTTATTTGATGAGTTTATGTAATTTTATTATAATAATGACACGTGACGTGACGTGATTGGTTAAAAATCCTATCCAAAATTAAAACAAATTTTTTATTTATTATTTTATAAAAAAAACTTAATAATATTTTAAATGGGCTGGGTGCCAGTGCATTTTGTAGTGGTAAAAATGCATTTGATCTATTACTGTTTATTGAATGAATTAAATAGGTTGGATGCTGACCTATTTTTTTAGAAGTGGAGTTGCTCTCATGTAACACAAACCACCCATTTCTTTTTGCCCCGTGTGGGCCAAAACCTCAACCAATTTCCAATTTTTAATTTCCGTGTGGACCACAAACATACCACCACTTTTTCTTCTTTTTCTTTTTCTTTTTCTATCTTTTGTCCTTTTCTTTTTCCCCATCTTTTCCTCACTCTCGTTTACCAAAAAGAAAAAGAAAAGAGAAAACAAAAGATTCGTCCTTCTTCTTCAGCTGCTCTGGTAGCATCTCCCACCTCCTCTTCTTCATCAACTCTTAAGACCGACGCCCATTCAGATCCTTGAAAATTTGAGCATGGTGGAGAGGAACTATAGTTATCAACTTAAGGTTGTGAGTGAGCAAAATTTGATTTGTCAAATCGTCCATTTCACATTGTCTTTTTGAAGAAACTAGTTGGGACTTTCATCCAACGTTTTTCGGCATTTTACAATACACAACTCTGGTGTGTGCGAGGTACCTCCAAGCTCCCCTCTTGTGAAAACATAGATCTTCTGCTTGTATTATTAGCTTTCAATTGAAATCTTCATGGCCGATGAATCAAATGCATTGACTTTGGATCCTCTTGCTTTCTTATCTTTATTTTTCTTTTTAATATTTTCCTATTAAAACTAAGATCTAAAGTCTTTAAATTCATGGAAATTATTTTGTAAGACTTCAATTTTTTTTTTCTTTTCAGAAACGTGAACTAAATCCATTTCATGAAAAAAGATCTAGTCCTTTTCGTTTTTTTCTTCTCAAAATAAATATGAGTCATTATATTACTAATTAATTTATTAAAAATTGATAGAATATATTTTTGTATAAAGTTTTAATATGAATTTCTTTTAGGATTACCCATAATGTGTCGTAGCTTTTTACATATCAAATTTATGATAATATAAATGTACCGATAGTTTTCTATGTATTTAAATAAAAATTACATAACATACCAAAACTAATTTGTACACAAATTTGAATTACATAGCATACTAATAACGTACCAAATTATGACACATTACATTTAGTAAATAAAAGCATTGATATATTTATAGATATATATATATATATATATATATATATATATATATATATGTAATATCGTTTAGAATTTTAAAGTACGTTGGTGCTTTTAAAATATCACGTCTGATTTTTTTTGTTAAACAATTCAACTTTTTTTGTTTTTTTAGAACTTGTTTTGTTTTTTATTCTTTTAAAATATATTGAAATAAAAAGATATAAATTAACAATATGTTGAAAAAAAAAACTTAGATATTTGGTCCAAGAAATTAAAAAACCGAGCATCTAGATCAAAATACCTCCTAAATTATTTGGTGGTTAAGAGTCCTAAATGAGCTCCTCCCTAAGACTTAGAGGGGATTTGAAAAGTTCCATCTCGTATCAGACCTTCATTCCTAATACAAGTAAGCATACTCGAGCCAAGTTACGTGTACATGTCTAACAAAAGTATAGTCCATTTCTACCACACAAAAAAAAAAAGATATAAAATAACCAATAATATTCTTGCATGACGATATGACGAATTTATTCTTACTAGACACCAATTTGTTTTTTTCTTTCTTTCTTCTGAGTACTACTTGAGAGTTGATACACCAACTTATAAGTTTTTGCATCAACTTTTTGAGATCCCAAATGCGTGCCAATGTTTCAATGCGTTTTCTATTCACATTTTACAACTAATAAGAATTTGCCTTGTGACTTGGTAATCAATAACTGGTGTCTCTTGTACTATTATTATGTTTATCATTTCCTGCATATTTCCCAAATTAGACCTGTAATATCATTTGCATCTCAGTGTAAAATCAGATATGTTTGGTACCTGGCGAATATATTCTCAATTTGCATTCCAATTTGTATATAATAACTCTTCTTCATGCATTCACTGCTACAGATAAACTCTATTAAATAGCTGCAATGCGCACCGAGCAACAGAATGCTTCTTCGTCCTCTTACCGGTGCACGTATGATGCATTCTTGAGTTTCAGAGGCACAGATACACGCAAGGGCTTTACAGATCACCTCTACAGTGCTTTGGAATGGGCAGGAATCCACACTTTTAGGGACGATGAAGAAATTGAGACAAGAGAAAACATTGAACAGGAGCTACGGACGGCAATACAAGAGTCACGAGTATCAATCATTGTTTTCTCCAAGGACTACGCCTCTTCCAGTTGGTGCCTGAATGAACTTGCTATCATCATGGAACGTAAAAGAACAGATGGACACATGGTTATCCCAGTTTTCTATGATGTGGAACCATCAGATGTCAGGAAGCAGACGGGCAGTTTTGCAGAATCATTTACTAAACATGAAAAGCGCTTCAAGGACAAGGTGGAGGAGTGGAAGCGAGCTCTTAGAGATGTTGCAGACTTGGCAGGGATGGTTTATAGAGAACAGTAATTTTTCATTCCCTCTTATATTCAGTCAAGTAGATCAGATTCTAGTATCAAGCTTGTGAAAGTTTTATCTTTTTTTTTTTTTTTTTTTTTTTAAATAATTAACTTGCTCGTGTTTTTTTTCTTTTGGTCTGAAAAGAAAGAACTTATCGTGCCTTGTATATTTTGATATCAATAACATATAGGTACGAGTCGCAGTTTATCCAAGATATTGTTGAAGCGATTGGAAATAAGCTGAACGACATGACGAATACGAGATTAAGAGTTGAGCCCAATGTGATTGGAAGAGATTATCATGTGAAAAGACTAAACATGTGGCTGGAAGATGGATCAAATGATGTTGGAGTATCTGTCATCTATGGAATGGGTGGAATAGGCAAGACCACCATTGCTAAAACTGTTTATAACCAGAACTCCGATAAATTTCAAGCTAGCAGCTTTCTTTCAGATATTTGGGAAACTTCCAAACAAGGCAATGGTATTGTTCACTTGCAAAGGAAGCTTCTTTCAGATATCCAAAAGGGGAAAATGGAAAAAATATACAGCCTTGATGAAGGTATGGTAAAGATCGAACGGGTTGTACGTTGCAAAAGAGTTCTTATTGTTCTTGATGATGTGGAGAACTCAGAACAGTTCAATGCAATTCTTGGAATGCAAGACTGGTTCCATCCTGGAAGTAAAATTATCATAACAACTAGACATGAACATTTGTTAAAGGCTCATGAAGTTTGTGTAAGGTTTAAGGTTGAAGGATTACATGCGCATCAATCTCTTATGCTTTTCAGTTGGCATGCCTTCGGACAACCCCATCCTCAGGAAGGTTACATGGAGCATTCTAGAACCTTAGTAAAACATTGTGGAGGGGTTCCATTAGCTCTTCAAGTTCTGGGATCTTCTCTATTTGAAAAAACAGCAAATTTATGGGAAAATGTAGTACGCAACTTAGATGTTTTAGACGTGATTACTGAGGGAAAAATTAAAAAGATTCTTTGCAAAAGTTATGAATCTTTACAAGATCATGATAGACGTTTATTCCTCCATATAGCTTGTTTCTTCGTAGGAAAGGACAAGGATTTCGCAACTACAATCCTTGACAAATGTGATTTTGTAACAGAGATTGGACTTCAACATCTAGTTGATAGATGCCTTTTGGAAATTGATGCCCACAGCAAGTTAACCATGCATCAATTGCTTCAAGACATGGGAAGGGCAATAATTCGCGACGAATCACCTGAGGACCCTGGAAAACGCACTAGACTGTGGGATAAAGATGCAATTAACGTTTTGAGAAAATTAACTGTAAGAAACATGATCTTTATCTGTATGTATTTGCAATGGTGTTCTGCATGTGACTAGTAACTTATCCAATGCTCTTATTTGTTAGCAGGGCACGAGAACTATCAAGGGCCTCGTGCTCAACTTTCCCTCAATGGAGTCATCTCCGGTATTAAATGAGGTAGGTTTCGAAACAAAGGCATTTACAGAGATGCTCAATCTTGAACTACTTCTGCTTGATAATGTAAAGTTGAGTGGAAGCTATGAAGATTTTCCAAAAAATTTAATATGGCTGTCTTGGCGAGGATTCTCTTTAAAATCAATACCAGCCAATTTTTGTATGGAAAATCTAGTTGTTCTTGACTTACGGAAGAGCAGTCTGCAACATGTTTGGAACGGAACCAAGGTATATTCTAATCTCTCTTGCTCTCTCTCTCTCTCTCTCTCTCTCTCTCTCTCTCTCTCTCTCTCTCATTACACACAAAAAAAAATAAAAATAAAAATCAGTGAAACTAAACTGTGCATTCATAGCAACTAATGACTTCTATTTGATACAGCTTCTTACAAGATTGAAAATTCTTAATCTCAGTCATTCACATGGCCTTAGGACAACATCTGACTTGTCCGGACTTCCTAACCTTGAGAAACTAATTCTTAAGGACTGCATTAATTTGGTTGATGTTGATGAATCCATTGGAAACTTGGGGAAACTTGTTTTCTTGAATCTAAAAGACTGCAAAAGTCTTATGAAGCTTCCAAAAAGAATGAACATGATGAGGTCTCTTGAGGAACTTATTCTTACTGGTTGCTCAAAGCTTGTGCTTCATGACAGTGCCATGGTTATTTACATACACACTACATCAAGGGATATGAATAAATTTAGACTGTTGTCAACTATATCATGGACACCAATCTGGTCTTGGGGGATGTGGGCATGGCCAAGAAAGACTCTTCAATCAACCAGTTTCTCACTGGCAAGTTTACCACGTTGTTTGGGAAGCTTAAGTCTGTCTTACTGCAACGTGTCGGAGGTTCCCAATGATCTGTCTACACTATCTTCATTGAAGTATTTGAATCTAATTGGTAATCCAATTTTGTGCCTACCACAAAAAATGAAGAGTCTTATTATGCTCGAGACTCTTTTGTTAGATAATTGCACAAACCTCGAAATTCTTCCAGAGCTCCCACCAAGCTTGAAGAGGTTAGAAGCAAAATATTGTACTTCATTGAAAAGATTAACAAATTTACCAAACTTGTTCAGATCATTGGAATCACTTTTTTGGGGTTGTGAGCATTTAGTTGAAGTTGATAGCTTGTTGACTATAAAACCGGTGAGAAGCGCTGACGTAGAAATGACAAGATATATGGGCCTGTTCAATTTGAAATCCATAGCAAGCACTGATGTCGAAATGATCAACTACTTGACCAGTACAACCAGGAAGGCTCCTGTCCAGGTCTTTCTCTGTCTCCTCTCTCATGTATAGTTCTAATTATTATATTTATGAACTAGTTGGGCCTAACTGTTTGAATAGTTAAATTTGAATTGTAGATTCTTGATGAAACAGGTACTCTATGAATGTGGCATATATAGCATTTTCTTTCATGGAAGCAAGATTCCAGATGGATTTGGCTTCACAATAATATATAGATCTGTGCTGTCAGTTATTGTACCTTCACATCCTATTCTCAAAATCCGAGGCTTGAATTCGTGTGTGTTATATGCAATAGAACCAGGCTTGGAATATCGTCTTACTGTTCAGCATTTGATTAAAGTCAGTAATCAGACCAAGGGTCTTATGTGGACCTATTCCCCACTCACAGTAGGTTTGCCTACTGAGAAGGAAGATATGTTATGGCTAAGCCATTTTAGATTTGGAAACAACGAATTGGAGTATGGGGACGAATTACGTGTTTCGGTGGAGATGCATGATTTTGTCCGGGTAAAGGAATTCGGAATCCAGCTTGTGTACGAGCCGGAAAGACCTCCTTCTAGCCAGAATAATGTTGTTGCTGGAGATGTGTCATTATCAGCATCAGAGTACCAAATGTGGACAGGAAAATACTTTCTCAGTAATCATGGGCACCGTACTCATCAAGCTCAATTCCGAAAGAGACAGGAGAATCCAGAACATATTGAATTTTCATTTGGGCCAGAGCGTCTATTTCATAAATTATTCAAGGCCCGAGGACCATTCGAAACTGTTGTGAAACTTAGAGCATATCCAGCAGATTCCGCATCTGCTTCTCCCCACCCATTTTGGCTAAAATAAAGAGAAACCTCCTCAGTTCTTTATCCAGCATCATTCATTTATGGTTGGAAAGAAACATCAGCATCAGTTTTCTTGGTGAGTATCGTCCCTTTATTCTTTCTTGTTATCTATTTCTGAATGTATACTCATGGCTTTGTTGGATTTGTTGCTCTTTGCTTATTGTCTTTGATTTGTTAATTGAATGAATATATTAAACAAAAGGAGGGAAAGCTCTACGAACTCAGAACAACAAGGTCATAAGACCAAAAGCACAAGGCTCTCTAAGCAAACAATAACAGAGAAGAATCGTCGTATACACAATCGTTTTCTACCAATAGCGAATGACATAGCAGACAACTAGAAGAGAGTAATGATTCTCAATATATAGCTTTTTTACTTAAAGGAAGATTATTCACAAGAGCATTCGATTTTTGTTAGAAACGCCATATGGAGAGCGCCATTGTGCTGATTGTTATGTTCCTGACAGGAACTAATTACTTCTCCTTGAAACGGTGTCTTCCAAGACAGAAAATCCTAAATCTCAGTCACTCACATGGCCTGATGACAACCCCTAACTTGTCAGAAGTCCCTAACCTTGAACAATCGATTCTCAAATATTGCTTAAATTAGGTCGAGGTAGATGACTCCATTGGATACCTAGAGAAACTTGTTTTCCTGAATCTACGACTGCAAAATGTGAGTGCTGGAGATGTGTCAGCATCAATGTATCAAATATGGAAAGGCAAATGCTTTGTGTGTAATCACAGTCTAGACCATACTCATCATCCTCAGTTCATATTTCAGAAAGAACAGGAAGAACCCGGCTCATCTTGATTTTTCATACCATCCAGAGGGCTGCTTTTTTTAATAATCATTACTTACTTAAGCACATAGAGTTTCCTCAGGAGGACGATGAATATTGTTGTGTAACTTGTGTTTTGCCACCCGAAAGGGTAACATTTTACAAGAGAAGAAAAAAGATAAAGAAGGCGATGATTATTGATTGCGTCTATTCGAAAGAAGTGTAGATTTGGGCACTATCCATTTGCGGTGCAGATCATCGAGCGTTGAAGAAAATATCATGGTTTGTTTTCTTTTGTGAGTCTTATTTTCTGTTTCTCTTTGTATAGTATATACTATATATGAATTTTGTTTGAATAATTGAATCCTCTTAACTCGATCTTCTTCAATATTTTGTACAAAGGTTGCAAGGGTTCAAATACTTGATGTGGATTTCATATCTGAGCTCCATATTGGTTCTTATCTGAGCTCCTTCAGCGGATAAACAATGTGGTCAGCGAATAAAGGAGTTTAATCCAACTTAACTGTTAACAATCAGACGGGCAGATCTTCCCGTTGTTTATTTTCCCGTTTCTTCTTAATTTTTTGTTTTTGCTCCAATCTTTCTTTATTTTTTTTTTCTTATGTTTTGGCTCCAATCTTTCTTTATCACATAACCGTAGCTACTTTCTGATTAAATACTATTTTTTTTTATTTTTTAAAAATAAATTAAAAGCTACTTAATACTAGGATTTAGTGATATTCATCTTTACTTATAAATGAAAAATGTCTTATGCTCGATTCTCGTCACTTAGCCTTAATATAGTCTGTTGAAAAAATAAATTAATTAATTAATTAAAACACTAAAATTAAATAATAAAAAATTAAATAGAAGCCCAACGGTCGTCAACTTCCTCACCCCGGTGTGAGATTTGTCCAAATGTTAGATAATTTGGGTTGGGTGAGGTGGGTTGGGGTCGCTTCTCATCTATTCATTCACCCCTTCACATCTGTGCATCCACCCCAATTTGGTGATTTGGGATCTTGGATTTGCAATATTTTTCAAATAACAGAGAGGAGACTGGAGAGAGAGAGAGAGAGAGGGGAGGAGTGAGGAAGAGCGAGATGGAATGGGATGGTTAGATTTTGGAATTGCTATGACATAAAAATATTAATAATGAAAGTTAATTAGAGTTATGTGAGAGGACACGTGTCAAGTTGAATTTGTGTTGGTAGCATACATTAGGGTTAAGTTTGGGCAATTTTACTCACCACCCTCAAATGATGGTGATGCTCACCACAATAGAATATCAGGTACACATAGCAAACATTCGAACAAACAGATTATAAATTACGAATATTATTTGATTAACGAAAAAACAAAGAAATAGGATTGCCAAGACGGCTACACTTAAAGACTACATTTTAATCAACTTATTATCATACTAAATTATAAGCTATATTTATAGAGAACAAAACCTAAGAAACCCTAATTTGAATGAGCTAAGCCCAAATCTTAAATTAACAAGCAAACCCAAATAATTAAATAACTAATTTTCCAAAACCCCCGTCAAACTCATGGTGGTACATGACATGGCTTGGCTAGGCTGAACTTGACTTGACTTGCGAATTGGCAAACTGATTTTGCTTCAAACATGCATGAGGGTATGGAAAGAAAGCATATGAATGCTCCCCATCACTAAACGAACGAGATTTTCATATCCCAATTGCAGTAACGGACGGACAAAAAGAATATTATCACTCAAATGGTCATAAGTCCAAATACTTAAGTAACAGTCGCAAAATTCCCATACAGGCCAACAACTCGTGTAGGCCTCAAAGACTTCAAACAAAATCAAACAGCCCATTTCTTTTTGCCCTTTCCCGGTGTGGGCCGAAAGCTCAACCGAATTCCAATTTTTTATTTTCCGTGTGGGCCTCAAACATACCGCCACTTTTTCTCCTTTTTCTTTTCCTTTTTCCCTCTTTTTCTTTTTCTTTTTGACCGATCCCTATAATTGTTGCCCCCCAACAAGACAATTTTGCTAATTCTTATTAATGAAGAGGATTTTTCAATCTTACTACTTGTTTTGAATTTGCCTGTGTTCAAATCTGAACTGAATCATTTCTTTTTTAAACAATTGGTGTCGGGAGAGGGGGCCTCCGCAGACTTTTATCAACTTTGAGTTACAAGTTCATTGAAAATTAATAATTGATTTGTCTCCTTAAGGAAGAAAGGCCATATGTCACATTCTGGTCCGGGCCCCCATCACATCCCGGGCCCTCTTTACACACCTTGACCCGAAAAATCTACTAGGACTCCGAATCGAGCTGTGATGGGCGACACCGGGAAGGTGACGAAACCATAGAATGTGATGATGTGTAAAGTGTGAATAAATTTAAACCTAAAAGTGCCTATATACACAACTACGCAGTGAGCGGGTATGGACTCATTTCACACGTGATACAGAGCATAAAACAAGTACAGTGAGCAAAGATAATAATTATACCATCAATATATGCCACCAGAATTGGGAGTGCCACATGTTCTCATCGATACGGAACCATGCTACTAGAACCTGGAGGGATGAAAAAATAGAAAGTGTGAGTGGTCAAAACAAAGATTTTCAAAATCATTTCCATTATCAAAGGTAGTAACCCCTCGCTGAAAAACTCGAATAGTTTCTAGAAACAAAACCGTGAGGGCGTGGTTGGGGCCCAAAGCAGACAATATCGTGCTACGATGGTGGAATGGGCCCGAGATGTGGTGGGGGCCTGGGCCGGGATGTGACACCATAGAGACGTGGTGTCGGATGAACTCTTTACAAGTCCATTGAAAATTAATAACTGAATTGTCTTTTAATTTAATTATTATTTATCTTTTTTAAGGGAATTGTTATTGGCATTCTAAATTTCTCATTTTACATTTGAAACTTTCTATATTTAGAAAGAAAAATATACTTGTGAAGAATGTAGAATGAGATTTTTAGAGTGTCAATAATACTTCCCTTTTTTAATTATCTTTTTAAATGATATTGTAAGAGTAGGATTTGAGCTAGTCACATGCCATAATTTGATACGGAAAATCAAATCTAAAACATTCTTTTCTATAAATGGAGAAGATATTATTACACCGTAGGGCTAGAGAAATTTATGATTGAATCTTTAGATTTTGCATTATAGTCGCTCTATAGTGACTCTTTTGTGACTGAAAAAATGATTACTCAATTTTCGTGGAAAACGGGAATTATACATGTACCTTGCCTACTTTTTGGAAAAGCCATATATAATTGTCTGCTGACTTTTATCAGTAAGAATCTCATGTAAATGTTGGTTTGTTTGGGCTTCCCCACCCTCATTTACCCCCAAAAAAATAAAAAGAGAAAGCAAAAGACTAGTCCTTCTTCTTGAGCCTCTCTGGTAGCATGATCATCTCCCACATCTTCTTCTTCATCAACTCTTAAGACCGAAGCCCATTCAGATCCTTGGAAGTTTGAGCATGGTGGAGAGGAACCATACTTATCAACTTGAGTTTGCGAGTTAGCGAAATTCGATTTGTGAAATCGTCCATTTCAAAGTGTCTTTTTGAAGAAACTAGTTGGGACTTTCATCCAACAGCTTTCGGCATCTTACAATACACAACTCTGGTGTGTGCGAGGTACCTCCAAGCTCCCCTCTTGTGAAAACATACCTCTGCTTGTGTTATTTGCTTTCAATGGAAATCTTCATGGCCGATGAGTCAATGCATTGGCTTTGGATCCTCTTGCTTTCTTATCTTTATTTTTCTTTTTAATATTGTCCTATGAAATTTGTTTTGAGTCTCTAACTCACACTTAAAGCACCGTTACACTGAAAAATTTCTCTTAGGCAGTGGGTCATTCTCTTTTGTTTATGAAAAAAATCATAAACTTATCCAATAACCACCACATATCATCCCTTATTGACATAATTAGATTCAAGCGCTACATTTTATAATTAAACATTAGTTAGTTTTTAGGTTTTTTATTCAAGTTCTCTGAATTTTGATTAAACGCTTTAACTTTATCTGTGATCTTTTCTTAATTTTTAACTCAATATGTTATATAAATTTAAAGAATATAAATATGGGTCTCTAAATTCATTGAAATTGTTTTGTAAGACTATATATATATATATATTTTTTTTTTTTCAGAAACGTGAACTAAATCCATTCATGAAAAAAGATCCAGTCCTTTTCTTTTTTTCTTCTTAAAATAAATATGAGTCATTATTTTAATAATTAATTTATTAAAAATTGATAAAATATATTTTTGTATAAAGTTTTGATATGAATTTCTTTTAGGGTTACACATAACGTGTCATTAGCTTTTTATGTACCAACGCCTTCAAACTTAAGCCACAGCCCAATCCCAGTCCAAATCCATAAACCCTGCCACTTCAATTGTTTTCAGACGAGTGGCAGTTTCGTAAATAAAGTGAAATGCAGCAAAAGTATATTGCCAATTCTTCCCCAATTTAGACTATAGTAATATGAAAAATTCCATCTCCAATCAGACTTTCATTCTTAATACAAGTTAGCATACTTGCTAGAAACACCAATTTTTTTTTTCCTGGGTATTGCTAGAGACATCAACTTATTAGTTTTTGCCTCAATTTCTTCAATCCCAAATTTTGTGGCAATGTTTCAACGCGTTTTCTGTTCACATTTTACAACAAATAAGAATTTGCATTGTGACTTGTTAACCAATAACTGGTGTCTCTTGCACTATTATTATGTTTATCATTTCTTACATACTTCCAAAATTAGACATGTAATATGATTTGCATCTCACTGTTAAATCAGATGTGTTTGGTAGCTGGAGAATATATTCTCAATTTGCATTCCAATTTGTATATAATAACTCTTCTTCATGCATTCACTGCAACAGATGGACTCTATTCAATAGCTATGATGAGCACCGAGCAGCAGAATGTTTCTTCGTCTTCTTACCGGTGCACATATGATGCATTCTTAAGTTTCAGAGGTGCAGATACACGCAAGGGTTTTGCAGATCACCTCTACAGTGCTTTGGAGTTGGCAGGAATCCACACTTTTAGAGATGATGATGAAATTGAGGGAGGAGCAAACATCAAACAGGAGCTACAGACAGCAATACAAGAGTCACGAGTATCAGTCATTGTTTTCTCCACAGACTACGCCTCTTCCACGTGGTGCCTGAATGAACTTGCTATCATCATGGAACGTACAAAAACAGATGGACACAAGGTTGTGCCAGTTTTCTATGATGTGGAACCATCGGATGTCAGGAAACAGACGGGCAGTTTTGCAGACTCATTTACTAGACATGAAGAGCGCTTCAAGGACAAGAGAGACAAGGTGGAGGAGTGGAGACGAGCTCTTAGAGAAGTAACAGACCTGGGAGGGATGGTTTTAGGAGAACGGTAATTTGTCATTCCCTCCCTATATTCAGTCAAGTAGATCAGATGCTAGTCTCAAGCTTGTGAAAGTTTTAGCTTTTCTTTTTTTTTTAAATAAAAAAAATTAAATAAATAACTTGCTCGTTTGTTTTCTTTTCGTCTGATATATTTTTATATCAATAACATATAGGTACGAGTCGCAGTTTATCCAAGATATTGTTGAAGCTGTTGGAAATAAACTGGACTACATGAACATGTGGAATAGGAGATTAAGAGTTGATCCCTATGTAATTGGAAGAGATTATTATGTCGAAAGCCTGAACACCTGGCTTGAAGATGGATCAAATGATGTTGGAGTAGCTGTCATCCATGGAATGGGTGGAATAGGCAAGACCACCATTGCTAAAATTGCTTATAACCAGAACTTCTCTAAATTTCAAGCTAGCAGTTTTCTTTCAGATATTAGGGAAACTTCCAAACAAGCCAATGGTTTTGTTCACTTGCAAAGGAACCTTCTTTCAGATATCCAAAAGAGGAAAGTGAACAATATATACAGCCATGATGAAGGTATAGTAAAGATCAAACGGGCTGTACGTTGCAAAAGAGTTCTTATTGTTCTTGATGATGTTGAGAACTTGGAACAGTTCAATGTGATTCTTGGAATGCGGGACTGGCTCCATCCTGGAAGTAAAATTATCATAACAGCTAGACATGAACATTTGTTAAGGGCTGAAGTTTGTGTAAGGTTTAAGGTTGAAGGATTACCTGAGCATCAATCACTTAAGCTTTTCAGTTGGCATGCCTTTGGACAACCCCATCCTCAAGAAGGTTACGTGGAGCTTTCAAGACCTGTAGTAGAACATTGTGGAGGGGTTCCATTAGCTCTTCAAGTTCTGGGATCTTCTCTATATGGAAAAACAATTGATTTTTGGAAAAATGCATTACACAACTTAGATGTGATTTCTGAGGGGGAAATTCAAAAGATTCTTGGCATAAGCTTTGATTCTTTACAAGATCATGAAAAACGTTTATTCCTGCATATAGCCTGTTTCTTCGTGGGAAAGGACAAGGATTTTACAACTACAATCCTTGACGAATGTGATTTTTCCACGGAGGTTGGACTTCAACATCTGGTTGATAGATGCCTTGTGGAAATTAATGTCAAAAACAAGAAGTTAATCGTGCATCAATTACTTCAAGACATGGGAAGGGCAATAATTCATGAAGAATCACCTGAGGACCCTGGAAAACGCACTAGACTGTGGCACAAAGATGCATTTAACGTTTTGACAAAATTAACGGTAAGAAACATGAATTTTATGTGTATATATTTGCAATGGTGTTCTGCATGGTAACTTATCAAATGTTCTTATTTGTTAGCAGGGTACGAGAACCATCAAGGGCCTCATGCTCCACTTTCCCTCAACAGAGTCATCTCCGGTATTAAATGAGGTAGGTTTCGAAACAAGGGCATTCACAGAGATGCTCAATCTTGAACTACTTCTGCTTGATAATGTAAAGTTGAGTGGAAGCTATGAAAATTTTCCAAAAAAAATAATATGGTTGTCTTGGAGAGGATTGTCTTTAAAATCAATACCAGCAAATTTTTGTTTGGAAAATCTAGTTGCTCTTGACTTACGGAAGAGCAGTCTGCAACGTGTTTGGAAAGGAACCAGGGTATGTTCTAATCTCTCTCGCTCTCTCGCTCTCTCTCTCTCTCTCTCTCTCTCTCTCTCTCACTCAATACACACAAATAAAAATAAATTTCAGTGAAATTAGATTCTGTATTCATAGCAACTAATGACTTCTCTTTGATACAGTTTCTTACAAGATTGAAAATTCTTAATCTCAGTCATTCACATGGCCTTAGGACAACATCTGACTTGTCCGGACTCCCTAACCTTGAGAAACTAATTCTTAAGGACTGCATTAATTTGGTTGATGTTGATGAATCCATTGGAAACTTGGGGAAACTTGTTTTCTTGAATCTAAAAGACTGCAAAAGTCTTATGAAGCTTCCAAAAAGAATGAACATGATGAGGTCTCTTGAGGAACTTATTCTTACTGGTTGCTCAAAGCTTGTGCTTCATGACAGTGCCATGGTTATTTACATACACACTACATCAAGGGATATGAATAAATTTAGACTTTTGTCAACTATATCATGGACACCAATCTGGTCTTGGTGGATGTGGGCATGGCCAAGAAAGACTCTTCAATCAACCAGTTTCTCACTGGCAAGTTTACCACGTTGTTTGGGAAGCTTAAGTCTGTCTTACTGCAACGTGTCAGAGGTTCCCAATGATTTATGTACATTATCTTCCTTGAAATATTTGAATCTAATTGGTAACTCAATTTTGTGCCTACCACAAAACATGAAGAGTCTCATTATGCTCGAGACTCTTTTGTTAGATAAATCCATAAACCTCGAAATGCTTCCAGAGCTGCCCCCAAGGTTGAAGAGGTTGGAAGCAAAATATTGTACATCATTGAAAAGATTAACAAATTTACCGTTGTTCAGATCATTAGAATCACTGTTTTGGGGTTGCGAGCAATTAGTTGAAGTTGAAAGCTTGTTGAATATAAAACCGTTGAGAAGCGCTGACATAGAAATGAGAAGATATATGGGCCCGTTCAATTTGAAATCCATAACAAGCACTGATGTTGAAATGATCAACTACTTGACCAGTACAACCAGGAAGGTTCCTGTCCAGGTCTTTCTCTCTGTCTCCTCTCTCGTGTATAGTTGTTCTAATTATTATATCTATGAACTAGTTGGGTCTAACTGTTTGAATAATTAAATTTGAATTGCGGGATCTTGATGAAGCAGGGAATCTATGAATGTGGCGTATATAGCATTTTCCTTCCTGGAAGCAAGATTCCAGATGGATTTGGCTTCACCACAATATATGGATCAGCGCTGTCAGCTATTGCATCTTCACATCCTAATCTCAAAATCCAAGGCTTGAATGTATGTGTTTTATATGCAATAAAACCGGGCTTGGCAGTTGATGACTATCTTGTTAATGCTCAGCATTTGATTAAAGTCAGTAATCAGACCAAGGGTCTTATGTGGACCTATTCCCCAGTCACAGTAGGTTTTCCAACTGAGAAGGAAGATATGTTATGGCTAAGCCATTTTCAAATTGGAAACAATGAATTGGAGTATGGGGACCAATTACGTGTTTCGGTGGAGATGCATGATTTTTGGATAAAGGAGTTCAGAATCCAGCTTGTGTACGAGCAGGAAAGACCTCCTTCTAGCCAGAATAATGTTGTTGCTGGAGATGTGTCAATGTCAGCATCAGAGTACCAAATGTGGACAGGAAAATACTTTCTCAGTAATCATAGGCACCGTACTCATCAAACTCAATTCCGAAAGAGACAGGAGAATCCAGCACATATTGAATTTTCGTTTGAGCCAGAGCATCAGCTTCATACTTATTCAAGGCCCAAGGAGCATTGAAAATAATTTGAAACTTAGAGCATGTCCATCAGATTCCCCCATCTACTTCTACTCACCTATTTTGGAGAAAATGAAGAGAAACCTCCTTGGTTCTTTTTCCAACATCATTCGTTCATGGTTGGAAGGAAAGATCAGCATCAATTATGTTGGTGAGTGTCGTCTTTTTGTTCTTTCTTGTTATATCTTTCTGAATATAAACTCATGGCTTTGTTGGATTTGTTGCTCTTTGTTTATTGCTTTGATTTGTTAGTTGAATGAATATATTAAACAAAATGAGGGGAAAGCTCTACGAACTCGTGTAGTTGATGCATGTAGTACTCAGTACTACTCTTTCAGACAATAATCCTAACTTTAATTCCCACTTAACGTGATATAATTTGGTGTCTGTAGTATGTCTGGTGGTCTAGATCACTCATTTGAGATAAGCATGTGAACCAAAAAGCTGTTTAACTTGAAAAAAGGGAAAATTTAGCATGCCCCTGAACTTTTAAAATGTTGGGAGCAGCTCAGGTTTGACTCCCAGCAAAGGCATGCTTTTCTTAATTTTTGCACGACTTACAGCTGGTGCGAGGGACCTCTGCGCGTTAACTATGTGTCAGTCTGGGTCCATTTATTCCCTAGCCATCAGTGTGCTGTCTAACTATGTCTTTTATATTCACAAAAAAGCATCGGCCGTCTTTACAGTGTCAAAACTGTTGACCGTGTTCAAACCGTGTGCAGGGTGTGTCGGCATGTCGGAGTGTCAGACACTTCGAGGTTTAGGAGTGTCCGTGCAACCTAGGCTTCAAGGACGAGATGGACAAGGTGGAGAAGAGCGCTTGCTGATGTTGCAAATCTGGGAGGGATGGTTCTAGAAGATCGGTAATTTCGCAGAACATTTTCTTTAATTAGAAAGTATTATCTATATATGACCTTTTATAACTCGTTTATTAGGCACATTATTGTTAGCTCATTGGAGGCTAAGGCCACTCCTCTTTCCTTTAGGGTAGATAATATCGTTTGTTGACAAAAAAAAATACTTGTTTATTAGGTTGATGATAGTAAAGCCATATGAAGTTGACGGATTTTGGGTTTATAACTTTATACTATCTTTCGTGTACCTTTGCAGCAATATTTTTTAGAAGACTCAATTTTTCAATGTCTTGTATATAATCTACCTGCATTATGAGGTTTCTTACTCATGTCAATCATCAATTACGTTTCTCACTCATGTCAATCATCGATTACTCTTTTCTTTAGATAAAAATTACGTAGTCTTCATATGATTTGATGTCTAATGACCATATGTTGTAGGTATGAGTGGCAGTTTATCTAAGATATTGTTCAAGAGGTTGGAAGTAAGCTGGATCGCGTGGCAGTAAATGTTGCTCCCTGTGCTGTTGGAATCGATAATTGTGTGCACGGAATAAACAAATGGTTAGAAAATGATACGGGTGATGTTGTTGCAGCGGTTATCTATGGGATGGGTGGAATTGGTAAAACCACCATTGCCAAAGCTGCTAATAAGACGAACCTTGCAAAATTTTAAGGAAACGGCAGCTTTCTTGCAGATATTCAGCAACTTCAGAACAACCTCATGGTTTGGTTTGCTTGCGAATAAATCTTCTTTCCGATATCCAAAGGGTGAAAGTAAAGAAAATAAGCAAACATGAAGGACTAATCAAGATCAAGCATGCTGTAGGTTGCAATAGAGTTCTTATAGTTCTTGATGATGTGAACCATTTGGATCAATTCAATGCAATTCTTGGAATGCGATAGTGTTTTCACCCGGGAAGTAAAGTTACCGTAACAACAAGACATAAAAGGTTCATGATATTTATCCAGTATTTGAGATTAAAAAACTGAGTGAATATGAAACACTCAAGCTTTTCAAGTGACATGCCTTCGGGCAAGCCAATCCCATTGAAAGTTACTTGGAGTCATGAACCTCGACCAATTGAAGCAATCTTTGAGAATCAATTGCTCATGGTTTGGGACTTCTGAAAAGTTGGGGGTTGTTATAAGGCCATGTGAGTGACTGAGATTAACGGTTCAGTCTTGGAAGACACTGTTTCAAAGAGAAGTAATTAGTTCCTATCAGGAACATAGCGATCCTTAACTGTGTGTATGAGAGAGAGAGAGAGAGAGAGGAGAAGGGAGATTTGCAGGTGTGGGATCCAACAGTGAAGATATAACAATCCAACAGGAAACACCTCCTTAGAGTCACAATGTGAGTGCTGGAGATGTGTCAGCACCAAAGTATCAATTGTGGAACAGAAATACTTTGTGTGTAATCACAGTCTAGACCATACTTATCGTCCTCATATCAGAATGAACAAGAAGAACCCGGCACATCTTGATTTTTCATACGAACCAAAGGGCTGCTTTTTTAATGATCGTTACTTATTCAAGCACATAGAGTTTCCTCAGGAGGACGATGAATATTGTTGCGTTTTGCCACCTGAAAGATAAAGAAGGTGATGATTAATGACTGCATTTATTCAAAAGAAGCGTAGATTTGGGCACCTTCCAGTTGTGGTGCTGATCATCGAGCGTTAAAGAAGAGATAATGGTTTATTTTCTTTTGTGAGTCTTATTTTCTGTTTCACTTTGTCTAATATAGTGCATTTTGTTTGAATAATTTAATCTTCTTAACTCGATCTTACTTCTGTATATTTGCATTTTGGTTGAGAAACAGCGTTACTTAACAGTTAAAAATCAGACGGGCACATCATGTTGTTGTTTATTTTCCAGTTTCTCCTTAATTTTATGTTCTTGCTCCAATCTCTCTTTAAATTTTCATTAAGGTGTGAGAGCAAAGGTGAGATGTGCTTGAGAAATAAGGAAACATTTTTGCTACCAAGATATTGTATGTTCTTGCTCCAATCTTTCATTAACTTCTCTTAATTTTATGTTCTTGCTCCAATCTCTCTTTAAATCTTTGTCCTCTTACAGGTGCACATATGATGTCTTATTGAGTTTCAGAGGCGCAGATACACACAAAGGCTTTACAGATCACCTATACAATGCTTTGGATTCGGCACGAATCCACACTTTTAGAGATGATGATGAAATTGAGAGAGGAGCAAACATTGAACAGGAGCTACAGACAACAATACAAGAGTCACGAGTATCAGTCATTGTTTTCTCCAAGGACTACACCTCTTCCAGGTGGTGCCTGAATGAACTTGCTATCATCATGGAACGTAAAAGAACAGACGGACACATGGTTATGCCAGTTTTCTATGATGTGGAACCATCAAATGTCAGGAAGCAGACGGGCAGTTTTGTAGAACCATTTACTAGACATGAAGAGCGCTTCAAGGACGAGATAGACAAGGTGGAGGAGTGGAGGCGAGCTCTTAGAGATGTTGCAGACTTGGGAAGGATGGTTTTAAGAGACCGGTAAATTTTCGTTCTCTCCTATATTCAGTCAAGTAGATCAGATGCTAGTCTCAAGCTTGTGAAAATTTTAGTTTTTTTTTTTTTTTTTTTTTTTGAAAAAAAATAAATAAATAAATAACTTGCTTATGTTTTTTCTTTTGGTCTGAAAAGAAAGAACTTATTGTGCCTCGTATATTTTGATATCAATAACTTATAGGTACGAGTTGCAGTTTATCCAAGATATTGTTGAAGTGATTGGAAATAAACCGGACTACATGACGAATAGGAGATTAAGAGTTGATCCCTATGTGATTGGACGAGGTTACTATGTGGAAAGCCTAAACATGTGGCTAGAAGATGGATCAAATGATGTTGGAGTAACTGTCATCCATGGAATGGGTGGAATATGCAAGACCACCATTGCTAAAATTGCTTATAACCATAACTTCTATAAATTTCAAGCTAGCAGCTTCTTTTCAGATGTTAGGGAAACTTCCAGACAAGCCAATGGTTTTGTTCACTTGCAAAGGAATCTTCTCTCAGATATCCAAAAGAGGAAAATGAATAAAATATACAGCCTTGATGATGGAATAAAAAAGATCGAATGGGCTGTACGTTGCAAAAGAGTTCTTATTGTTCTTGTTGATGTGGAGAACTCGAAACAGTTCAATGCAATTCTTGGAATGCGAGACTAGTTCCATCCTGGAAGTAGAATTATAATAACAACTAGGCATGAACATTTGTTAAAGGCTCATGAAGTTGTAAGGTTTAAGGTTGAAGGATTGCACGAGTATGAATCACTTAAGCTTTTCAGTTGGCATGCCTTTGGACAACCCCATCCTCAAGAGGGTTACATGGAGCCTTCAAGACCCATAGTAGAACATTGTGGAGGGGTTCCATTAGTTCTTCAAGTTCTAGGATCTTCTCTATATAGAAAAACAATTGATGTTTGGAAAATGCATTACACAACTTAGACGTGATTTCTGAGGGCTAAATTCAAAAGATTCTTGGCATAAGCTTTGATTCTTTACAAGATCATGATAAACGTTTATTCCTGCATATAGCCTGTTTCTTCGTGGGAAAGGACAAGGATTTTACAACTACAATTGTGAAGAAGAAGTTAATGTCCACAAGAAGTTAATAATGCATCAATTACTTCAAGACATGGGAAGGACAATAAGTCGTGAAGAATCACCTGAAGACCCTGGAAGACGCACTAGACTGTGGCATAAAGATGCATTTAACGTTTCGAGAAAATTAACGGTAAGAAACATGATCTTTATCTGTATGTATTTGCAATGGTCTTTTGCATGTGACTAGTAACTTATCCAATGCTCTTATTTGTTAGCAGGGTACGAGAACTATCAAGGGCCTCATGCTCAACTTTCCCTCAACAAAGTCATCTCCGGTATTAAATGAGGTTCGTTTCGAAACAAAGGCATTTACAGAGATGCAATGGTATTTTGCATGTGACTAGTAACTTATCCAATGCTCTTATTCAACTGTTTGAATAGTTAAATTTGAATTGTAGGTTCTTGACGAAACAGGTACTCTATGACTGAGTTGTTGGTCGAGCCATGCGCCCCACCCTCCAACTTCAGCCCTGATCCTCCTTGCTCACTCGACATGGATCACGCACAGCAGCACACACAGCACGGCAAACACACACGTAGCAGTCGCGGCTTGCTGCAGAGATGCGGCGAAGACCACAGGCTTGCCCCTTTTTTTTTTTATATTTGTTTTCACGGCAGCAGCAGCAGCACGGCGGGAGCTTTAGGGTTACAGTTTGGCTCTGATGCGAAATTGAATTTTACAGTTGGACTTTTCTGTATTTCATAATTCTGAATAAAAATACATACAATTCTTGTTACAAAATAAAAAAACAGTAAGGGACACACTATCCTTCGATTCCTTCCTAAAACATGACTATTAATTACAAAATATTTATATTCATTTTCTCCTAAATATTGACCCACACCAATAGTTGTTGATATGGAATTAGAGAAGCAAAAGCTTTAGCACTTACTAGTTCCCTTCCTTTTTGGCATTGTGTTAGACCATCTTCAATGGTGGGCTAAAACTTAAAATTTTCCTTTTTTTCACCCCTAAAATCCACTCTAACTCATGACCTAAAATTAACCTAAAACCCAAATAGAGGGCAAATACCCCCCAATTTTAGGCCAGCAAAATGGGCCCCACTAATTGAGACTGAAACCAGGGTTGTGAAGCCCATTGCCCACTCCCTACTCGCCTACGCGCTGCACGCACTAAGCTTTCTCAAAATTTTGTACCAACCCACGTGGGGTTGTTCCCCCACTTTCAGACCATCAAGTAGCCGTTGGGCTACTTTTCTTCATCCAACGGTTCCATTTAAATGGACCGTTGGTTAATTCAACGATCCAGGTTCAAAGTAATTTTTTTTAGTTTTATTGAATCCAACGGCTTAGATCGAATATAATCAAATCTAACAGTAAAAAAAAGATCTAAGTTTATGTGGTTTATTAAATGTCGTTTGTATTAAGTTTATGTGGTTTATCATGATTTTCATGTATTGATTTAGTGATTTTTTCAAATTTATCGGAATTTAAATATTTTTAGGTAAAAATATTCATATAATTAATTTAGTATAGTCTACATAATTTTTTTTTAAAGTTAATTTAAAAAAAAAAGCCTTAATTCATTCTTTGATAATTTCGGGCTAAAATTTTAGGCCAGGAGGGTTGGAGCAGAAAAGCTATTTCTGAGCTAAAACCTAAATTTTTTGGACCAAATATTTTTAAGTTTTAGGCCAATGAAGATGATCTTAGTGGCGGGACACATGCAATATTCAATTTTTTAAAGAGGAGGCATACGTCGGTGGAGAGTCCAGAGCGACGCGTTTTCAGCTAGTTCCCGTAGCATTTCCCATAAATGATTGAATTTTCTTATACGACTGAGTATAAAAAATGACTACTGAAATTTCGTGTAAAACGCGTTTGGACCTTACATCTGCTGAATTTATTGGTTTGTTTGGGTTTCCCCACCCTCACTTACCCAAAACAAAACAAAACAAAAAAAAGAAAAAAAAAAAGAGAGAGGAAACAAGAAGCTCTCGTCCTTCTTCTTGAGCTTGTCTGGTAGCATGATCATCTCCCACCTCCCCTTCTTCATCAAATCTTGAGAGTGGCGCCCATTCAGATCCTTGGAAAGTTGAGCATGGTGGAGAGGAACTATAGTTATCAACTTAAAGTTGCGAGTGAGGCAAAATTCGATTTGTGAAATCGTCCATTTCACAGTGTCTTTTTGAAGAAACTAGTTGGGACTTTCATCCAACAGTTTGCCGGCAGGATGAAAACTCACAGCTTTCAGCGTGTGTGCGAGGTATCTCCAAGCTCCCCTCTTGCTAAAACATAGATCTGCTTGTATTATTAGCTTTCAATTGAAATCCTCATGGCCGATGAGTCAATGCATTGACTTTGGATCCTCTTGCTTTCTTATCTTTATTTTTCTTTTTAATATTTTCCTATGAAATTTTTTTGTAAGCCAATGGGTCATCTTCTTTTGTTTATGAAATAAATCATAAACTTATCCAATGAAATCCACATAATATCCCTTATTGACATAGTTAGATTCAAGCGTTACATATTATAATTAAACATTTGTTGGTTTTTTAGTTTATTATTCAAGTTCTCTAAATTTTGATTAGACGCTTTAACTTTATCTGATATCTTTTCGAAAATTTTTATTTAGATTCATTTATCCTCTTTCTGCACCTAATTTATTATTTTTTATTTTGAAATTCCAAATGTACCAAATAATTCTCTTTCTACACCTAATAAGAACAAAAAGAAAATAATAATAATTTAGCAATAAATAACTCCAGCCATCCTATTTCTTCAAATCTCAACCACCCAGTTTCTAACCTCCCCAACCCCCACCACCACCTCCCTTACCACCCACAACAATTTGAAAATTAAAACATTATTCCCAACAACCCATGATTAAAAAACCCAAAAGAAACATGTCAATATATTTTTTTTTCTTTTTTTGGAAAAATTAATGGTATTATTAACATATAGTCCAACACAATTAGATTCGACACATCAACGATTTCGGCATAATTCGAACATGTTAGAAGGACTGCATGGAAGAGAGCTATTGTGTGGCCAGCGAAAGGTCGGGAAACGGACATTGATGGCTGAGATCTTTAGGGGTTTCATTGTGGGTGATAAGAAGGTGGCGATGGGGGGTTGGGGTTTCAATACACACAATTACATTCCTAATCTAATAAGACTACAACACTCCTCCTTGAGTATGTAAATACTCAAACAAATGGCGCATTAGGTCTTCACCGATGAAGTTGATGAAGTTGTAGACACAATGAGCAAATGCAAGTCTTAGATCAATGGAATAATGCATAAAACGTAAAACTCACAAAACCTCGCTATGGTAAAACCCAAGATGGGAGAAAAACTCATAGAATAAGAAGAAAAATGAGAAGTTGCATTAAGTCAAAACTATACATCTTCTGGACGCAAGTAGAATAGCTCACAAGGGTATAACCAACCCAGGATGGGTGCCTTGTCAAAACCTAGTGGGAAAAATGTTCCTAATCGTAGCGAAAAAGAGTGCAATAAGATCAAGTGAGTATACTTTTGGATACTCTCCCTGAGTTTGACAAAACTTCCAAATGGGAACTACAAGCATTACATATGAATAGTTTGCTGATGTGGAGTAGACGCAATATGTTTTGGCGTTAACTTCATTGATGTATCATGTCTTGGTCGGGTTGATACATGCGACATAGTCTTTATGAATCGTCGTCGGGACTCAACAATGGATGAAAACATCGCAGGTACTTTGAATGTGCTCAACAAGAACTCCTAACCATGTCTCACGTGTGGTATCGTGAAGTGCAGTGAGTCTTGGAACGATTCGAAGATTTCGCAACTAAGGTCATATCGTGGACCTCCAAGACATTGCGATATCACTAATAGTAAAGAAATAACCATTTGGGGATGTGCCTTGTGCAGGTTTGATAAGTAACCAGTGTCAGCATAACAAACAAGGCAATCATCATTCTGAGGACTAGGCGATCAGATTCGCTTGGGATGCATTGGGATTAGACTAAATTCGGTGTACCTTCAAGGTAGCGGAAAATTGTCTTTAAAACAATTCAGTGGCTGCGTATGGGCTCAGTGTTGCATCTTTACCAATAGATCAACAGCGAAGGGGATGTCATGTCTAATGCAATGAGCTAAATACAACAAAGCGCAGAGTTGAACTCAAATATGAAACTTTGGATTCCATAACCTTTTCAAGGGTCTCATTTGCATATAGCGTTGGAAAATCATAGGTATACTCAAAGGTAACACCTTCAGGGTAAGTTCGACTGGTAGACCAGAGTACCATCAGAACAATGCTTGAACTTCAGGTCAAGGCATAAACGAGTTTTCCCAATATCCTTCATCTCAAATTTCATCTTAAGATGCAAGGCAGTTTTCTCAAGCTCTTCCAATCCATGTAATTTATTCGGGAACTTACATGTAAATATCCGTAACAATATCTCCATGGAGAAACACTAACCACATTTCATAATGCTGCAATCAATCACAAGGCGTTTGAGGAAAACCTTGGGTCGTAGGGCGGGTGCATCATATCACACTATTTCATTCATCTCATTACACTTCCTTTCCCACTTGTAACACAACAGGGTTACCTTGGCAGTGTAGGAACTACGAGTGCAAAACCCACTTTAGTAAGGAATTTAACCTGGATTGTAATTTTGATTATCCAATCACCTCTATGTTGTCACTAATCAACGAAACACGGTTCGATATCGTCATTTTTCATTTATGTCGATATCTACCATATAAGTGAAAACATCATCAATGATAATCTCATTTCAATTCCATTATCTCATCCAAACTAATGTACTGGACCAAGAATTTCAAGTCTCCAAAGTAATCCGGATTAATCTCATGAGATGGAAAAGATTTGAGACAGCGATTGAGTATGGATTCAATGTGTGTCGTGATCTTCCTCTTTTAGGGATGTGAATCTTATGAACCGAGTGATCTGTCGTACTTTAGGCCGAGACAAATTGATTGGCTATCCGTCGGTATACCAGACTGTCCTTTAGGGGCTGCACAGCCTTTGGGGATGTTGACTTGTCGTCTGTTAAGTACGTCTATCCTTACATGCATGTTTGCAGCTAGTATATGATCTCGTATCTTTAACTAGATCAAAGGAATGCGTCTGGAGCAATCACTTCTACGTTGGTAAGGAATTTAACCCGGATTGTAATTTTGGTTGTCCAATCACTTCTACGTTGTCACTAATCAACAAAACATGGTTTGATATCGTCATTTTTCATTTATGTCGGTAACTACCATATAAGTGAAAATATCATCGATGATAATCTCATCCAAACTAGTATACTGGACCAAGAATTCCAAGTCTCTTGAGTAATCCAGATTAATCTCATGAGATGGAAATGATTTGAGACAACGATCGAGTATGGATTTCAATGTGTGTCGTGATCTTCCTCTTTTAGGGATGTGAATCCTATGAACCGAGTGATCTGTCGTACTTCAGGCCAAGACAGATTGATTAGCTATCCACGGGTATACCAAATCGTCCTTTAGGGGCTGCACACCCTTTGGGGATGTTGACTTGGCGTCCGTTAAATACGTCTTTCCTTACAGGCATGTTTGCAGCTGGTATATGATCTCGTCACTTTTGCTAGATCAGAGGAATGCGTCTGGAGCAACATTCTGAAAGCTAGAATTCATCGCACTTGCTTATCAAACTTGTGCAGTACAGGGATCAAGATGAGACACAGTGAGCAGCGTCCATGCAAATTCACATCATTCTATAAGAATGTTGACGTTCTTATCTCCCCTCCCCTTAACGGCAGGAAGACTGTCTCATTGAAGTGACAATCCACAAAATGAGTGGTAAAGAGATCGATTGCAAGGGCTCTAAGAGAGCTAGTGCAAAGGAGAATCATGGCTAGTAGTATTCGAAAAGTAGCAAAAAGGATAGGAAAGTCCAAGGGCTTTGCTCCACACCAAAATGAATCTTGGTGGTGGAAGGAGGAGGTACAGACAAAGGTTAAGGCTAAGAAGGAATGTTGTAAAGTCTTATATAAGGATATGACCAAAGAAAATGGTGAAAGGTATAGAATAGCGAATGGGGCGAAGAAAGTTGTGAGAGAAGCTAAGCTAGCGGCTTTTGACAATATGTATAAGCGACTAGATACCAAAAGAGAGTTGGATTTCTATAAACTAGCTAGAGTAAGGGAAAAGAAGACTAGAGACCTAAACCAAGTGAGGTGCATCAAGGATGAGAATGGAAAAGTTCTTGCTACAGAGAACGCGGTCAAAGACAGATGGAGAGGTTATTTTCATAATCTTTTCAATGATGGACATGAAAAGAGTACTTCTTTGGTGGAGTTGAGTAACTCAAAAGAGTGTGGAAACTACTCATTTTGCTGTCGAATTAGGAAGGAAGAAGTGGTTGTAACTTTGAAAAGATGAAGCATAGAAAAGCAGTGGGCCCAAATGATATACCGATCGAAGTGTGGAAAGTCTTGGGAGAGACGGGTAGAGCATGGCTCACAGACCTTTTCAGTAGGATTTTGAAAACGAAGAAGATGCCAAATGAGTGACGAAAGAGCACTTTGGTGCCTATTTACAAGAATAAGGGCAATGTACAAAATTACATGAACTATAGGGGTACTAAGTTAATGAGTCATACAATGAAGTTCTGGGAGAGAGTAATTGAGCATAGACTGAGGCAAGAGACAGGTCTTGGACAACCACTTCAGGTTCATGCTAGGACACTCAACCATGGAGGCAATCTATCTCTTACGAAAATCAATGAAAATATATAGAGATATGAAAAAGGATTTGCACATGGTTTTTATAGATTTGGAAAAAATGTATGATAGGGTCCCAAAAGACATTCTTTGGAGGATTTTAGAGAATAAATAAGTATGAATAGCATATCTCCAAGCTATCAAGGATATGTATGATAGAGCAAGGATTGTCGTAAGAACTCATGAAGGACAAATCAAAAACTTCCCCATAACTATAGAGTTACATCAAGGCTCATTTTTAAAGTCCTTACCTTTTTGGATTGGTAATGGATGAGTTAACGGGACATATTCAAGATGATATTCCTTGGTGCATGCTTTTCGCAGACGATATAGTGTTGATGGATGAAACTCAAGAAGGAGTAAATGCGAAGCTTAACCTTTGAAGAGAAGTGTTGAAATCCAAGGGTCTTCGCCTAAGTAGGTGGAAGACAGAGTATATGGAGTGCAAGTTCAGTGCAAACAGAGGCTGAAATGAGTTAGGGGTGAGGATTGAAGATCAGGAAGTACCAAAGAGCGACCACTTTCACTACCTAGGATCTATCTTGCAAAAGAACAGAGAGTTGGATGGAGACGTCAACCATAGAATACAAGCTGGATGGATGAAGTGGAAAAGTGCATCCAATGTGTTGTGTGACCGTCATATGCCACTTAAGCTCAAGAAAAAATTATATAGGACGGCAATAAGGCTGACAATGCTTTATGGCACGGAATGTTGGATGGTGAAGCATCAACACGTACTTAAAATGGGTGTAGCAGAGATGAAAATGCTTCATTGGATGTGTGGGCACACGAGAAAGAATAAGATTAGGAATGAGGATATCTGAGGTAAAATAGGAGTAGCTGAAATTGAAGGAAAGATTAGAGAAAATTGGTTACGGTGGTTTGGGCATGTAAACGATGGCCTACTGACACTCCGGTTAGAAGATGCGATTACAGGACAAGGGTTCATGGCCGAATGGGTAGAGGAAGACCTAGAAAGATTTTGGAAGATATTCTAAGAAAAGACTTTGTACTTGGATCTAATGGAAGACATGACACAAAACCGAGTGTAATGGCGTTCTAGGATTCATATAGCTAACCCCACTTAGTGGGAAAAGGTTTTGTTGTTGTTGTTGTTATTTGAGTAATACTAGAGCCATCAACTTATTAGTTTTTGCATCAATTTTTTAGATCCCAAATTTTATGGCAATGTTTCAATGCGTTTTCTGTTCACATTCTACAACAAATAAGAATTTGCATTGTGACTTGTTAACCAATAACTGGTGTCTCTTGCACTATTATTATGTTTATCATTTCTTACATACTTCCAAAATTAGACCTGTAATATGATTTGCATATCATTGTTAAATCAGATGTGTTTGGTAGCTGGAGAATATATTCTCAATTTGCATTCCCATTAATATATAATAAACTCTTCTTCATGCATTCACTGCTACAGAAAGACTATTCAATAGCTATGAGCACCGAGCAGCAGAAGAATGCTTCTTCGTCCTCCTACCGGTGCACGTATGATGCCTTCTTGAGTTTCAGAGGCGCAGATACACGCAAGAACTTTACAGATCACCTCTACCATGCTTTGGAGTCGGCAGGAATCCACACTTTTAGAGATGATGATGGAATTGAGAGAGGAGCAAACATTGAACAGGAACTACAGACAGCAATACAAGAGTCACGAGTATCAGTCATTGTTTTCTCCAAGGACTACGCCTCTTCCAGGTGGTGCCTGAATGAACTTGCTCTCATCATGGAACGTAAAAGAACAGATGGACACATGGTTATGCCTGTTTTCTATGATGTGGAACCATCAGATGTCAGGAAGCAGACGGGCAGTTTTGCAGAATCATTTACTAGACATGAAGAGCGCTTCAAGGACGAGATAGACAAGGTGGAGGAGTGGAGGCGAGCTCTTAGAGATGTTGCAGACTTGGGAGGGATGGTTTTAAGAGAACGGTAACTTTTCATTCTCTCCTATTTTCAGTCAAGTAGATCAGATGCTAGTCTCAAGTTTGTGAAAGTTTATCTTTTCTTTTTTTTTTTTTTTTTCTTTTTTTTTTTGAAAAAAAAATTAATAAATAAATAACTCTCGTGTTTTTTCTTTTGGTCTGAAAAGAAAGAACTTATTGTGCCTCAAATATTTTGACATCCATAATATATAGGTACGAGTCGCAGTTTATTCAAGATATTGTTAAAGCGATTGGAAATGAACTGGACTACATGACGACTAGGAGATTAAGAGTTGATCCCTTTGTGATCGGAAGAGGTTATTATGTGGAAAGCCTAAACATGTGGCTGGAAGATGGATCAAATGATGTTGGAGTAGCTGTCATCCATGGAATGGGTGGAATAGGGAAGACCACCATTGCTAAAATTGCTTATAACCAGAACTCCCATAAATTTCAAGCTAGCAGCTTTCTTTCAGATATTAGGGAAACTTCCAAACCAGCCAATGGTTTTGTTCACTTACAAAGGAACCTTCTTTCAGATATCCAAAAGGGGAAAATGGAAGAAATATACAACCTTAATGAAGGTATAGTAAAGATCAAACGTGTTGTACGTTGCAAAAGAGTTCTTATTGTTCTTGATGATGTGGAGAACTCGGAACAGTTCAATGCAATAATTGGAATGCGAGACTGGTTCCATCCTGGAAGTAAAATTATAATAACAACTAGACATGAACATTTGTTGAAGGATCATGAAGTTGTAAGGTTTAAGGTTGAAGGATTGCATGAGGATGAATCGCTTGAGCTTTTCAATTGGCATGCCTTTCGACAACCCCATCCTCAAGAAGGTTATATGGAGCTTTCAAGACCCGTGGTTGAACATTGTGGAGGGGTTCCATTAGCTCTTCAAGTTCTGGGATCTTCTCTATTTGGAAAAACAGCAGATGTATGGAAAAATGCATTACACAACTTAGACGTGATTACTGAGGGAAAAATTCAAAAGATTCTTTGCATAAGTTTTGATTCTTTACAAGACCATGATCAACGTTTATTCCTCCATATAGCCTATTTCTTTGTGGGAAAGGACAAGGATTTTACAACTACAATCCTTGACGAATGTGATTTTACCACAGAGGTTGGACTTCAACATCTGGTTGATAGATGCCTTGTGGAAATTAATGTCCACAAGAAGTTAATCGTGCATCAATTACTTCAAGACATGGGAAGGGCAATAATTCATGAAAAATCACCTGAGGACCCTGGAAAACGCACTAGACTGTGGCACAAAGATGCATTTGACGTTTTGACAAAATTAACGGTAAGAAACATGAATTTTATGTGTATATATTTGCAATGGTGTTCTGCATGGTAACTTATCCAATGTTCTTATTTGTTAGCAGGGTACGAGAATTGTCAAGGGCCTCATGCTCCACTTTCTCCCAACAGATTCATCTCCGACAAATGAGGTAGGTTTCGAAACAAAGGCATTTACAGAGATGCTCAATCTTGAACTACTTCTGCTTGATAATGTAAAGTTGAGTGGAAGCTATGAAGATTTTCCAAAAAAATTAATATGGCTGTCTTGGCGAGGATTCTCTTTAAAATCAATACCATCCAATTTTTGTATGGAACATCTAGTTGTTCTTGACTTACGGTACAGCAGTCTGCAACATATTTGGAAAGGAACCAAGGTATGTTCTAATCTCTCCTGTGCTCTCTCTCTCTCTCTCTCAATACACACAAATAACAATAGATTTCAGTGAAATTAAACTGTATTCATAGCAACTAATGACTTCACTTTGATACAGATTCTTACAAGATTGAAAATCCTTAATCTCAGTCATTCACATGGTCTTAGGACAACCTCTGACTTGTCTGGACTCCCTAACCTTGAGAAACTAATTCTTAAGGATTGCATTAATTTGGTTGATGTTGATGAATCCATTGGAAACTTGGGGAAACTTGTTTTCTTGAATCTAAAAGACTGCAAAAGCCTTATGAAGCTTCCAAAAAGAATGAACTGGTTGAGGTCTCTTGAGAAACTTATTCTTAGCGGTTGCTCAAAGCTTGTGCTTCATGACAGTGCCACGGTAATTCATGTACACGCGATATCTGGGGATATGAATAAACCTAGACTGTTGTCAACTTTATCATGGACACCAATCAGGTCTTGGTGGATGTGGGCATGGACGGGAAAGACTCTTCAATCAACCAGTTTCTCACTGGCAAGTTTACCGCGTTGTTTGGGAAGCTTAAAGCTGTCTTGTTGCAATCTGTCAGAGGTTCCCAATGATCTGTGTACAATATCTTCATTGAAGTATTTGGATCTAAGTGGTAACCCAATTTTGTGCCTACCACAAAACATGAAGAGTCTTATTATGCTCGACACTCTTTTGTTATATAATTGCACAAACCTCGAAATGCTTCCAGAGCTCCCAGCAAGGTTGAAAAGTTTGCAAGCAGGTAGTTGTACATCATTGAAAAGATTAAAAAATTTACCAAACTTGTTGAAACCATTCATAACCACTTTTTGGGGTTGCGGTCGGTTAGTTGAAATTGGAAGCTTGTTGAATATAAAAACGTTGAGAAGCGCTGACATAGAAATGACAAGATATATGGGACTGTTCGATTTGAAATCCATAGCAAGCACTGATGTCGAAATGCTCAACCACTTGACCGGTACTAGCAGGAAGGTTCCTGTCCAGGTCTTTCTCTGGTCTCCTCTCTCATGTATAGTTCTAATTATTATATATATGAATTAGTTGGGCCTAACTATTTGAATAATTAAATTTGAATTGTGGATTCTTGATGAAACAGGCAGTCTATGAGTGTGGCATATATAGCATATTCCTTCATGCAAGCAAGATTCCAGATGGATTTGACTCCACAATACAGACATCTGTGCTGTCAGTTATTGCACCTTCACATCCTAATCTCAAAATCCAAGGCTTGAATGTAGGCGTTTTATATGCCAGAAATGAACATCAGATTAAAGCCAGTGTAAACAATTTGATTGAAGTTAGTAATCAGACGAAGGCTCTCATGTGGACCTATTGGCCACTCACAATAGGTGAGCCAACTGAGAAGGAAGATGTGTTGTGGCTTAGCCATTTTCGATTTGGAAACAATGAATTCGAGGATGGGGACCAAATACGTGTTTCGGTGGAGATGCGTACTTTTTGTCGGGTGAAGGAGTTCGGAATCCAGCTTGTGTACGAGCCGGAAAGACCTCCTTCTAGCCAGAATAATGTTGTTGCTGGAGATGTGTCACTGTCAGCATCAGCGTACCAAATGGGGACAGGAAAATACTTTATCAGTACTCTTGGGCACCGTTTTCATTAAGCTTGATTTCTAAAGACGGTAGATTCATGAGTTTGACTTGGCTAAACAATAGAATTGTTAGTTCGTTAAACGAGAATCTAAATTAATAACTTATTAATTTACCAATTATTTAATATTTTGCTCAACTAATAATTTTTTTGTAGTTTCAAGGCTATTAATTTATAGAGGTGTAACTGTACATGGTCAGTATAAGGTGATTCTAAACCAAAGTATCAGTTTTAGGAAATAATATTGAGATGTAAAGGGTTATAACTCAGAGATGAAAGGGCATATCCTTCATAGATTTTTTTTTTTTTTTTTTTTTTTTTTTTTTTTTTTTTTTTTTTTTTTTTGAGAAATTGGCCATTATCCTATAATTTCAAAAGTGTTTAGCTGAAATGGAAATATAGACACAAACAACAATATAGACAATGTCTCAATTCCCCTTTCTATAATGGTCAATTTCCCTAATTTTTTTTTTTTTTTAAATGCACATCCTTCTTAGGGCTAACTCGATAATGTGATTTAGTGTTAGGTTCTTCATCCTAAATATTAAATTGAAACTGTTTAGTCATTTAAAATTTTAAAGCGTAAAGAAAAAACATTTGATTGAATATAATTGAAACAAAAATATGGATAAGAAAATGGACGCAAGCCATGGCTTTAATTATCCAACAGTTGCTCAACTTCTGTTGGCTATGTGGAGCACCCATTAAAGGAGAGGAAGGCACATTCATTCTCTCAGTTTCAATGGATTTAGGTAGAGGACAAGGGGTAGGTTTCCCTTAAAGTCTGATCTGGTTGCCTTGCAGGTTGGGTTCTGCCATAACATGCCAACAAGAAATAGGTTCCTTGTGGGACACTTCATTTGTGCCACTGGGATTAAGGGCACTTGGTCCCAAAGTCTCACTTCTGCCACAGTCAGATTTTCCCTTCCCTGTTGAGTCAAGTTCTCAAATTTCAATCTAGAAATGATATGAATTTCCAGCCTTATTGTGTTTTGAGGTTATGATCATCTCCATTCCATACAATAGGAATGCATCTACTGCGGTATCCCAAATCAAGCATGCACTACCATGTTTGGATACACTACAGTAGTGCATGGCAGTGCATGATTGACTCAAGATACTGCCACAATGACATCTCTATTGTAGGTAAGTTTCTCTCATCTAGACATATGTTCACTGAGGTATTTACATGTGAAATGAGACTCTAAGAAAAGAAATTTTAAAATGAGAAAGAGATCCACCTAACCACATGTGTCGGTATGTAATTGGGCCACGCAAGGACCAAAGAACAAAAATTTTAAATTTCACAATACAAGCTTTAGTACTTTAACTGCATTTGATTTCATATTGTTTTAAGTTACAAGAAGTGAAGACAGGGAACAAAAATGGAAAGGTAATCTTTGTTAGGTGCTATTCTAAAACAAATTTCCAGCACTCTAAATCTTGCAGTTTTTAGCTGCTCTGTGTTTGACCAATTAGTAGAGACAAAATTGGAGGAGACCATCCTGTAATTTCTAGTGAAACAAATCAAGGGCAAACAATTTTACGCCTCCCTTACCTAGTTTACCTTTCTTCAATGTCAACCTCTTCTCTAGCAAAATTTGATTAAGCCGAACCTGTGTGCGCTGTAAATTCCTACTTCTAATCTTGGGACGATGAAAATGGAGTGCAGCAGGAAGAAATATCGATTCCAGCAACCTCCATGGCATCACACACCCACTCGGGCACATCACCTTTCGGAAACTACAAGACAATAAGATGTGACACATTTCAAAAATATGTGGTAGGTATTGCACATAGGGGAAACAAAAGCACAAGGCTCTCTAAGCAAACAATAACAGAGAAGAAACGAGAGAATCGTTGTATACACAATCGTTTTATACCAATAGCAAATGGCATGGTAGACAACTAGAAGAGAGTAGTGATTCTGAAAATGGTTGGTGCAATATCGTTTTTTAACTTTTCCTTTTAACATTATTCGCAAGAACATTCGATTTTTGTTAGAAACGCTATATGGAGATTACATAATTTTGGCTAATTACATTATCGTTTATCAAATATATAATTTTCAACTTCTCCTCGAGGATGATTATATGAATGCTAAATGTTGGGTGCACCAGGAATATGTTGAGAGAGAGAGAGAGAGAGAGATTGAAAATTTGGACAAGCAGATATAAAAAGACGAAGGGCGTGTAAAGAAAATACCATTTGTTGCAGAAAGTTGCATACAAACCTGCACACAAAAAAAGTAAAACAAAAATATAAAAGGGTTACTCTAGCAACAAGAAGAACAAGTGAGAAATTCAATAGAAAAAAAATATAGGCAAAATGACAGTTATGCATATTAACATCTTGCCGGGGAAATAACTTCGACAGATAATAAAATTAATGCCGGTAAGTATATCACACAACAAATAAAGACCACGGTTGAGAAGGGTAAAGCAAAGGCAAACATACTCTGGAAACCTTCCTTCGATTATTGAAGAGTGCAGATTTCTACTTAGCTGCATTTAAAAAGGGAAACAAGAGCGGGCGGGAGAGTTTTAGTTATATATTGTATATGAAAAAATTTATGGGAAAATATACTATAAGTACTTTTGTGTTCTAACCTTCATCATGTAATATAAATTGTGATATGATAGAAGCTGAGATCCCATAGCATCTTTTGTAACCAGGCAATGAATGTAAGCTCTAGTATAATTTTTGCAGACCTACATTTGAAGAAATTGAATGAAGCAGTTATGCATCCTTAATCAACTTCCGCAGTAGTATTTCAAGCAAAAGATTGGCCCATTTATGCGTACCATACAATCGCATGTAGGATCAACAGGACGGGTATCTTCAGCCATCGCTTTGTGTTTGAGTTTCAGCACTCCCTGAAATAAACATCACATAAGATATTTTTCCTACGGTTGAGCTATGCATCCACATATCAACAGAAAATTTAGTCCCCTTTATACCGTATAGAGGCGCCTAATAAAAGTACACTTGATTGGCAATATCCGCATGAACGTTGCATGACACAGTTCTAAGTGCATTAGCAAACATGAAACAGTAGCTGGAAAGGTTTGAAAAAACACCAACTTGTTTCAAGCATGAGCACTATAAAGTACAAAGTTCGTTCGGAAGTTTTGAAAGAAGTAAGCGTATTTGTCACATTCATATAATAACAAATTTTAAAACAATTATCTAATACGAAATTAAAATTTGTATCTAATACGAAATTATTCCCCCATTCTAATTAAGAAAGAAACAACAAGACTATATGAAGTTCAGAATTCAAACTAATAATCCTGACCAAACAACTTAGTTGCAAACTTGATGGCATCATCAATCCAACGGTTATTTATTGAAGTGTTCAAATATATAAATCGTTCATATAAAAATCTTTAGTACACATACACACACGCATAGAGGGGCTCTTGTAAGCACATAAAATAAATAACTAATTTTTTGGGTGTATTCATTCTCTCTAGTAAGCAACTAAAATAAATAACTAATCATCCTGATGAAAGGAGTATTTAAATCATAGATGTAATGGTTCAAGATTAGCTACTTATGACGATAACCAATAACTACAGTCGGACGGAATACATAAATATATCCAATAAAAATGTAAACATGTAGATCACAATGTTTAAGTAATCACCTCGGGTACAAGAGCTGTACCAAAGCGAGCAGTACGTGTAGGATAAACGCAGTCATACATATCAGCACCTAGAGCACTGCAAACTACAATATCCAGCGGATAACCAACACCCTGAAAGATGTGCGAGAAATATCATGACTTAGGAAACATAAAAGAAAGACCTAAAGGAAAGTAGTCAAAACGACAAGTCTACAGCACCATAACGTATCGTGGTTTCTCCTCAGGCAATGCAGCAGTGCACTGTGCAACCACACGCCAAAATGAATCCTTACTTTCACCGCCAGCAAGACCGCCAATAGCATAGCTGTCACAGAAGAAAACTTTGTCAACAAGAAAACTTCAGCTGCTATTAGTAGTTAACCACGCCACCAATATGAAACAGAAGTGCATGTGTAGTATTGCAAAATTTTCCCTTCAGTGGAAAATTTTCCAAATCCAGTTAACTATTAAAACAAGTGAAAACAAGTTGCTAATTCCACAGAGGGTCTGAACCAATAAAGTTGAAATTAAGGAACTATACAGAAAAGTTCTTTTTCCCGTTGGAAAGAAAAGAAGAGTTTTTAATTTTTTCCTCCACACTTGAAGTACACTCCAAAATATAATTAATAAGCTTTAGCTTTCCAAGAGAATAACATAAATGATCAAAATTTTTAAATATGCAGGATATTTATGGTGTTTTTGTACCGCAGGCTGCGCTTATTATCTTTTCTTTTTTCTTGATACAAACGGTATTGGAGAAGAAGGAATCGAACTCGGGACCTCAGGTGCAAGAAGATTCTCTATGTGTGGCGTCATAGTTCATTTTTACATACAAGACGCATTGTTACTATTTTATTATGGCATTTGACTACAATGCCTGCATGTATTCAACACAATCACCACCCTACGGTCAGATGATGATTGTATTATATACATATATTCACATGAATTATACCTGACCGTTAGATGGTGATTAAATTAAAAACATGTAAGTATTGTAGCCAGTCCCTTTATTATAAGCTATATTACAAATTCAACAATTATCATTATTGGTTAACTTCAAAAACTAGAATGGGATATCAATGTGTTGGATAAAGCAACCTAGAACAAATCAGCCACCAAAGAGCACATACCCGGGTAAATTTCGATTCACCAAGCCCCTAACACATATATCTCTGTTCACAAGTCATGGCATAAAGCAATTTGTTAGTTGTTACAGAGATATTATTAGTATAAGGAACAGAGTAATAACAAAGAAATGCACTAAACAATCAACATAAAGCAGGAAGATTACAGGTTCAGTTGAAGTTCACCTTAGTACAGGATCTAAGCCACCTTGTACAATACCAAATAAGTTCTGCTCCGTTGGTCTCTTGTGAGCTGTTATTAAAGCAATGCAGATATAAGAACAATGCTGACCAGCTGACTCGAAAGCATAAAATGGAGAACAAATAATATGCAATAAACATCACAAAAGGATAACAAATGAAGCTAGGGCAATAAAACGAAAGAGGTACGCACAATCTAAGAATGCATACACCTATTATGGATGACTTGGCGATCTAAGGAACCGAAGAAGAAACAGCTCCACAAAGATAACTATTGAAATGGTTGGGATGTAAGCATAACATATCGTATAAATCTACTATGAGAAATTTGCCTAGTCATGATGTTGTAAATGTAAGAAACTCGCTATTAACAATTAAATTGGACCATCAGAACAGGCTTTCACCTAATTGAATAAACTTAGCACTGCACAGTAGCTCTAAAGCCCAAGGATGAATCTTCTAGGAATCTAGGCCCTTATGGCAGATTTTCAGCATAGCCTTATCACACTGAGTTGATTATGTATGAGTAAACATATACACATCATGCATATACATATACAAGAAACACCAGTGCCATCACTACAACATATTTCACCTTCAATGCATCTATCTATCCATCGTATAGTGCGATACATAGCCTCCTCAACTCTTGGACCAGTGGTGGTGGTTTTGACTACATCATCGAGGGCCATAATAATATCTGCTCCAATTCTGTTCTGCATGGATCATTGAAGGTGCGTAAGGGAAGGTAGAGGGAAGCACTTAATGAGATCTATGAATTGAAGTATTAACTAACAGAAGTTTACTAGTACTGAAATATTATGTTACTGTAACAAGTTCTATGATGGGTTTTTTTCTAAAAGTTTGTTCTATTTTGCCTTCTCTTCTTTCTATAATTCCATCTCTTAGTGCTACATTGATATCATTATGACATCTCTATGCAGGACATTCAATGGCATAGTATGCCTCAAAGACACCCGGTGATAAGACCTTGCTAATTAACCCAAAAATTGCCCCCAGATAACTAAAACCAAAATGAAATAGATGTACATACTTGGATTTGAATTGACTCCTCAGGTGTCAAGAGCATTGGCTTTCCATCAACTGGTGACTGAAGTAGGCGAATAACCAGTTATGGACCTTATGGACAAACGCAAAATAACAATATTCTTGAATACACATAATAAAACAGCACGAATCATATAAGTACAAAATGAAAAAAAAGTAACATAGCATTGACAATAAACAAAGAGTTGATTTTTAAATAGAATAAATGGCAACGCCCACCTATGCAAAATAAGATGCAAAAATATAAGAAAATGAATTTTTAAAGTTTGATACACAACATTTTTCCAAAGTATGAAACGATTATTGTAATCTACGAAAGATATTTGTTCATTGGCAAAACAAAATGATATCCGCTTATTACCGTCTCCATCAACCCCTCACCCCACATTTCCAATAAAATGTAGCATTATGGACCACACAAAGTATTTACATCACTCACTCTTTTCCTAACAATTGAAAAGTTACTTCAAATGCAATTGTTTAGAAAGTTTATAATGACATATTGGCCCTTAAGACTGGGGCAGGTGGCTGAAACGATAATCAAGTCACTAATAATTAAGAGCACAAAAGGTTAAGCATAGAGGTATCTCCATGCCCTCAGCTGTTCTGTTCGGTTCTCTCCAAGTACACCAAACCAAACATGAACAACATCACCCTTCTTTCCCCATGTCCACCATTGCATTTGGCCACTATGACTCACATATATTTGATATTCGGAATGCAATCAAAAGTAGAAATAATCGGTGACAGTAACTCTTTCACTGCACAAAAGTGGCTTTGTTCATCCCAACAAATACCTACATTTCATTTCAAATCAATCAAATTCGGTGATTTATGTTTCTCCTTTCATTCATGAAAGAAGATACTGGAGACAACTTGTTGGTGATTGTAAAATTTTGACAGAGCTTGATCCGGTGACCCATAATAGCTCAACATGAGTGAATTACACAATCATTATTCAGCAACACCCAAGCTACAAAATACACTGACAAAATAAGAGATTACCTGAAATGTTACACCTTCTTCAGTGATGTCAGCTAAATGCAACAATGATACCTGAAAACACAAAATGAATTGTAAGAGTTCACTGCATACATTATTACTGATGCAGAAAAAAAGAGTCCACAAAAACAGCACACTAGCCAACAAAACAACCATAGCCAATAGCATGAGTTCGTCAATCAAAGCTTAGAAGAATTATCAAAAACTGGCCTACACATTATGAACGAAAGCCCGTTCTACTTCCAGCATAGCATACAATAGAAAAAGTAAGTTGGCTAGTAACCATATCTCTATTTAAAAACACCATCTTTGATATGTCAAGTAATTTATTAACAAAGTACAGTAAGCAAGTAAGCAAGTCATTGGAACAGTAGATACTGACATGTTCCATGCCTCCTGGACAAATGCAACATACTTAAATAAGGGAAAGCTTAACTATGGTAACATAAAGTTCAATATAACTAATAAGAATCATAAATTAGCGGCAAACCTGGATAATGAGAATGGAAAAGAGGGAGGGGGAAGAGGCGGAAGGATTAGATAATAAATTCATCAAAATGCACAAGCATCCATTGGACGTGTTGCATAAGTAGTTCCAGATGGATTTGTCTTTCAATAGTACATCAACAAAACTATATATGTGGAAACAATTAAATTAAATCAATATGTAACATATATGTAATACTGAGGGAAACCAACCATCTGAAAGCCACCAGAATCAGTAAGCAATGCTCTTGGCCAGTTCATAAATTTATGGAGACCTCCCAACTCATCAAGAAGCTCGGAGGTTGGACGAAGTGCCAAATGATACGTATTCCCAAGTATTATTTGAGCACCAATATCTTCAAGCTGTTCAGTTGTCAACCCTTTTATAGTTCCTGAAACCAAGAAAACCTCATCCATATCATTGATTACTCCATACAACAAAGCCAAGGGCATACATGAATGTTGTTCATATATGCACATCAACATCTAATATGAACAAAGAAAAAATTATCAACCCATTGAATATTGGACAATAGAAGTGAAAATGAATGTGTGTGTTCACACACGTTTGAAGATTTTACACACAATGCACATACTGATAATGTTTTATAAATGTCAGCACCAAAAGCTAGCCCACAAAAATATATTCCTGAAGCAACAAATCCTCGATACCTGAGTCGTTTACATATCAAATACCAATTGAATTGAAAGCTAATTAGCTCAGATGAAAGATTAATTTACTCATGAGGAATAGCTTCTATTTAGTACCAAAATGTATGAAATTTAAAGCAATAACCTTGCGTTCCAACGGGCATGAAAAGCGGTGTCTGGCACACGAAGTGAGGCAGGGTCAGTCTAGCTGCACGAGCACGGTTAAACCTCCCCAAAACCTGAATTACAAAACAGAGAAAACAAACTTCCCACATCAATAAACAGAAACAACCCAACGAACCAACAAACATTGTATCGATTTCGAATGAATGGAGATAAAGAGCTTATCGATTTTTAGCCATTCATATTCCTATGCAAAATACAAAATAAAAGGTGCCTTTTGGGGGCGAGAAAGTTCCAAACTTTAAATTTATAAGAATTAGAAAAAACAGTTAGAGAAACCATGGTCCTGGATTTCGAAACCCACCTCGAAACGAAGTGCCATTGAGGAAGAACTTATCAATGAGGGAAGCAGCTTTATGGCGGTTTAGTAAACCCAAAACCTTAACTTGTAATGTATTGACCGTAGAGAGTGACCCAGAGAATACAAAAGCAAGAAGAAGAAGAAGAAGAAGAAGAGAGTTGGAATATGAGGCAGAGTCTAAGGGCAGCGAGCGGTGGAGCTTTGTGTGCCGCTGCCGGTGTTTGCGGTGTTCTGTTATCTGTTTCAGTTTTGAGTCTTGAAAAGCTGCGGGCGGCGGGGATTCTGAATTTATATAGGATTGAAGGGCGGGTCTTGAGCTCAAGTTTGACGTTTGTCGCGCGCGTACTCTACTTTTTACCATTTTGCGTTTTCGGTGATTTTTTTCTCCTCCTTTATACTTTTCTTTTTCTTCTTCGCCTTTTAAAGTAGATTTGGGTGTTTGCATTTTGGATTTTGGTCTTTTGAATTTTGGTTTGGGTTCACATTGGGTCAAGTGTTGGGGATCTAAATCCTTGGACTTGCATTGACCAACCACTTTAAAAATCTCTTCTTAGCTCTGCATAGGCTCTGTTTAGGCGCTAGATTACTGACCATCGTTCTGATTAGTCTCCAGTCATTTAAAATTTAAGAAAATGAGGTTAGATCCACTTACACGTCCCCCTAGCCCGTCTAGATTGCGTCTATGACTTAGACGAGAAATTGATAACTTTCATTTTGCATTTTATTTTGTCAATAAAATGTAAGAAACTTATTGAATACTTGGACAAACACTCATTATAGGTTTGTTCCTCATGTTTTCAATATGTTATGATACTTTATTATGTATATATATGTCATTTTATTTTGCAATTTACGTATCCAATACAATTATGTATTTTTTTTGAAGTATACTTATGCACTTATTTATACAATATTTAATAAATTTACTTAAATCCGCCACCACCTGACTAGCACCTAGCATTTTTTAGAACCTTAAAAAAAATCCTTGGACTTGGAGTAAGCCCAAGTGACTAGGGAGTGTTTATGCCCAAAAATAGGTGACGTTTTACTGTAGTTGTGGAAAATTCATGCCTATGCATAATAGTGCGGATTCAATCCTCATCAATTCTTCTCTCCCCCCCCCCCCCCAAAAAAATAACTAAGAGCATCTCCAATTGGCTTCCTAAATCAACTCCTAACTAGAATTTAGTGAGGATTTCAAAACACAAAATTAACCCTAATCATGCTCTCTATCCACCTCCTAAGATAGAGATTAATCTATGAGTTCATATATTATATAAGGAGAGAGGAAGAAGCTCTTAGTGGCTCTTTATAATTAATGCTAACTGATTTAATATTGTTATATATAATTAATTAATTCCTATCGGGCTAAATATTGACTCATGGTCATTATAACTCTCTAAAGTAGGGAGTATAGTTAAAGTACAACATTTTTAGAGAGTACCTAAAATAACTTTTTGATAGTTTTACTACAAAATAGAGAGTGTGATTGAAGATATTCTAACTATTGAACTCACTAAGTGCAATTTTGACGTGGCATGGAATGAATGAATGGAGATTGGAGTAATAGGTGTAGTACTGGAGAATGAAATGAGGCAATTTATGGCTACTTTAGCAAAACATGCAGATGGGATTGCTTGGTATCAAAGCAGGTTTTGTTTGGGCCCAAATATTGTGTCTGTACTCTTTTCAGGCTCATTAATTGTAACATCCCACATCGACCAACGGAGATGGGGTGATGTGCCTTATATGTACATGCCCACCTCCATGCAGCACGAGGCCTTTTGGGGACTCACTGGCTTCGGATTCCGTGGGAACTTCGAATTTGTGACTTAGGGCTAGAGCAATCCCAGGATGGGTAACCCACTGGGAAGTTGCTCGTGAGTTCCTAGAAACAAAATCGTGATGGTGTGGCCCAAAGCGGACAATATCATGCTACGGCGAAGCCGGTCTGGGATGTGACAGAATGGTATCAGAGCCACTCTGCTGTGTGGTGCGAGTGTACCAACAAGGACGTCGGGCCCTTAAGGGGGGTGGATTGTAACATCCCACATCGACTAACAGAGAGAGGGTGATGTTTCTTATATGTACATGCCCACCTCCATAAAACACGAGGTCTTTTGGGGACTCACTAGCTTCGGATTCCATAGGAACTCCGAAGTTAAGCGAGTTTGGGTTAGAGTAATCCTAGGATGGGTAACCCACTGGGAAGTTGCTTGTGAGTTCCTAGAAACAAAACTGTGAAGGCGTGGTCCAAAGCTATCAATATCGTGCTATGGCAGAGCCAGTCTGAGATGTGACATTAATAGGTATGTTCCAAGTGCATAGAATTCATGTGCTTGTCTTTTCATTTTTCGATGTGAAAGTTCTCCCCAACTTAATCACTTGCAACAAAAAAGTGTGATAGATTCGGTTAAGATCAATCTAAACCAGCCCATTATGTATATGTATATGATTCAATATGCAAACTATTAAACAACTTGTTGGAAACACAAGACAACCAATTTGAAATGTCACAAAATCCCCCACTCTTGGGGGATGTCCTCAAGGTTGAGGAACATTTACTAGGGTGTATGTGCGACTCATTCAGAACATGGGCTAGGACAAAAGAAAGAAAACAATTGATCCAGTATCAACGATCAGTACCTGTGAATAGACTAGAATGGAACTCCATTCAATATCTAAAAAGAAAATCTATCCTTCTATTGTGGTATCAAATGTATGGTTTCCGATGGTGCAAATCCAATCAACTCTGTTTTAAATTTAAGATGAGAAAGAATTCTCCATTGAGAGGGTATGTTAGAAATCCTACACTGCTTGGTTGTCCTGTGAGAGGGTCTAACCCTAATGTACAACTGATAATTACATGGTTCCAGTCTAATTACAACGAGACCTTTTAAGGTAATATTTCACACTTCTTGGCTACAAGTGATTAAGTTAGAGAGAATATCGGTGTTGGATAATATCGGGGTTAGATACTCGAACAAGAAAAATCCTCCTAGCTATTTCCATGTACATGTGATAGGCAAGTCATTTCTTCAATACATAACTAAAATAAAACAAGAAAATTGCAATCATACTTTTTTTTTTTTTTTGAGAATAAAGTACGATATCCATGGCATTGAAGCTCAATATTAGTATAGCATACGATCAGATTGAATGGAGTTTTTTAGAGCAAATTATGACAAGGATGGGTTTTGCTGAAGTGTGGGCTCACCTAATTATGATATGTATAACTACAATCACCTATTCGTTCAAAATAAACGGGGATCCAGTATGCTATGTCATGTCTAAGAGAGGGATAAGATAAGGAGATCCACTCTCCCCATACTTGTTTGTGCTTTGTGTCGAGGGCTTGTTTGCCTTGTTTACGGCAAGAGAGAAAAGGGGGCAGCTTAAAGGGGTCACCATTTGCAAGGGTGCACCAAGTGTAAACCATCTTTTGTTCACGGATGATAGTTATATTTTCGCTCGAAATTCACTCCAAGAATGTCAAAGGGTCAAGGTGTTGCTCAAGATTTATGAAAATGCATCAGGGCAAGCAATCAACCATGAAAAGATGTGCGTAGCATTCAGTTCAAATCTCACGGAGACCAATGGGCAACTACTTGCCGATTGTCTAGGCGTGTCTCAAGTTGCATACCATGATAACTATGTGGGTTTACCGGTTTTCATGGGAAAAGCAAAGAAGGCTACACTCGTTTACATAAAGGATCGCTTATGGAAAAAATTGAATGGATTGTGGGGCAACTTGTTGAGTAGTGCGGGCAAGGAGTTGTTGATTAAGACAGTGACACAAGTTTTGTACTTTTAACCATTTCTACCTTACCAAAACTCATGTACCAATTACCATACCAAACTTTTGGTATGACAAAATCTATTACCAGTACTGTGCCAAATGTTTGGTATATCGAATTTCGGCATGCCAAATAGTTTGGTTAACATGGTATGGTAATGGTAATTACCACTTTGTTTTGAGCCAAAATTTTATTGTTTTTTGCAACCCAATTCAAGACCCAAAAGCGTTTTGGCATTCTCTTTGGCTTTCTAAAATTTTTTAATTTAATTATGAGAATTTTATGGAGATTCATTTAAGAAACAAGAAGTAAATAGATGGAACAATTGCTGAAAGAACCCAACATCCCTGAAAAAAATAGTACAAAGATTCCTAAATTCCATCTCTACATTCTTTAAAATTGTACAAAAATTAACTTGATAGATGAAGCTAGGGAGAAAGACATCTCAATTTGATGAAGCAGAAGATGAGATGGACTGCCAAGAGAGAGAGAGAGTCGCCGGAATGGGAGCAATAGAGATGAAGCCGATGGCTAGATGAGTGAAAAGATGAAGAGTCGCAGTGTAAAAAGTCTTAGATTTTTTTATTGGGAAAGTAGAGGTTAGAGGGTGAGATGATTGGATAAATGACTAGGAAAAAAAATATAAAGTGCATATATAATGATAATAATACATAATTAATAAATGATATAATATTAATAATAGTGGTACAGTACGGTATACCACTGGTAATGGTTTTGAATACTATTACCATATAGAAAATGTATGGTATGGTACAAAACCGTATCATTACCAATGATACAAATTTTTTGTCACAACTTTGGTATAGTATGGTTGATATGGTTGGTATGGTAAATTGACAAAAAATTCCACCCCTACTGCACATATCCCTCCGTTTGCTAACAACATTGTAAACCACGAAATTATTTCTGCGCATCCTTCATCATTATTTATGCGGATCCATCTCTCTCACGTCTCCATCTCCATTCCCACATGACCACGAAGTAGCAACCAACGAACAACCACCGCACCTCGATATCTAAAGACGTCATTGTGGAGAAATTTTTCATTATGATTGGAATACGGATGGTACATCATATATTTTTATATAAGTAGTAAGAAATTGTATTTTTTAAATTATTAAAATTTTAAAACATATATTCTACCATTTGTATAATGATAAATAATGTTTTACCCGATGTTCCGGTCATATTGAAAAATCTATCTGTGAGGTTGGTTGATTGGGGTGTAAATTCACGAGGAGGTGAAGCGAAGGAAGCAATGAGACCTGGGCTTGTCGATTTGAATGGCAGATTTGGAGTTTTAGGAATTGGGCTGGGTTATAATGGGTAGAAAACTTGAATTCTGGTGTATTAAAATCCAAATGACAGCACTCCTCAGAAGTCCAATTCTCCAAAATAGAAGATTCAATTCTGGTTTTCATAGCGAAAACAGGTCACCCCTGTCAGACGCATAAATTTCAGAAACTTGGATACTCGCATTTCCTCTCAGATCTTCGCAACTGAATGCAGCACTCAAATTTAATTTGCTACTCCCCCGCACTCAAATCTTCATCAGGTACCTCTAATCTTCCTCTTTCATTTCATTCACTCTCTCAATCAAGAAGTACGTAAAAAAACAAAAATGCGGACTCTGTAAAAAATATAAAAAAAGCAATTAAATTTGATTTTTCCGGATCTATTATTTATTTGTTAGTTTTCACATTATTCTTGGGGTTTATGATTTCAGTTGTTTGAATATGGCAGTGACTGATTTTCAATGTATTAGGAAACTGAGTGGAAATGCAGCATGCTCCGGGGACGATCGAGGAACTGTTGTTACTGAAAGCAATCAAAGAAGAATGCCCGTGGGAGATTCCCCCGAAACGGCTTCAAGTGACATTGTCTTCCAAAGAAGAATGGCACAGAAGGTTAGAGTAGCTAACGCTTTTACCATTTTCTTTTTATGATAGGCGGTTAAAGTACTCCGGATTGCCCTTGAGTAAGCGAGGCGATGTCCCCATGAATTTGGAAGATTCAAGGAGCATTATTTTGAGAGAAACGCTGGCGGAGATCCTCCAAATCTCCTGAGGAGTATTCAAGTAAACCACAGTGTCTTGGATATCAGATTTTAGTGCTCCCAGAATCCATGTGACGACCATGGCGTTGCATCGCTGCCATGCTGAAACTTGGCTTTCTGACGGTTCCATCTATGAACTAATTTTGTTCTTGGCACTGAGAGAAAGATGAATTCCATGGCTCCACGCACCGTAGTTTTCACTACTGATTTTTTTTTGGAAACAAGAACCAACCTCGAATGATCCGAGGATGGAGGAAATAATTATCTGCAGGGTGCAGCGTTTGTGTTTGCAAACGCTGTTGCTAGTAGGTTTGACGATTTCATCACCCATGTCAAAGGGGCACGATAAAAAAGAAAAGAAGAAGAGTTAGGGTTTCGCAACCTGCTCTGCATGCCATGTAGACATTGTATTTGGCTCAACTGAATATTTTCAGAGGCTTTCCTTATACAATAGGTAAGCCTACAATGTAGGGATTACAGTGTTAAATTCAAAATAAAATGTAAATCAGTTACATGCAAACTTCCTAACTAAGAACATTGACTTTCTAGCACACTGCAATGACCCTGTCGTAGAGTTTCAAGTCAAGGTTTAGCAAGGTCTGGTGGGACCCACTTACGATCCCGGCTTTGCTGAAGATGATGCCGCGGCGTCCGTACAAATGGATGGTGGAGCCGATGAGGGACTGAACTTGTTACTCTTCAAAGACCTCGCTGTGGACGTAGGTGCACCAATTGGACTGTTTCAAACATGTTGAACTCTTTTTGTTAGTTTTTAGTTTTCAAAAATAAATAATAAATAAAAAAAAGTAAAAACAAAAATGAAGTCATAATGCCTCCAATCACTACGTTTTTCTTATGCACAGCAAAAATATGAAACATCAATTGAACAAATACATCTTCGTGGATAATTTGTTGTGGCAGCGAACATAACATGCATATTTCACGTGTTCATAATTCAGGTGACCATGTTGAACTCTTTCACACTTCACTTCACGAACCTTTAGCAAGGTTAGAATTATGCCTCGTCGGAATTTGCATACCTATTGGACGAAACGGATGATGTACTATTTAAACACATGACCACATTAGCAAGGTTAGAATCCGATGATACAGAGAAAAAAAATAGCCTGAGGGAAAGAAAGAACGAACAATCATGGAGATGTTGAGAAGCATGCTCAAGCGTGCCGTTTTGTATCCACAAAATAAAATAAAAAATATTTTGCAAAACGTTAACAAGCAGACCCTTACAGTCTTACTATTTTCAATTTTCAAAAAATATCTGTCATGCACCCTTTCCAATATATATACATGAGTGCTCGGTGCTCCTAGTTAACGGAAGAGGATGCTCTCCGGTGCCGGTTCCACTGGATCCTCCTCCTTCCTCTTCTTTCTCTGCAGGTTTTCAACTTCCGGAGTCGGCGTCGTGACCTTCCTAGAGCTAGTTATCGAAAAACTTCAAAATCACATAGTCGTCGATGACTACTACGACTTTGCAGATGATTTGCTCCGGGGAGCCCACGACGCCCACTCTAAGGGAGCACGAAGCCCACTCTGAGGGCCTAAAAAGTGCAAAGAAAGAAGAGGAAGGAGGAGGATCTCGAGCCTCCGGTGGAACCGGCGGCTTTGGAGAGGATCCTCTCCCCTGGTTAACAAATGCATTAGATATGATTATAAATATAAATTGATAATTTAATGCAATCGATATTGTTAATTGTAAGTTAAACTCATCAATTTTCTTTTAAAATAGATAATATTATTTATTAAATTTGTTAAAAAAAAAAAAAATCATCTCATTTGTGCTGGTGTGTCACTTTCGATTGAGATTGTTTTGTTGGTTTGTTACAACACACTACTTTTTGAGATTCGTCATTGTTGCAATTCATTTCATATCTACTTTTTGAGATTCGTCATTATTGCAAGGATAAGATTTTTATTTCCTTTTGAGGAATGGGCTCATTCATTCTTTATAAATAATGATTCTTGAGTGTATAAATTCTACGAACAAAACTACAGTTTATTAATGAGTAGTGGTAGAAAAATTAAATTTTTAAATAAAATTTTAAAAATTAAAAAATATAAAAATTGATGATTAATTTATTATTTAAACGTGCTTATTTTTATTAGTAACAAATCATTTAATTTATAAATTTTATTTTTAAATTTAATCTCTTTAACATTACTCTTTATTAATCTTCATTTGAAAATTAATCCAACAAACATCACTTGAATCTATGATCATTTATTCAAAATGTATTAAACAAACCAGCAATGTAAATACCAAATGATAAACAATCAAATTTACTTGATAAGTTTAGACGATTAAATACCTTCCAATTTGAATGATTTGTTTTTATGAAAGTGATTTTGAAATAAAGATTAAGAAATTAAACCCTATTCTATTCATTGAATTTATACCGTCGAAATGCCTTCTTAGAAAATGAAGGGTTATCTGCAGTACCTACATGAAAATATGGGTGTTGTTTGCCATCGTTAGCATTAATTGGGAAATTTGGGGAAAAAAATTAGGAATTGAGAATTGAAAGGGAGGCATGTCTCCATTTTGTGATGATCAACCTGGGCACTTTAACTAGGGATGTGCTATTCACACACCTCATTTTACTTCTCACACATCCCTTGATAATTTTTGTTTGTTGATCTTCTTCAATTCATCCGATCCAATGGTCGAAAATAAAAAAGGTGTGTGAGAAGTAAAATAGAGTGTGTAGATATCACATCCCTTTAACTAATTTGGGGGAAGACAAATGGAGAACTAGAGGGGGAGGGGATAGAGAGTTCTAGAAATAAAAAGAAAAAGAAAAATGGAAAAAGAAGAACAGGAGAAAAGTGATGGGGGAGGTAGAGAGTTCTAGAAAATGAAAAGCAAAAGAAAAAAAAAAAAGAAAACAAGAAATTTTTATTATATTTATTATCGGTTTAGTTTAATCTATTCTACGTTAATAAAATTTAGTATTGATTTGGTACTGAAATATTTTTATAAAAATAGATATAAAAAAAAGTTAAGCTCAAAAATGTGTTTGGTAAACATTTAAATACATTTTATTTTTACAGTTTTAGATAAAAAAAATATGAAAACGTGAAGTAGTAAAAATGAACTTATTATCACAGCACAGTAGAAATAATTTTTTTTCAAAACATAATAATAGCAAACCAACTCTTAATCTATTTTAAACCAGTTCAATTTAATTTGTGAAATTAATTCAATCTGAAATAGTCTAGGATTACAAATGCACTCATAAGTATTATACTTATTGCAATTAGCTGGCATGGCACAAGGCCCCACCAATAATAAGGGATAACAATATTAAATCTACCTGAATATTTTATTGTGGCAGCCAATATACCGTACTTCACGTGTTCATAATTCAGTGGCTCCAAATATTACGAGGCAACGAGGATTTTTTTGTAACTATACCGAAATTTTTTCAAAGAATCCGATTATCATACATTATACAATTAATTTTTATTTAATATTATTTATATTTAATTTTAAATAAAAATATTTAAAATGAGGATTTTAAGATCACCCCAAAAGAATCCTCATTCGGAATTTACAAAAGAAACAGGCACCAACCATCAACAACCAAATTTATGCAAAATTCTACCTTTTTCTTTTATCTTTATTTTGTTGTTGAAAGAAATATATTTCATAGGGGATTGACGCCACCGTCAACAACCAAATTATGTCCGGTCACAAACTCAGCCTCCTCAGAAGCCAAAAACACCACCGCATCCGCCACGTGCTTCTCCGTCAGCATTCCATTACCGCTCCTAGCATACATTGGCGCTATCATCTTCCCCAGATCCTCCATCCCAACCTTCAACATATCACACAGAAGCGGTGTCAGAACCGACCCAGGTGACACACAATTCACACGCACTCCACGCGCCGCCAGCTGCTTACTTGCGGACCTCACCAGCCCCAGCACTGCGTGCTTCGACATTGTGTAGTCCGTCGCAAACTCTGTCCCACTCTCCGCCGCCAAGCTAGCCGTGCACACAATACTCCCCCTCACCTGCCCCTCGATCTGTTAGTAATAAATGAAATTTATCAGGTTTATATTATCAACACTCCAAAATATATGCTAAACACCACAAAAATAAGCAGCACCATCACTCTCGCCGCGTGCTTGACACACGCCGCCATCCCTCGCGAGTTCACAGCCATGACCCTATCGTATAGTTTCAGGTCAAGGTCCAGCACGGTCTGGTGGGACCCACTGACAATCCCCGCGTTGCTGAACATGATGTCGAGGCGTCCGTACATATGGACGGTGGAGTCGACGAGGGACTTAACTTGTTCCTCGTCGGTGACGTCGCAGTGGATGTAGGTGCATCGGTTGGTACCGATGGACGAGGCCAGTTCTCGCCCCTTGTTGTCTTGCACGTCTGCGATGACGACAGCAAGCGCGCCGTGTTCGGCGAAGTGGCGCGCTGTGACTGCACCGATGCCGGAAGCGGCGCCGGTGACGATGGCCACCTTGCCATTGAGCTTCTTGAGTGTTGTTGTCTCTGCCATTTTGTACAGTATGCTCTTTTGGCATGGGATGTTAATATGGAGTGGAATTCTCTTCTCTTTTATTTGAACGGTAACATAATAATGAAACCACATTAATATTTTATATTAAATTTTTATAAGAACGGTAACAAACAGTTAAACTATGATAACATTTTATATTAATTTTTTATAAGAAAAGAAATATAAAATAGAAAATGTGAGAGGAGGAGATGAAAACAGAGGAAAAGAATATAAGGGATTTAGATTTAAAATTACATTTATACCCCTCACATTTGTTAGAAACGTCTTGAAATAATGGATGACGTGGGCCATGGCTCCATGAGTTTGTGACTTCGTAATTGAAGTGGGGTCGCTGCTTGGTTCCTTCAGATTTCATTTCATCATTAAAGATATCAAGCCAAGAGCCACGTTTTTAGGGAGACCAACTTTCTAACGGATGTGATTACGGATCTGAATTTTAATAGCAACTTTCATGTTTGGGATAGATCTATTCCTAGTGTTGCTAGTAGCGCTCTTCTATGCAATCAGATTGTGCTCTTGGGCATTCTCTTTAATCATATAGCCCTTTTCATTAAAATAAAAAGTAGTTGAAGTAGTTCGTGCATGAAGCGTTTAATTTTTTAGAATTCAAAAATATTTTTTTGTAGAAAAAACTTTTATTCATTTTGAAAAAACTTACAAACAAGATATAATTATTTAACTCACTCACGTTATCGTTAGTCTAATAAAAAGACACCCACCCGACCCAGTACCGACCCAAACTTTAGCGGGCAAGATGACATACGGGGTCACTTGTCCCCAGCCCGGGAAACCAACGTGCGTAACGGTCACACTAGCGAAAACAGGTCACGCCTGTCAGACATACGAAATTTCAGAAAGTTGGACGTTCGCGTTTCCTATCAGATCTTCGCAGCTGAACGCAGCACTCAAATTTAATTTGCTACTCTCCCGCATTCAAATCTTCATCAGGTACCTGTAATCTTCCTCTTTCACTTCATTCACTCTCTCAATCCACTAATCCATCACTGCCATTTACTAATCCAACGTTCTCAGAGAAATGCGATCGTTTTCTGTCGCCATTGTTGATTTCAATCGAGAAGTTTGTAAAAAAAAGCACTTTAATTTGATTTTTTTGCGGATCTTTTATTAATTTGTTTGTTTTTTTCCATTATTTTTTGGGGTTTATGGTTTGAATTGTTTGAATATGGGAGTGATTGATTTTCAATGTATTAGGAAACTGAGTGGAAATGCAACGTGCTCCGGCGACGGTCGAGGAACAGTTGTTACTGAAAGCAATCAAAGAAGAATGCCCGTGGGAGAGTCTCCCGAAACGGCTTCAAGTGACATTGTCTTCCAAAGAAGAATGGCACAGAAGGTTACAGTAGCTAATGCTTTTGCCATTAGTTGCGTGGTTTCCTACTTGGTTTTTGGTATTGGCTTAAGTTTGCTAACTGTGTGCAGGGTAATTGAGCATTGCATCAAGAAAAGACTTCCATGGAACACTTGCTTTGCTCGGAAAGTGTGCAAAGAAAGTGAATATTATGAAGACATGATGCGGTACTTGCGAAGGAATTTAGCAGTGCGTTTCTTACTTTTGAATTTGGGTGGAAGTACATTCGTTGAATTAGTCTGAACTGCATTGCGTTAATAGTTTTCATGCTACGAAAACCTATTTCTTCCGCATAATGAAAGAACCACGCCATCGAAGCATTATAGTTATTTTTTCTTTTTTATTTACATGAAGTATTATGTCATCTAATGCTTGAATCATAGATTTCTGCAGTTAACGTGTTTATTTTATTACTTGCAGCTATTTCCCTATCACCTTGCCGAATATGTTTGCCGCGTAATGAGGGTCTCCCCATTCAGATATTACTGCGATATGATTTTTGAAGTTATGAGAAATGGTATGGTATTAGCTTCTTTACCAAATCCTTTCTTATTATGCTGAATTTTCCTGCTATTTTACTGTGATTTGTATGACAGTTTCTTTTAGAAAGTAGGCATCTTATCCATTTTTCATTTTTGCAACACTTTTAATTGTTAGAATAATTTTCTGATTGAAGGTATAGTTTGTGGACCTCGTCTGCTGGAGCAATGATGCGTATAAACTGTATTGGAACCACAAATTGTTGTCTAATTTGGATTTCAAAGATTTTGCATCCTGCTTATGCAGTATCAATTTAAATTATTGGAGACCTGAGATTCAAACTTAACACAAATCATAGGTACATTATGCTAATGATGTTTTTTAACTTCTAAGCAAGAAACCTGTTGTAAGGGCGTGAATTTGGCTACAAGATGCGACTTAAATGGGGGATGAGCTTATTAGTTTAAAAGTGTCTGTATATGTATTTATATAGGTATACGAAAGGGATAGTGTAACTTTAGCAACTGGGATTTGAAGTGTCGGATATATCCAGGAAATATCTGGTGGGGTAGCATATCTGACATGCCAGATCTAAAATTTTTGGAGTATCCATACTTCACAGGGATTAGATTACGGATGTTTTTGTTTTTTGGAAAGGATTGAATGCACTAGAGATCTAGAAAAAGCATTTAGTTGAAAGAGCTAATTCGTCTTACAGGCTACGGCTTAGTTTGCGAGTAAAACACGTAACAAAACATTACAGTATTTTCTCATTAGATATACAAAATTTAACTGAGAATATGCCTTTCATTACATCGCATTGCAAAAAGAAAAGACGAAAATAAAAGAGAATTTGGTGCTCATACAGCTTGATCAAGTTGAACACGTGTGTGCTAAGAGTGTGTTTTGTGAAATGTTTATTCACCGAGATACTTATCAGCTTATGCATATTCTCATGCATATCACATTTTTTGCAGAACAACCTTATGACAGCATCCCCAATTTTAGTGCAGCAGATGCCTTGCGCCTTACAGGGATTGGGAGGAATGAATTTATTGATATAATGAACAAGTGCAGATCTAAGGTGTTAATCAATCTGCTCGTTTTCTTTATGGTCCGCATTATGGTGCATGCATACCTGGTATCTGGATCGGATACAGACATTTCATGGCACCCAGATATATATGAAAGTATCTCAATTTATGAATTCTTTGGCATAGTTTAGAGCAACTACTCCTGGTCTTAGAAACTAAATTTTCCGTCCGGCATTCTCTACTTGAAGACATCCTAGGGAAAAAAAATTTCTGGCATCTCCTTCCTGTTCATTGCTTGCAATTTCTACATCTAAATTAGATGAATTTTCTGAGTTCTCAGATGAAGGTCTGTACTCTGCATCACAATATTAAATGATTTTGGTCATGCATAATGAGCTGTGGATCCACTGTCATTTGCCTTATAATTTTATTCCTATTAATGCTAGACATACTATTTGGATTCTTCTATGTAATTTTATGATGGGAATGCATATTTTTACCTTAAAGAGTGCTTCAAAATGGAACTTCATGAGTTCGGGTTGTTTCTATAGGTGCATATTTTTATCTTTAGGCATTATATAGAGTTACTATAACAAAATGGAACTTCATGAGTTCGGGTTGTTTCGATGCTGCGGGTGTGTGGCATTGTCTTACCTGTTGTTTACTTTATTTTGAGCTATCTAGAAAATCATGTGGAAGCTGAACAAGTCAATTGCAAAAGAACTTTTACCTACACAACCTGTGGATTTTACAATTGAACCGTGGTGGGGAATTTGTCTTGTGAATTTCACGCTGGAGGAATTTAAGGTGAGAACTGAGACTGAAATCACTTTGAACTCTGAACAGTGTTAGCCTACTGAATTTCTTAGGTGTTTTGGGAAATTTGCGAACGGCAAATATCATCAGGTACGGGCTTTTTGGATGACCTTACAGTAATTTTCTGTATTTGTAGAAACTCTCGGAGGAGGAAATGGCAACAATAGATAAAATATGTAAAGAGGAAGCAAATTTATATATTTTATTCGATTCTGATATTGTTAAAGGTCTTCACCAACGAGGATTAGTATACTTTGATGTCCCTGTATATCCTGATGACCGTTTTAAAGGTAACTTGTATGGATGAACAATTGGCATGCAGAGTCTAGCCTTTCTGATTTTATCTTTGTTTACCGCCTCATTGGATTATATGCCCAAATATTTACATGGTTTTACCTTCCAAAAACCAACACAGATGGTTTATGGTCATTGACTCATTGATCAACTTTCATCTTTTAAAATTTGGTGTTGGCATTTGTATTCTTCGTTTTTTAGTCCTCTACAGTCTATATATTAATAGTTAGCCAGTATGAAGTTTCAACATATAATCCTGTACTTCCTTTTTTAACTTTTGAAGTATCTGGTGAAGCCCAAACTTTTGACCAACCGTACTTCCACCCCACTCCTTACCATCTGAGCCAAAACCTAGGGTACAAGTGCCTTCTTTCTTACTTCATTTATTCTAAATAAAACCGTGAATGGACATCCAAGCCAAGCTCCCACCAACCCCACTAAGAATGAAACTGAACTTCTAATGTATTGCACTAAGGAGTCGAAATTCTATATGGTGGTGGAATATTGTGATGAAATATTAATAAATGTTCTGGTTCAGTTTCCAGGCTTGAAGGATTTGTTTCAAACAGGGAGCAATCTTATGAAGATCCTATAGAGGAGTAAGGCAGTTGTTTATTACAAAAATGCCTTGATTGTCAATTTGTCATTTGAATTCTGTTGACTGGCAGTGGAACCAGGATCATAATACTCTACGCTCTGTCGTTCAGGTTACTATATGCAGTTTTTGTCGTTTCAAGCGAGAATGCAACTGTTGCTGAACTGGCAACAACATTACAGGCTGACCTTGCACAGCTGCAGGCTGCTGCATCCTTTACATGTCGATTGGGATGGGCGGTAAAAGTATTTGATCCAGCATCTGTGCTTCGAGATACAAGTTTACCTGGATCTCCTAGAAACAGTCTCCGTGAAGAAGATACTTCTCGTTGTAGTACAAGCTCAGCAAATATGTTTGCCAATGGTGAAGCTAGTCTACAAGGAGATGTCTCAGGGACAGGAAACTCTTTGCATGATCGTGTTGCATTTGTTGTTGATGCTAACATAACATCCTACCTTATGATGGGGTCTGTCTCACCGGGTTTGTTTCTTCTTCTCAAGATCGAATTAGTTTATTATATTGAATATCATCAACTTATCTGCAATCTGATGTGGTTGAAATAGATAAGGAGGGTTGTCTATTAAGCAATTGTGCTTGAAACCTTACGTTAAGAAAGATCAGTTTAAGTGTCTAGAAGAAGTACCGGCATATTCTTTACAGCTGCTGTACCAGTTCATTAGGAGCTCTTAGCACCTATAGTGTGTCGTACAATTTTTGTTTTATGTGCTGGTTTCTCTCAAGGTGGCACTACAGTTTTCATGAACTCAATTTTTTTTTATCGAATTAAGTACTATAGGGATGAGTCTTTCACAAAACCTTTCACAAGTCTGCTTCTCAAGCAAAATAGTGACGGTTATTCTCATTTTGGTGGACTCTGCTTGAGTTGGCAAGTGACATAGACTCCGTCCCAGAATCTGGCTTGCACATGGGAGAGAGAGACAGACTTTCTTGAACTCAATTATTAGTTTTCCTCATTCAACTTCGTTAAAGTCTTTAAGTGATGTCCATATTTCTGCTTGAACGTTTAAACAGTCACCCACAATTCTTTGTAATCTGGAAGCTGACTTAAGCATAATACTTTACACACCCTAATATTTTATCATTATGCCAAACAATCCATGCCATCTTGCATGGAATGTCAGATGGTGCCATAACTGACTTTAATTTTGCGTTAGTTGTAACATCATTATATGTATTACTTGTCTCCCATTTTTCATGAGTAGGATAACAGATTAAGTTTCAATTTAATGGCATGAGCTATAAGGTTTGTGAATGGATTTCATAATACTTAAGCACATTGTGAATGGATTTCATAGCTAAAGGCTTGTCCCATCTTCGAGCTATAAGCATCTGTTCCACGTTCCAACTAGCAATCTATAAAAAGGAGTTAACCAGATAGAATTTGTAGGAGACTTTACATGAGCTGCCGATGATGTGCATCAAAGGAAATTGTGGATCTGATGGATTGAAGGAAATTGAGGACCTGATATGCATCAAATAGATCCTAGTTTTTCCATGTAGTATAAGTTTCATGCAGGATGGAGAGTAAGGGAAAGGAAGAGGTTCAAAGACATAATCAACAACACCTAAGATATTGTTCATGTGATGTAGAGAGGTTCAAAGACAATGAATATTACGCTACAAAAAATAGACCTATACATTTAAATTTGCATTAATTACATGAAGAATATCAAGCATGGCGTAAAGGCTTGAAGATTAAATTTTTATTTTTGTACAAAAAGTTGTGTTTGTGCTTTGTATTATCTACATTTCATGCTTTTATATGTTCTCCCAATCATGAATCTTATACTTGGGTATTATATGCATTTTGATTTCACATATTTTCTTTTAGGCTTGAAATCACATGCTGTGACGTTGTATGAAGCAGGAAAGTTGGGTCATGGTAGTATTACCGATCTCTGTAAGGATCTGAGTACACTAGAGGGAACAAAATTTGAAGGAGAACTACAGGAATTTGCAAATCATGCATTTAGCCTCCGTTGTGTTTTGGAATGCCTTCAATCAGGAGGAGTTGCAACTGATGTGAAAACAGAAGAAGTTTGCAAGAACATGGATATTATGACATCAAACAATGACGAGGCAACACTCATAGCTGATGTCACCTTGACAAATAAATCAGAACACTTAGCAATACATGAAGTTGGGGATATTGCTGTGAAATCAGGGATACCTGAGGAAGGTTCTGTTTTGGCTGAACCTGTTAGTGATAGAGGAGGTGATGGAACATTAATTGTTACACCAGCAGAAGATATCACCAGCTCAACTGAAGTCCCTAAACCAGACTTGAATCTCCAGAATAATGAGAAATCGATGCATGCTGAAGGGTTAGATGTTGGAAGAGAAATGTTAAAGAAGAAAAAGAAATTCCGAGTGGATATCCTTCGCTGTGAAAGCTTGGCGTCTCTTGCACCAGCAACTTTAGATCGGTTGTTTCGTCGTGACTATGATATTGTTGTATCTATTATTCCTCTTCCACCTTCATCAGTACTTCCTGGACCAGCAGGTCCTATTAATTTTGGGCCTCCCTCGTATTCATGCATGACACCTTGGATGAAACTAGTATTGTACTCAACTGTGGCATGTGGACCCCTATCTGTTATTCTGATGAAAGGACAATGTTTACGATTGCTTCCTGCCCCGCTGGCCGGTTGTGAGAAAGCCCTTTTGTGGTCTTGGGATGGTTCTACAATTGGAGGGTTGGGGGGCAAGTTTGAAGGAAGTCTAGTAAATGGAAATGTACTTTTACATTGTTTAAATTCACTTCTGAAATATTCTGCTGTACTAGTGCAGCCCCTCAGTAGATACGACCTCGACGAATCTGGAAGAATCATCACCATGGATATTCCATTACCCCTAAAGAACTATGACGGTTCAGTTGGTTGCATAGGGGAGGAATTGGAACTGAACGAGAAGGAAAGGTCAAAACTGAAATCTCTCTTAGGTGATATGGGAAACAAGATAGAGTTGTGGACGGTTGGCTATATTCGCTTATTGAAACTTTTTAAAGAAAGAGATTCAGAACACTTTGCACCTGATGATGAGAAGTATGAATGGGTCCCGTTGAGCGTCGAATTTGGAATGCCATTGTTTAGTCCAAAATTGTGTAATAACATATGTAAAAGAGTGGTCTCATCGCAATTACTTGAAAAAGATTTACTCACTAAGCATCATGATGCAATGCAAAGCCTAAGGAAAAGGTTGCGTGATGTTTGTGCAGAGTACCAAGCAACAGGTTCTGCTGCTAAACTTCTTTACCAAAAAGAGCAATCAAAGGACTTCTCACGACATTTCATGAATTATGCTAGTGGAAGGTGGAATCCACTTGTCGACCCATCCTCTCCCATTTCAGGAGCCTCGAGTGAGCAACAGAGACTAAAACTTGCTAACCGGCATCGTTCCCGAACTGAAGTGTTGAGCTTTGATGGAAGCATTTTAAGGCTTGTCTCAAACTGTTCTCTTATATATTTGCATCTTATTCCTTTCCCTAACATCTACATGTTTAGTATTACAACCAGATTTTCTTTTTATAGTATTCACTGTTTGCTATATGATCATCGTAACTTTCACCATACACCGCATTTTTATGTTTGTGCTTCTCTGTGGACATCATGATATTTCCCACTTACAGTATCTTGATACTTCCCACTAATCCCTATAGTTCATGTATTAGTAATATTGAAATGAGCGTCGGACATGAATGGATAAGAGTGTCTGTATTCTAAGGTGTCTTAGTAAATCAGTTTCTACTTTGGAGAAGTTTTCTATGAGTCATGGATGAGGAATAATGAATGAACCCTTGTAAATTAACAGTATTCAGACGATATTTTCTATCTTCTTCGTATTTGATGGTATTCAACTTGTTTTCTCCAACTCCCTCGTATATCTGGTATTCAGATCATATGTTCTAGCTTCTCGCGTGTGATGGCATTAGAGAATTTGCTCTGACTCCTTTGTATTTACTGGTACTTAGATCATACGCTCTAGCTTCTGTTTACGAGGCTGCCACAAGGCCAGTTGAAGAAGCTCCTCCGTTGAGCACTACAAAAGTTGAGCAAGAAGAAGCTGACAGCAGAGAAGTAGTCCTTCCTGGTGTTAATCTTGTTTTTGATGGCTCTGAGTTGCACCCCTTTGAGATATGTGCTTGTCTACAGGCCCGTCAACCTGTCTCCTTAATAGCAGAGGCAGCTGCTGCCTCCGCAGCTCTGCAACAAAGCAGATGATAGAAACTTGCTTGGATGGCGCATATAGAAGAATTCATCACGCTGCTAACGACTAACCTCATGCTTCTTTTAGTTTGATTATTTGGCTCGCTTGCTCGTCTCTGCTGTTGGTCATTATGCACCAGCTCCAGCTTTGTTCAGAGGTAAACACCAGGATCTCTGCAGATTATCAAAACAAACGATAAAAAGATCTCGGCATACCGCTTTAGTTCTTGCTTGTGCTTGACCTAACTGCCATAAATTACACAAGTAGCTGATATCTGTCAATTGATGCAGATAGGTGTTTCGTACAAAGCTTTACCAAGGTTTATAACTACAGTGTCGAGAGTACATGGTTTTTCTTACATGGTGCTTGGATCCGGGTGATATACCCGCCAATGAAACACCTTTTTGTTTCGTTTGATTTTACGTTTGTTCTTTGTTCGTTTCGGAGGTAGCGATAAAACATGATGCACATGTTTCGGGTGCTATATCGTATGAATGGAAATGCATTAGAATACCTTGTAAGCCAGAAACTGCATTATGATATGTGTGTGTGTGTGGATCAGGGACATTTTTTTTTTTACACATATTTAATATTTTTTGTGGTTACCATTTCAAACTTTATTCCAGCGTTCCGAATCGTCTATATTTTAATACATAATTCATAGATTATTCTTAAAAAAATTAGGCAAATACAAAACTATTAAGATATTCATTTTTCGTAATGAATCACATGAATTTCATCCTTTAGCATTTGTGTGTAACCCGTTGTGTAAATACATGTTATGATCCTTATAAGTATGTGCAACCAATGGCCCTTCTAGGTGCTTGTAATCTATGAACTTATGTGTCCATATCATTATGGTTGTAAGTGTTGGAGAACAAAGTCCTATATTGAAGATATAACAAAATAATATCATAAGACCTTAAATAAAATCCCACATCCAGTAATAAGTGGTTAAGTTGAGGATAATATCGATAATGTTGGTGGTGTATCATGTTCGGTCTAATAATTAGATTTCCCCACTTATCCTTTATATTTTCTAAACTAAATAATTATTCATTTTAAGAACTTGATTAAAGCGTTTTAACTAATATCCACATCAGCATCTATTTATTTATATAAACTAAATGTCTTTTTTTTTTTTTTTAATATTTTACACTCAAATGCTATAGATTGATTCCCCAATTTGGCCATCTGGAGACATATTTTCCGAATTAAACTTCCATAATTTTAGGGAACTTTCAAGCTTAATTATCTCTTTATTAATAATTAATATGATTGACTTTAAGCAGAGTCGTCTCTTGTTTTTTAACTTTTAATCTGTATGTGTTTTTAACATTTCATATTTTTTACATATCAATTTAGAGAGAGTTATATTGGTACGTTTGAATTCAAATGTACCGTTAAGGTAGGTTTGTGATACATTTTTGGTACACTATGTTTATATTGGTGCGTTTGGATTCAAATGTACCATAAGTTTAGGTACGTGTGTGGTACATTTTTGGTACATTTGTGGTACATTTATTTAAATTAACTTATACATTTCAATACACTCATTGCTAAAATAAATTGGGTAAGTTTGTTTTACATGTACATATGGGTACATTTTCTAAATTTTGTTGACACTTGTACTTTAGATTTATATGGTAAGATGTGAGAATAAAATTGAAAAAAGAAAGGGGAGAAAATTGTATGAACAATATGTGGCAGCCATTAACATGTTTATACATAACCAAGCATGATGTTTGGAATTTTTTTTTTTTGACAAATTATTAACTTCCAAAAATTAAGAAACATGAATTTTTTTTTTGAAATGTTATATGAACTTGTACATATTTTTCAATTTCTCATATAAACTAAAATTTTAAGCAATTTGTCATACCAACTTTACAAAATCATTAATTTGTCATCTCATCCCAACTTCGTTAAGTTTTCCATTCAATATAAGTCATGTGCCTCACACATGACTTGTATGCAGGGTTATTTAGGTCATTTTAACATCTTTTCACAAGTTTTTTACTTTTATTTAGTACAACCCTTTTTTTTTTTTTTACTTTTCTTTAGTGCATATGTATTTACAACTCCATTTATAGGACAAAACATCAACCTATTTCTCATTTATAGAGCCCGTATGAAATTATGTCTTCGTGACATGCTAAAATGCAAACTCCCACTTGTCTATCATTACATATTTGGAATAATCATAAGAGAGTGCATTGCATGACCATTTCATTGCTATCATATAGAAAATAATGTTCTATTGCCTGAGAAACCCCTACAGTTTTTTGTCGAATACAACTTAATAAAAGGGAAGTAAGGTATTAGAATGACCGAAATAACCCTAAACACAAGTCATGTGCGAGGCACATCACATATGACTTATATTGGATGAAAAATTTAACGAAGTCAGGGAGAGATGACAAATGAATGATTTCAAAAAATTGGTATGACAAATTGCTTAAAATTTTAGTTTATATAACAAATTGAAAAATGCGAACAAGTTCATATGACATTTCAAAAAAATTTCCATAAGAAATATCAATTGTCAATCATGAAGGATTCTTGGTCCATTTAAATGCAATGGCATCTTATGTAATTTTCGTTTTAAAGAGAAATGGGCTTCCTATAATCTAGGCGGCACCACATTTTTAGGAGGTAGTTTGATCAAAATTCTAAAACACACAGATCTTTAATAAAGAAATAGTAAAATGAGGCATCTCAATCTAAATGCCCCAAATATTTATCATAATCTTAGAGCAGGTTATTCTTTCAATACGTCTTAGACCCAGTTTATTGGGCTTAAATTTATTTCTTTAAGTTAGGCTTTTCAAAAGTTGTGTTAGCTTCAACTTAGGCTATTGAATGGTTGAGCTTTCGAAAAGTTGTGTTGGCTCTAGTGCAAGATTGGGCTCTCGATAAGTTGTGTTAGTTTCGATATAATGAATTGACCAGCACCTGATGTTGGAATTGGTTTCCCGTGTGACCCAGTGAGGGACAACTCGTGAGAGTGCATGTTGGAGAATAGAGTCCTGCATCAAATAAACAACAAGATAATATTTCTGAGATCTTTTATAATAAAACCTCACACCTAGTGATAGGTGATTAAATGGAGGATAACATCGGTATTGTAAGCAAACCATGTTGGGCCAAAAAAGTTTATCATCTATAAAAGAAGACCTTACCCACAGGAATATGATAAAGCATTGTTTAGAGCAGATTTTCTACTATCATTTTAGTTTAAATATCTCTTCTTATTTTTATTATATTTAAAATTAAAAAAAAAACATTGTTATCAGCACAACAAGTATCTACCAACCAAGGTTATAGTGGTTTGTTCTCCACAAGTTGTTTGGCTATAGTAAACATTCTGGCTAAATTGATTCGATCTCAAATGCTTTTATTATAAATTAAGAAGTCGAACCAAACATGTTCTTTGGTATTTGATTAAGACGAGGAACATAAAGATGAATTTACTTAAATGGAGTGATAATATTACGAAGCAGAGTTCAATTTGGAGAGTAAGGCTATTATATAAACCGATGACCAAGCTCTGAATGTAGCTCAACTCGCCTAATCCTTCATCATCCTCTTTTTGATTAATAAAACTTGGATAGAAGAGATCGATGACCTTGTTGGACGTATGATGGCGATGATAGTCGGCCAATGAGAAAGGAGGGACGAGTAGTGGAACTAGGTTAACTTTGTTAGAGGCGATACAGGGAGGTAGTAATTAAGATATTTCACTATCTATAGGACATGCTTGGTTGTAAGTTACCAAAGCAACACAATGAGATAAGAGCATTTCCAATGGTCTCCACAAATTTAAATTTTTAAATACAAATTTGTTAACCTATGTGACAGTTTGAACACTACATTTTGCTTACTTCACATTTTTACATTCCAACATACTATAAATTTCCGCATCATATTATTTTTCTTGATGAAGGTGAGAGATTGACGAAATACATTATTATGATAAAAAGAATGTTTGAAGAGAGGGATGGCAAGTCTCCAAATGTAGAGAGTGAAGCAAAGGTCCTAAATTTGTTGGAGCAAATAAATTCTACGTGGTACTTTAAATTTAACAAAAAAAAAAGAAAAAAAACATATGTTAACTCTCTTGAAGATGCTCTAAAGGTTTCTATTCTAAAGAAAACGCCTTATATTGCCTCTATGTTGTCTCCAATCAACTTTTGCATAGGTTGCAAGTGGCTTTATCACAGTGGTAAAAATGAGTCGAGCCATTTCATGAGTGGATTCAAACCCTGTTTGTGGCTAATTTAACATCTAATTTAATAAAACTATCGATTGATAGAAAAGAAAAGAAAAAAAACTACTTTTGCATAGATTATTAATTTGTCTATTGTTAATGGGTTTTTATCACAAATGGTCATTGAGATTGACCAAAATCAATCAATGTCGTCCCTGACATTCACTACCACACATCAATTTGGTCATTCCGTTTAGATTCCATCAATTATTTTGTTGGTTTGTATGTGGCACCCACAAATTCAATAAAATGGTGACACGTGGATTACACAAAAGAAGGGTTTTTACCACAAATGATCCCTGACATTGACCAAACTCCTCATTTTGGTCATTGAGTTTCAAAAATTCATAAACTTGGTCCCTAACCTTCACTATCGCACATCAATTGAGTCATTCCATTAAAATTTCGTCAATATTTTTTGTTAGTATGCTGATGTAATCCCACTAATCTAATCATATGGGGCCAAGTGGATCAACATAAGAAACTATTTTTTTTAGAGTAAACCAACTGACGAGTATTCCACATTGTCATTTCTCTCGCATCCCACAATCCCAATTGGAAAAAAACAAATCAATCTAAATTCGATAAAATCGAATCCAAATTCAATCCAAATTTGATAGGATTATAACCAACCAGAGATAATGAGGAGTGAGTTTAGGGAGGCCAAAAGCTTTAGTGGAGTACGGGTGCCTTCCTTTTCTTTTTGAGCATACCAAGATGAAGACTATGATGTCTTTTTTTTTTTTTTTTTTGGTTTTTAATTTCTTATTTTACTTCTAGTTTTAAATCTTAAAAAAATAGTTTATTTTTTATTTTTTTTATAGTTAATCCATGTGGCACCATATGATTTGATTAGTGGGACCATATTATCACAATAACAAAACATATTGACAAAATTTTAATGAAATGTCTAAATTGATGTGCAGTAGTGAAAGTCAAGGATCCACTTTATTGATTTTTGAAACTCAAAGACCAAAATGAAGAGTTTGATCAATGTCAGGGACCATTTGTGATAAAAACCCTTCTTTTATGTAAATCACGTGTCACCATTTTATTATATTTGTGGGTCCCATATACAAACTAACATAATAATTGACGGAATCTAAACAGAATGACCAAATTGATGTACGATAGTAAATGTCAATGACGACATTGATTGATTTTGAAAGTGAGGAACCAAAATGATGAGTTTGGTCAATATCAAGAACCATTAGTGATAAAAACCCATTATTATTTGTTTTTCTAAATTATAAAGCACGAAGAATATGTCAATAAATTATTGTAAATCATTAAAATTTATAGTTAACACGTGTAAGCTTATGTATTAGTCATGATAAAGTAGCTACTTTGTGTTGGCTAAGGTTGGGTCCCACTAAATTTTTCCAAAATTTATTCTCTTCTTTTTAGTTTTTAAATTATGTTCTTTTGGAAAAAATAATATTAGCTACACTAAGCGGGTGGAGAGTGGGCTAAGCTTTACAATAAACTAGTAATAATGTAGTTCAAATTTGTCTTTAGCAAGAATCAAACCTAAAATCTCTCACTTACAAGTGAAGAGGAATACCACTAGACCGTAATATTAAGTGGCTTAATTATGTTCTTTTTAAAATAACATTCCTAAAAGTACCATTTTAATTTGATTTTTTTTTCTTCACGTGACACTTTTATGAATTCCACACCAACATAAATGTGGGTTCCATCCTTTTCAAATCATCATTTAATAATCAAATAAGCGAATCGACTAACGGAGATATGATATTGTAATGAATTCGAAAGTCTGTTTATGACTTTGCAATGTTTTGAACGTGAGATATGAAGTTGTTATTGCACCCAAACTTGAGGGCGCACAACGTAATTTAACCTTTAGCACCAAACACTGACATTTTTAAAAAATTGGATATTACTTATCAAGAAAAAAAAAAATTCTTTGCATATAATCTGAACATGGAAAAAATTGGTGACAATTTAAAAAAAAAATCTAGGCAAACTAAGATTGATAACAAACTTAACTACAAAAGGTCCATAATACATGAACAACTTGTGTAATTTTGTTAGTATTTATGGAGTAAAACAAAATTTCACAATATAGTAGAAATATTGTGGCCTATATTTAACTGACGAGGAGAAAGGGCCGGCGTCACATAGAAAATATAGAGAGATATGTTTGTAGGGTTGTGTAGAGTATGTGTTATTCCTCCTACGGAGTTCCTTTATTTATAGTAATAAGGGAGGGAAGAAATCCTTCTCTTCCAAGGAATACAAGGCCTAATAAGGAAGAATAACTAGAATCAAATCTAATCTGGGATTTACACAATCACACTTAAATAAGAAGTTTATAACACTTCCCCTTGAGTGTGTAAATACTCAAGTAGATTCGGCATCATGTAAAGTTGAGGAAGTCGACTCGTCGACATTGATTCTAGGAACACACTCGTCTTAAATAAGGTAGGAGCTTGCATAAGGAAGTAAGTCTCACAAAAAACCATATGGCTGGTAAAAACCCGAGTAGGGACAAAATCCATAGTCTAAGAAAAATGTGTGAGTAATGCAAAGTCAAATGAAATGTCCACGAGACGTCATCAGGGATATGATAAACACAAGGTGGGTGCCTCGTCAAAACCTCATTAGGTAGCAAAAACCCAGTGGGAAAAATGCTCCTAATCGTAAGGAAAAAGAATACATTAAGATCAAGCAAGTATACTTCAGGATACTCCCTCTGAGTTTGACACAATTCCAAAGAGAACTAACAATGTTACAACTCAGAAAGTTTATGCATACCAATTCCTTGAACAAGCTTTTGAAATGTCGCATTCGGTAGTGATTTGGTGAAGAGGTCGGCCAAATTGTCTTGTGAACGGATTTGCGTGACTTCAATCTTCTGATGCTTTTGATATGAGAAGAAGAACTTCGGTGTAATGTGCTTAGTGTTGTCTCCTTTGATGTAACCCTTCTTGAGTTGTTCGATGCATGTTGCATTGTCTTCATAGATCGTTGTCGAGACGTCAATGATAAGGTAAAGATCGCAGAAGCTTCGAATATGGTCCACAACTGCTCTCAACCAAAAGCATTTTCGAGTTGCTTTGTGTAATGTGGGAATTTCAACATGGTTAGATGATGTGGCAACTAAGGTCTGTTTAGTTAACCTCCAAGAGATTGCGGTGCCTCAAATGGTAAAGACATAACCCATTTGAGAACGTGCCTTGTGCGGATCAGATAAGTATCATGCGTCGGCATAACCAACAAGGCGAGAATCGACTCGAGATAAAGGGGTGCGGCATCACTCGAGGATTTGTGGTGATAGAACAAGCCCAGATCCGTTGTACCTTTAAGGTAGTGGAAGATGTCTTTAACACCAGTCTAGTGCCTGCGTGTTGGTGCATTACTATATCTTGCCAAAAGATTAACAGCGAATGAGATGTCAGGTCTAGTCACTTAGATAAGAAACTTTAGGCTCCAAAATCTCTTCCTTGTCTTTTTTTGGACGAAACGAATCTTGTTTTGTATCTAGCAATCGAACGACCATAGGAGTACTCGAAGGCTTCGCTTGATCCTCGTTAAAGCGGCGTAACACCTTTTGGGTGTAGTTCGCTTGATGTACCAAGATTCCATCCGAACGGTGCTTTATCTTGAGACCAAGACATTATCGAGTCTTTCTTAGATCTTTCATCTCAAATTTCAACTTCAGGTGCGCGATAGTTCTTTGGAGATCTTCAGAAGTTCTGATGAGATTCATGTCATCGACGTATATTGCAACAATTGCAAAATTAGAATGTGACTTCTTAACGAACATACAAGGGCATAGTTCGTTGTTCACATATCCCTGACTAGTCAAATACTACTCAAATGGTTAAACCATACTATTCTGGATTGCTTCAAACCGTAGAGTGAACGCCTCAGCCGAATTGAGAGCGTGTTCCGAGGTTTGAAAATATTTGATCCAGTCAATGTCAGTCATTCAAGAACTTTCATATAGATTTCTGTATCGAGATCCTTATAGATATATGTAGTTACTACGTCCATCAGTTGCATACTCAGTTTTTCGTAAACTACCAAACTGATAAGATAGCGAAAAGTAATTACATCCATAACAGGTGAATAAGTTTCATCATAGTTAATCCCGGGGTGTTGTGAGAAACCTTACGCAACAAGATGAGCTTTATAACGCACAATTTCATTCTTCTCATTACGCTTATGAATGAAAACCCACTTATAGCCAACGGGCTTCACATGTGGAGAAGTATGAGCTACAAGTCCAAACACCTTACGTTTCACAAGTGAATTGAGTTCGACTTGGATTGCTTGTTTCTAGTTTGACCAATCAATTCTACGTCGACATTCATCCATGGAACGAGGTTCACTGTCATCACTCAACATGATCTTAATAGCTACTACATATGTTAATGCATCGTCAATGATCATCTTATTTCTACACCAAACATCATCCAAGCTAGCATAATAGACCGAAATCTCACGATTCTCAGGAGGTGAATTCTTCTCTTCAAGGACGCTTCCGTAATCTAGAATTTCCTCATGAGTTAGATAGAATGAATAGGTGACAGTTGGATTCATGGTAGGCTCTTCAAGGGCTGTGTCGTGGGTTTCATCTTCCAAGGTGAGAATCCTTTAAACTAAGTAATCTGCCACACTTGTGTGTAAGGGCAGATGATTGGATAGTCGTTAATGTATGTGGATCAGCCAAGGTGGCGTCCCGGGCCTCCAAGAGGTAAGTCTATCATACATTTGGTACATCCATCTTTGCAGACACATTTGCAACTAGAATATGTGATATTGTCACTCGCGCTAGATCGGTGAAAGCATATGGCATGCTCTAAGCTACGTTCTGAATATCTAATATGCGTTGCACTTTAGTTTCAAACTGAGCGGTGCGGGGATCTAAATGAGACGAAGTGGGAGTCATCCACGATAATTCGCATCGTTCTTCAGGAACAGTGATGTTCTTATCTTCCCTTAACGACTGAAAGATTGTCTCATAGAAGCAACATTCCATGAAACGAGCGATAAACATATCGCTTGTCCAAGGTTCTAAGTAACTAATGATCGAAGGAGAATCATATCCAACATAAATTCTCATCCTTCACTGAGACCCCATTTTTGTATGTAAGGGCGGCGGAATTAGCATATAGACCACACAACCAAAAACACGCATATGTGATATGTTAGGTTCGTATTCAGTAACCAACTGAAGGGCGCTAAATGGTTGCAACAGGCCTCAAGCGGACCAACATGGCTGCGTGCAATATTGCATAACCCTAAGTAGCGATCGAGGGCTTGGTACGTATGACCAACAATCGAGCAATCATTTATAAGCACTTAATGAATGTCTTTGCCAGGCTGTTTTGGGTGTAAACATGGGGGTACTAGATGGTCAACTTCAACCCCTACCGACATGCAATAGTCATCAAAAGTTTTCAATGTGAATTCTCCAACATTATCCAATCAAGTAGATTTGATCAGATAATCAGGGTGGTGAGTTCTGAGCTTGATAACCTAGCCAACATTTTGGAGAATGTAGCGTTCCTTGTGGACAAGAAGCACACTTGTGGAACCGTCAACCAAAACCATAAAATATCTAAATGGTCCGCAGGGAGGGTGAATCAGTCCACAAATGTCTCCCTGAATCCTTTGTAGAAAAATATGAGGATTCAACCGAATCTTGTAATAAGAAGGCTTAATAATAAGCTTTTCCATTGAGCAGGTTTGACATGCGATTCCTTGAATCAAACCTAAACTTTGAGTTAATGGATGCCTGTATAATGATTTGAGGATGCGGCACATCGTTGTTCGTCCAGGGTGTCCCAAACGATCATGCCAAAGTGTAATTTCGTGTGCGGTCCTAGAGGTAGGGTCGGTCACATAGTGGCTTTCAATAGGCGTATGGTTATAGCATACAGACCACTCGGGATACGCTCATTCTTCTCTTGAATATGCTTTGGGCTATATTCGTAGAAAGTGATGCACAAAAATTCAACTCCATTTTCTACATAGGTTTTAGTGTGGTAATTATTGTCTAATTATTTTCTTGAATATCTTTTATTCTCAACAACATTCTTCCGAAACATGGAGAATACAGTGCCTCTTGAATGGTCAAAATAGTGCCATTAGACAACATTTATGGGACTTTCTGTATGGTTCGATCAGGTTGGATGGGCCTAAGAGGGTTGTCAAAGGTGTATTCGTAAGTATGAAGTTGTGAAATAAATGTGTTCACGCAAAACAGTGTGCGTGGTTGCATTATCTGCTAGAAAACTAACTTTCCCACTAGTCATACCTAGAATAAAATTAATTAAACCAGTCACATGCATAAAAGTTTGAAAACTTAAATCCATTCAATTAATTTTTTCAAGAAAAGTTTATGAACTTCAGGTTCATAGTACCTGTAAACAAACACATATATATACAAAAATATGCAACAAGAAAATATGCAAATAGATCCTTAGGTCTAGAACTATAATTGAAATAATTATTTGGAATTCGGGCCAAAATTAAAAGTTGGGCAAAAAAATTAAAACCTAAATTGTCTAAAAAATAAATAATTCAGCTCGGGACCCAAAAATAAGGACCCAAACCCAAATGTGGGTTGAGCAAATTGGATCGTGCGGCCCATGCCCAAGAATTAGGCCGGGTTAGGCTGCATGCCCAATACAAAGAGGGCTCGTAAAAAAGCACGGATTTACTGCTTCGCAGCGCAGACGTTCCCAAGGGATGCAATATACTATGTTGAGAGCCAAGTGCATTAAATCACTAGCTGATGGCAGGGATCAGGTGTGGCTCGGTGCAGGGAACCAGGAAAGCCTTACGAGGGTTGGTTTCTACTGTGATAGGGACACGAGAACACCAAAGCCCAATTGGGCTGGTGTCGCCGATAGTCGAATTCAGCTCAATTGGCTGTTTGGATTTGGGTCGTGGCAACAAATGTAACCAGCAGCCTAAAACTGGTACTGTTCAATGCAAGCTCGAGGGTTTGAAGCCTATTAGGGCTTGGGTTTGGAAACCCATAACACCCTAGCGGCGCTGGGTGTGAGATTTAAGCTGGAAAAGTCTCTGACATCGCTTCAAGCGACTTCCCTTGGCAGTCATGGCACGACGATGCATGGGGATTCGATTGGAACCCCAATTTGGGATGGAAAACTAAGTTTTGATGTTGGGTGGCTGAGAAACAGTGAGGATTCGAAGAATCCTTCGAAAAATCAACGATGTTCATCAGTTTTTCTAGAAACCCATCGTCTTTGACGATGCTTAGGCCCCAAAAACATGACAACAAGTCGTGATTTCCCCAGAGAGACGGTGATGTGGCTATGGCCGACTGCAGGCGGCATTAGGTTCATGGGTTCAATGCCAAAACGACATCGTCTTCTCAAATGGAGCACTAGGGGTTTTACCCCGTGCATCGCGGCTTAAAAGGGCTCGAGTGAACTCGGGTTTGGGTTGACAAACCCTAGAAGTTTTTTTTTTTAATTTTTTTTCAATTTCTAGATTAATTCAATGCATATTCAACATATAATTCAATGCATCAGATATATGATGCAATTCATGGTAATATCAATTCACATAATTCAACAATTATGAATATAATGCATACACAAGTTATGTAGAATCTAAAATTCGAAAAACATAAAGTTGAGTTATGCATTATGGTGAATGTTCATGCTATCAGGGCTGTAAAAATATTGAGATAAAAACCTTTGTTTTGGAAGAACTTGATTGCGTGATGATATTGATGAATTGGTTTGATGCAGAAAATTTTTCTTCAATTTTGGCTTTCCATATCCAAAGCTTGTATCACGTTCAACACAATTTTTTTTTTAAATTGAATTAATAAAAGTATATGAATTGAAACGTAATACTCCCCTGATTGAAGACAAATGATTTTTACGTCTGATGCCTAAGCGCAGCGGTAGCGTGCTGATAATGTGTTGTGGCCTATATTTAACTGACAAGGAAAAGGGGTTGGCGACACAGAGAAAATATATAGAGAGATGTGTTTGTAGGATTGCGTAGAGATGTGTTATTGCCCCTACACAGTGCCTTTATTTATAGTAATAAGGGATGGAAGAAATTATTCTCCTCAAAAGAATACAATTCCTAATAGGGAAGAATAATTAGAATTAAATCTAACCTAAGATTTACATAATCATACTTAAATAAGATGTTTGTAGCAAGAAAATCTTTTTCGAAAAAATGTTTTATTCAAAACAAAAACAATATCTTTTTAAAATAACAGTCGAGAACAAAAATTATGAACAACTTGGGATCCATTTTAGTGATTAACTTTGGTGGGTTTTGTTTTAAATTAATAAAAATGAATACTTCTCCGTACCATAGAAATTTTCTAAGAAAAAAATGAATACTTTTCAACAATTAAGAAGGAAAATCATGTATTTTTAATAAAATACTGGCATATATGCTCATATTTTGTGTGTGAAAATAATTTTTATTTTTATTTTAAAATAGAAAGGAGAAAGGGAGAAAGGGAGAAAAAAGGATGTGGATTAGAGAGAGAAGTTTTTTTGGTTTCGTTTTGTTTTTTTAATGTATTTTATTTTTCAAAATTAAAGGATGTTTTTATGAACAATTGATATTATTGACCACTACGGGGGAGGAGAATGAGCTTAGCCTCATAATGGACTAACAATAACGTGATTCAAATTCGAGAATCGAACCTATGACCTCTCACAAGTGAAGATGAATAACACTAGACCATAATATTAAGTGGCAAAATTAGAGGAGATTAGAATCGCCCTTGGGTGAGGCTTTGAAAAAAAAATTGTAAAATTTAGTTTTTGTAAATTTACTTTACTGCTCATAATTTTGTTTTATAGTAGAAGATAAAATTATTTTTTTATACTCTTTTAGTTGATAAAAATAATTTTATCAATATAATTTAGAATACTGACTGAAAATGTATAAAAAAAAAACCAAAATCTGTCACCAAACTTGTGGTATCACAAATAAGTCTCCAATAAAAATGAAAACATCACAAATAAGTCGGTCCAAAATCAAAAGAAATAAAAATCATGTTAAAAGAACCGTTATCGAACACCTGTCGCCTGTAACATCAAACTTGACCCAACTCTCTCGTATCCTTTCACGTGGCAGACATGAAAATGCATCCCGCTTCCATGCCGCTCTTGGTACTTGATTTGATCCTCTCCCTCTCTTTCCTCACAGCCTCTCTCTCTTCACTCTCACTCTTCTTCCACTTTTCGACTTCCCTTCCACGTGATGTAGCTTCAGCTGGCTCAATCCAAACGTCACTAAAATGGTGCCCTCCTTTTGGTCCTAGCTTTCTCAGATTCATCATCTTTCTCGGAAAATTCGATCCCCTTTTGGCTCTTAATATACTCTCTTAGAACTTTTATCGTACACTTTGCAATCCAACGAAAAGATCAAGGATGCTTCGAACCCCACATTTGTACGATTCAAATGTCGCCAAGTTCCCTCTCTTTGCATCTCCCCTTTCATCTCACCCTGGCGCTTCTTGCACACTAGCTTCTCCTGTTCTTGAAATGGGGTAATTCTTTTGTATTTCTCTGTTTTCTTGATTTTTTTTTATATGACAGATTGAATTTTCAGTATTGTGGTTTGAATTTTCATTTTTTGCGCACTTGGGTCCATTTTAGTGTTTAAACTTTGGTGGGTTTTGTTTTAAATTCATAAAAATGAATACTTTTCAACTTTCAAGTTTAAAGAGTATCGTACAAAATTGTACCAAAAATGCATTTGTAGCAGTGCATCTTCCAGCATTTTAGTAGTATGATACATGGTGAAAAGTGCTGTCTTCTTTGTTGGAATGACTAATTTCATGTTATGGTACTATTTTGAGTTGTGATGAAATCGAGTTATTGTTGATTTCGGCATTGATGGTTTATTAGATTGAAGTGGAATAAACAAGCATCGGGTAGCAATCAGCAAGGAATTGTCAGAAAGGCATGTTTATCTTTCTATGATGCAGGGAAATCAGCCTTTGTATTTGGTTTGGTTTTGCATTGTTGGTAATTATATGGATGGACTTTTGGCATAGGTTAGACCCGGGATGGTGCCAAGCATAGCACAGCTAATGCTTACGGTCAGCGTGCTCAAGAACACGTGCTTGAGGTACTTCTTTTCACGTAGGATCATATCTTTTGCCTCCTACATCCGTTGGCTGAAACTTCCAAATTATGCAATATTCATAAATACAATACTAAAACAGTAGTGATTCATCTATGCATAAATACAATACTAAAACAGTAGTGATTCATCTATGCTTGAGAGCCATAAACTGATTGATGACTTTTTTCCCTAATCAACTTCTTACCAATGGCGGAATGGGAATGTTCGACATTTTCATGTGTTCACTGTTTGTGATTATAGGAAGAAGCCCCCCAACTGTCAGAATCCAGCTTATCATGGAAAATTTTCCCAGGTCAAGCTTTTCCGCTGGGTGTATCAGAAGTTGACAGTGGGATAAATTTTGCTATCTTTTCACAGCATGCAACTGCTGTCACACTTTGCTTATCACTTCCAGAGAGGTAACATCGTATTTTCATTTTGTTCATTGCCTAATATCCAATTGTGTACACTCATGTATATATGAACATCTGTATTTATGGGTAAAAATCTTGCCATATACCAGGCCTGTTTTGTTACAGATTGACAATCTAAAAATGTAAGTTTGGAAATCAATCTGGGGGTTGTTCTCTCTGGTTGTAGATACAGGTTTCTTTAGTTTCCTTTGAGAATACATATCTTTGGTTCATTCTTCTCTCTCTCTCAGTTGCTGAAACTTGTGGTCTGGACTGGGGCCTTTGTGTATCTCCACATTGTGTGTTTTGCATAAAAGAGCAGCAGAGAGCATTCATCATTCTTTTTCCCATTGTCCATTGACTCCATTCACCATGCGATTTTGGTTTAGGTTTATGCATAATTTTGAAGTGGTCGGGGTTTGGTCTAGATATTTTCATTCCTGGGTGGCAGTGTACTTGAGTCTTGGGGCTAGCACAAGGGTAATTATTGTTTTGTGCTGTTCGGGCTCAGCAGCAATGTGGGTGTTTTGTTTGAAAGAAATGATAGGCTATTTGATAAGGTGGTGGAAGTTTCCCTTTGTTTGAAACTGATTAGATCATTTTTTTGTGTGTAGGAAACTGAAAAAAGTAGATTTTAAACATCTTCTGAATGTAACTTTGATTAGAGGGACTTTGATCTGAATGGAAGTTAATTTTTTTTTAAGGACAGACTGTAGTGTTGATATAGATGGATCATGGAAGTTGTCTGCAGCCTTTTTGGAGATATATATTCTTTCTCTTTTAGTAAAAGTTATGTTTCCTATAAAAATGTCTGTCTTTCTAAAGAGTTTCTTTGATTTATGCCTGTTGGTTTAAAATTCAATTTATTAATTGCTGTTACTAGATGGACATCTTCTGTAGACCAACTTTTGATAAATATAATTTTTGTCAGGGAAAGGCTTGGAGGGCTGGATGGTGGAATGATGGAGCTGCCTTTGGATCCTAATGTTAACAAGACTGGTGACATTTGGCACATGTGCATCAAGGTAATATTTGATATAGGTTACTCACAGCACTACCTGTCTTTGAGCTGTCCTTGATTTAATGATGGCATTAGTTCTTTGCTTGAACACTCACTACTCTCTTTCTCTGTCTTCCTCTGTCTCTATCTCTGTCTCTGTCACTCTCCTATGAGAATATATCTCTTTGTGTAGTTTTCATGAACTACGACTCATGATAATGAAATCATTTCTTCCCAGGATTTGCCCCGGAGCAATGTTCTTTATGGTTATCGTATGGATGGGCCACGAGGTTGGCATCAGGGACATCGATTTGATAGCAGCATTGTGCTTGTAGATCCTTATGCAAAGCTAGTTGAAGGCCGTCGGATGTTTGGAGACACCACGAAAAAGTTATCTAAATTTCTCGGAACTTATGATTTTGATAGCTTGCCTTTTGACTGGGGAGAAAACTACAAGCTCCCAAATATACCTGAGGTAAATAAGTTATGCAGAGAACATGATAAATTGTTGTCTTGATACATTTGTTCAATCAGATGGAAGTTTGATAGTTCCTCTCTCTTTCTCCCCTCAACATCACATCTTATGGTTTATGAGAAAATCATAACTGAATACATTTTTATTGATATCTGTATTATTTATATGCTCATAGTTGATATGATTTAATTTTCAAATTTTGAATTATTTTCTTTTTTTACGCAATTAATCATTTGATGCTCCATCTTGTTTCTGAGTTAAATGTAGACTTAAATACATCGCATCACATCATAACCTGTATGTATTCTGCTGTTTTTTCAGAAGGATCTTGTTATATATGAGATGAATGTTCGTGCATATACAGCTGATGAATCCAGTGGTTTGGATCCAGATATTCGTGGTAGCTACCTTGGTATGATCGAGAAGGTATTAATTGGTTATAACAAGACGAATGACAATCTATCCATATAATAACATCTCTTTATACAAAGTACAATATCTGAATGCACCCTATATCCTTCTTTACCTTGATTCAATAACATTTTGCTTTGTTTTTTGAAATTTCGATTATTTCCTTTTATTTCCAAGCCATGCTTCCGTAGATAACGTTGACCAGAAAACTATAACTAAGTTATGGTAAGGAGATACCTATGGAGACATGTATAATGATATCTTAAATCTTGGAATTTTTTTTTTTTTTTTTTTTTTTCTGTTTTCTTTTGAAAAGACGGTATCTCAGGTTTTTATCTGCTGCCTCACTTTTAATAAAATAACTTTGATTTTTTGTTTGAGCTCTATATTTGTTTGAAGTGATGCCCAATTGGCCATAAGTATGTCTAATAAAAGTTAAATTTTTTGCCAAGTTGTTCTTGCCGGGCACGATTTCCAGGAGACAAGACTAGTGAACCTTTATGCCCTCAGAAGAAATTGTCCAAGGGGCCCTCAGTTCTAATTTTCTTAAAGAATTGATTTGCAATGTGAATACATCTAGTGCTTTCTTACATGCAGTAAAGTGTGGCAAGTTAAAGACAGATCATGAATAATGACAACATATACTGCCTTAAGTGCTTAGACTTATCCTTTTATCATTCATTAAGTAGAATGATAGCTCTTTCATTGTTTTCTGGAAGATGCTATGGATGGTTCATATTTCAATTTCAACTGTTGATGGACTTCTCTGATATTTCCTCTCCATTTTATATTTAGATTCCACACCTTCAAGAGCTTGGTATCAATGCAGTGGAATTGCTGCCTGTCTTCGAATTTGATGAGTTTGAGTTTCAGAGGCGACGAAATCCTAGAGATCACATGGTATTTAAATCTACTTCTCTTCATTTGTTTACTGAAGTTTATAATATATACATTGTTGTAGCTTTCCTTTTAACTTCTCTTCATAGTTGGAGATGAAAATCTGGATGTTATCATTGTCACAAATAGATGCTAGTGACTGATAAGTAGGATACCCTGGGTGGTTCTGAACTTATAGCTTGATATCCAAGATGTTTCAACAAGATGATATTTTGATTATTTTTTGTGATTTACATGATGAACTCCAATCAGCCGACTGCACTTAGTGGGATAATGTTTGGTTGTTGTTTGTACATAAGGAACTCCAATAAATTGAACATTGAATAATTGTCCTGTATTTTTCTTTTTCTGAATTTTAAAGCCTGTAAGCATTAACTGTCAGCGTGGCAAGCGATCTAATTTGTTTACCAATGTGTGTATATGGCTTCTTGTGCTTTGAAGATAAATACCTGGGGCTACTCGACAATAAATTTCTTTGCTCCTATGAGCCGCTATGCAAGTGATGGTGGAGGACCCATTAAAGCTTCTCAGGAATTTAAACAAATGGTTAAAGCCTTGCATGGTGCTGGGATAGAGGTAAATTATGTCTTTTCTGCAATTTTCCTGTTATTGCAGTAGTGAAACTTTATCCTTTTGGACAGGTCATTTTGGATGTTGTCTACAATCTTAGTAATGAAGCTGACAATGCAAAACTTTATCCTTTTGGACAGGTCATTTTGGATGTTGTCTACAATCATACTAATGAAGCTGATGATGCAAACCCCTATACAACTTCATTTCGTGGCATAGATAATAAGGTGTCACACTTCTGTTACACTATTTAAGTTACATTATTTCATGAACTGACCATATGTTTTAATCCCCAAACCATATGTTTTAAATTTTAATCCCCAAACAGTTGGAATTATGGCTGAGATCAACTATATTTTACTGCCATCAAATAGAGAAAAAATTTCCTTGCACCTCCTAGGTCTAAAAGACTGGAATTTAGTCAACTATATAAGAGTGAACTGATTCTTTTTAGCCTTTATAAATATCGTGCATCTAATCTAAGCTAGAATTTTGCTAATAAGGATAGGCTACAACTGTTTAGGGTTCTGAATTTTGGAGTGTACCTACATTTTCGAATTCGGAGTTAACCTACATGGTTCTCTTGTCGAATAAATTTCTGGCTGTGGCAGGATGTACAACTTTAAAAAACTGGACATCTATTTTAAAATAAGTTATTGTATTCATTATATCAGATATTCTTTATAAATGATGCATCCTACGCCTACAGGTTTACTACATGCTGGACGTGAACAACAATGGCGAATTACTGAACTACTCTGGCTGTGGTAATTCAAGTGTCTTTTCTAACTGTCTCCTTACCCGTAAATTGTCTCTTGCTGCTGTAGAGATTTATATTAAATGAACTTTCTACTCTCTTTTATTAATTATCTGTCTCATCAGCAATTGATGGATATTCTGACGGTGCCTTTTTATCAAGTCAAAATGTATGGAATGTTTTATAGTATGGATGTGATATCTTATATATATATGGAATGGATATGTCAACGAAGGGCAAGTATATGTATTTCACTAAACCGAAGCAAACTTTGAAAGTGACGAAATTTGTGGACTGTACTGCTGGATTTTGGATGCAAAACAGGATTTGACTTTGTGCTTGAATAAAGGTTAAAACTATTATTGTTAACATGTGAAGTTCTAAGATTTTGTATTCTGTTGGTTTTCAGGGAACACGTTAAACTGTAACCATCCTGTTGTCATGGAGCTCATTCTTGACAGCTTAAGACATTGGTAAGGTCAGAATTCATAGAGTACTAATTTATCTTCTTTTGTTTTTTAAGAACAAAGGATTGCAACGTATATGTTCTTTAACCTATTGTGTAGCCACCTTCAATCTGCTGTCATTTCTATTCATCTGATTAAAAATGTCCTAATTGTATTTGTGATGTCTTTTATCATGTAACACTTATAAACTTATTCAAATGTCATATATGACATAAAAGTCTATGGCTTTAGTCCCTTCCAACTCCCTAATACCTTTCCTTAGTAGTTTCATGGAATTATACCTTCTCCCATGATTCAGGAAAAGAATTAATATTTAGCCGAAAATGACCCATAATTTAATTTAATATTGTTGAACTTAAGTCAGCCAATCCAAAACCAATTGGCAATAAGCCCAAGAGTTTGTATATTGTGGTGCAAGACTTAGAATTCCTGATTTGGGATTTTATATTCTCATTAAGCCCCGGCCTGCGTGGCTAGACTCAACCAAACGTGTAGATGTATTAAATTGGGTGATGTTGGGTATGTGTGACCAAATTGGGCCGGACAATATAACTCGCCCGTTCTGATGTCATGTTAGTATTAGAGCATGCAGCCCTAACTTAGAATTTCCAATATAAGAGTTTGAAATTGTCTACATAATTGACTAATATAATATCCATTGTTTCATAAATGGTCTTTATTCATTGATTTATATACTGAATAGGTAGCTCATATCAAGCTTCATACTTTATCGTTTTTAAACATTTTCAGGGTTGTTGAATATCATGTAGATGGGTTTAGATTTGACCTTGCCAGTGTTCTTTGTCGGGGAACAGATGGAACTCCTCTTGACGCACCACCAGTTATTAGGGTAAGTTATCTGCAAATACACCCGTATGGAAGTTCTCTTCATATATCCAGTTTTAAATCAATATCTTTGTTATTACGAATTCCTAAAAATATGTGTTGTTACTTTTATAGTTACAAGTTTGTGGCCATTGCTATGGGCATAATTATATGTGCTTTTCTATGTAGATTTGCCTTCTAGTTATTGAGTGAAGTTCTAGAAACTTAGTTGTATGAGGATTGACTTACCCTTGTTTGTTGGAGCAGGCTATTGCAAAAGATGCTATCCTATCAAGATGTAAAATCATTTCCGAACCTTGGGATTGTGGAGGCCTTTATCTTGTTGGAAGATTTCCAAATTGGGACAGGTAATTCATGTTACAAATGTACACCTCATCATAGTTATGTTGGAGATGCTGTTAACCTGAGATTTCTACAAATAAAAGTACTTTATTCTCAAAGAAAAAAGAGGAGACTGTGTTACACCCTCTAATTTTATTTCTATTTCTTTGTGAATAAAGCTGACTTGCTGGGAAAATGTAACAATTCATTGTCTCCATCAATAGCTGAGTCTTTTGTTTTTGGATTATGTTTTTTTTCCTTGTCGTGCTTCACATTGTATTTAAGGACCGCTTCTTGGTCTGTATTGTTAGGAGTTGTGCATGAGGTGTTTCTATTGTTTGGTTAAGGATGCAAATTTGATGTTGGTGGAAATATCAGAAATATGCATAAAAGTTAAACTTAAAAACATGATAATTTTGAATTGAAGTTTAGGAAATAACCAATTACTGATGCATCAATTAAACATGTGGTTTTACTGGCTGGTTGATAGGAAATTACAGATTCATTGTAATGCTGGCAGAGGAGTACGTGTCTGAAACCTGTACTTTTAGTAACAGACATCAAAGAGCTTAAGACTCTTAGAAAAACTGGATACGCGTACTACCAGATTGGTTGTTTAACTTGCTTATTTGTTTCTTTTATCGACCAACTCCTAGACTATCACAAAGTTTCCTCTCTGGATAAACAAGCCCTCGTACATAGACTTGCACCAAAAGGTTTAATCTTGGACTTTGAAGGGGTTGTTCTTTGTTAGCCAAGTTGTATCTACTATCTACTGTATCCAAGAGATGTCGAACATTATCATAAACCTGATATGTCAGGGATCGGCTGTATGCATTTTAGATTATTATTAACTAGTGTGGTATTGCAGCCACATGAAAGAAACAATGAAAAGCAAAAAGATGATTTTAAATGTGGCTTTCTAGTTGGAACCTTGACAAGGAAGAGAAGAAGAAAAAAAATTATTTTTGGCAAGGGGGCACTTGGCTTCTCCTTTCCTTTTTTTTTTTTTTTTTTTTTTTTTTGTATTTCAATATTGGTAGAGGCGTATTGTTCTCTCCCTCACAATATAAGAACTCTGAGGTTGGCTTCTTCTTGGGAAGTCCTAATTTGTTTCTTTCACATGGTGGGCACTCTTTTTCTCTTTTAGCCCTCACGGTTTTTCAGAGGTTATGCTCTCACTAGAGTGAGTCCCAACTTGGTTACATTTTCAGTGCACTCCCTTTTGGTGTTTGATGTTTTCTTTAACACTTTTCCACCAATACATGTTACACACACTTTTTTGTAGCTAAAGCAAGCATCCACTAGGAGTCTAGGACGAAGGACTTTGCAACCATCCAATACATCTCATTATGAAGGGATTAATTTGTTGGAGCTTTCATTTATCCTATTCCTAGTTACAATGACATAATCAATACAAGAGATTAATTTTAACATTCCAGACCTATGGACCAATATCAGTGCTTTGCAGACAAAGTTTCTTTGCGGGGATATACTAAAAATGGATGATTGAAAATTATAGCTTTATCAATGAGAGTCACAAAGTATGTTAATTTGTGAGATTCTGATGTTACCTCTGCCCTTTTGAAGCGCACTCGGCCTTATACCTTTTCCTTTGAAGAAGTTATAGCTTATTTTTTCCCATCATCAATGTTATAAATCCTGGTAAATGGCAAGCCTGTTCCATGAAGTATCTAGTAGTATAAGGCACCTGATATTATCAACTTTAGTTATGCACCAATTTGTTTGTAAAGATCTTTCTATGCCTGTGAAAGTTTGGATGGCTCTCCTCTGTTACTTATGAGATCCCTTTAATGCAGGTGGGCTGAATGGAATGGGAAATATCGTGATGACCTAAGGAGATTTATAAAGGTATTCCCATGAAATGACACTTGCCTTAGATAGTCTATAACTTATCCGCGTTGTTAACTTTAGTGCAAAGTACAAGAACTGATATAAGATATTGAAGTATGTGTATGGATTATAAATCAAAGGGATTTCCTCTCAATTGAATCCAAAAGAGGCTGAATTTGATAAGGAGTGGTTTGAATAAGATTGAACGGGTTCCTCTATTTATATCGGTGGATGCTTTCTGAAGCTTTTCCATAAACTGATGCAATGGAATAAATTTTTAGTATACAATGCTGTTAGTCATTATTTCTTTTGACTTCCATGATCCTTTCTCTTTAGTATTGCATTTATGTTTCTCTCCCTCTTTTTCTTGGCATTATTTTAACTTTTTATCGTTGTCATTATTTGTAGCATCTTAGCACCACTTTCTTGTATTTTATTGTGATGTTTAGGGAAGCTAAAGCAACATTTGGATTGTAAATTACATAGAGCCACACACACATACGCAAAACATGTACATATTTATTTATATTTTTAGATTTTTTTCATTGAATTTCCTTTATACAGGGCGACTCTGGTATGAAGGGAAGTTTTGCAACTCGTGTTTCTGGGTCTGCTGACCTTTACAAAGTAAGTATTTTCATCAATACTATTGGATTAACTACTGTTTGCCGTTTACTATCATTTCCTTTTCTTCGTAACCATCAATTTGGTATTCTTGATGTTTGCCATGCAAACTTGTTAAGCTGTCTATTCTGTGTTTTGAATTTCAACGGGGATGATTTGCCCCCAGCTTAAAATTCAATGAAATTGAACATGGAGATGGGTTCATTATTGGGATCGAAAACTTATCCCCAAGATTTATTGTCTCGGGTGATGTTGGGACACCGAGATACCCCATTACAATCAAAAGAACGGAATGCCTTATATTTCATATCAAGGCAGCCACACATCTTTCTGTTCTGGAAATGATCTTTTTCTCCACAAACTATCTTGATTGCAACTGGTCTCATTACCCTGCTTACTGAAACTTTTTATTGTGATGCAACCAAAGTACCCTCATGCTCATGCTTAAAATGATTGAATGTGTTTTTTTTTTCCTTTCTCGTTTCTACAATACCCCATAACTCATTTTTAAGTTTATGGTTTTTATTCTATCATCTGGAATAATAGAAAGATGTAGAGTATCTGATTTCACAACCTTAAACTACAATTATTATTTCTTTTGTTTTAGGATAAGGGTTTGTTGTTGTTGTTGTTGTATGGTCAACTTAGCAACATCTTAATCTGGATTTGTATTATTTTACTCGCTCTTGTTCAAAATCTGTGAATTTGTTTGGATTTAATGCAAGTTCTCGTTACATTTTCTCATTATTTTCACTTATTCCACAGGTGAATAAGCGCAAACCCTATCACAGTGTTAATTTTATTATTGCCCATGATGGGTTCACTCTATATGATCTTGTTTCATACAATTTCAAGGTACTTCAACATTTAATACATCATTTTATTTATTTATTTTTGTTCATTTGAGGCTACATCATCCACTATGTCCCTTCATTGTTGATTTTGTAGCACAACGATGCTAATGGAGAAGGAGGAAATGATGGAAGTAATGATAATTTGAGCTGGAATTGTGGTCATGAAGGTAGGGCTAACTTTGGCGCTTGCTCCTTGATATATTTTGTTATTATTCCAGCTTTAGAGTATTGGCAGGACAGAACATTTGTAGTCAAGGCCACAGGGTATCAAAATGGATCCATCATTTTCAATTTCAAGCTAGCATTGTATTAGTCAGTGTATCGGGAAGGCCTGGGAGGGGGTGGTTATTAGTACCAATACTACATCTGAAAAATAAAAGTTCATGTCCTATCTCTTTTGTCTTTGGTCTATCGAGGCATCAGATTTGGTATTATTTGTCATCTTCACTAACTTCCTAAATGCCTAGGTAGTTTAAGTTTTCGTCATTGTAATTACAATGATAGTATTAAGTAGTGAACTTTCCATTTCCATGTTATGTAAAACGACAAAGTAAATAAGTATGGTATAGGTGCAATTTCGAGTATTGCACATATATTCTGTAAGAGGAGACAAACTTACTCGTGCAAATGGGACATGGTAGTCCTCTAGTGCAATTGTTGTGTATAAATGGGTACTGCTTAATTGAAAAATTATATTATAATTTGTCCCTGCGGCTTTAGTTTGTGTATACCTGTGTTTGTGTTTCTATTTGCATGTGTTGAAATTTCAATTTTTCCATTTATTTGACAGGAGAAACTGATGATTCTGCTATTAAAGCTATACGCTCCCGCCAAATGAAAAATTTTCATTTGGCATTAATGATATCCCAGGTAAATTTATTCAAAATCTAACTTCACGTGTCATTTATGCATGCGCTATCTTGTCCATTTGAACTATTTTAAACTTGTTAAGTTCAGATACATGGTCTCAAAATTCAGATTTTACTTTTTATTTTCCGAATCCAGAAGCATTGAAAATTATTATGCCCCTTGTAATGGGGTCCTACCAGGAGCCTTTTTTCTGCCTGTTGATTGGCAGTAAATAGACTTAAACCTCTGGTATGATCATGTACTCTTGCTAGACAATTTGTTTTCGGGTCTAGCAGCATTTATATCTTTAAAATACTTAATTTGCAATATTTTAACTTGAGCGCATTTAGTGCTGATGTAAGCTTCTGAATGCACCTGACCAGGGAACCCCAATGATGCTGATGGGAGATGAATATGGGCATACTCGACATGGAAATAACAACAGTTATGGACATGATACTGCTCTTAACCATTTCCAGTGGGGACAGGTAAATTGCTTTGTTTTTTTTTTTTTTTCTTTTGGAAACTAGTAAATTGTTTTGTTTGGCTTTTGTTCAACTTTAATCTATGACTGGCATGAAATAATCTTTGTGGCATGGCAGTTGGAGGCACGGAACAACAATCACTTCAGGTTTTTCAAGGAGGCAATAAAGTTTAGACGAGCACATCGTGTATTTGGTCGTGAAACTTTTCTTGAGAAGGTACTCTCCTTTTCTTTTTGTTTTATTTCTTATGCATTCATGCTTTAATTTTAACTTAACGATTACTTCCTTGAAGACTCATTGAACAATTATTTGTGTAGCATGATGTGACATGGCATGAAGACAACTGGGACAACTATGAGAGCAAATTCCTTGCATTTACGTAAGGACTTATGCCTATCTTCTTTGTAAAGTACAGATAGTTGGTACCGTAAGTTTGATTTTTCTTTCAAGATATTGCATGAGGGGAGTGGCATGGTATTTTCATTGTGCGATTCGGCCTTGGAATCACGATCTTGCTTATTGAGTTAGAAAACAAAGTGGATGAGTAATTTTCTTAAGTGATCGTGTCTTGCTTCAAGGTGTCCTTACATTTGATGGCTGTTGGTCCTTAATGCGGTTTTGTACTTTTGAGCATGTGCTGTTAAGTTGGATACTTACCACCTAGAAAAGCATCTGATTTTTCCCTTATTTTTTCCTCTCTGCTAACAGCACGATCTTGGACTTGTTTCTATGGCTTGCTGTATAGCATTTTCCGTTTTCTGTTTTTTCTTGTTCAATTTTTATTTCTCTTTATAGAAACTTTAACCTTCAGGGTCAAAGTTCAAGACTGTTAAATGCATCAGAAACATGTATACTGAAACTTTTGTTTTGCAGGTTTCATGACAGTAGTGAAGGCGACATCTATTTGGCATTCAATGCTCATGACTGTTTTATTACAGTTCCAATACCGGCACCACCAGAAAAGAGGAGATGGTTTCGTGTGGTTGGTTTTATTCCCACTTCTGCATAATCCTTTGTTTTCTAGACGGTGTTCATAAAAAAAACCTGCATTTTTACTATATATAGACCTTAGAAAATCTTAGTCATAGATTGCCACTTCCGTTAGTTTTGCTTTTGATTATCATCCCTCATGTGCCATTATCATCCAATCATCCAATTTCTAAACTCAACTGAATAGAAGTCCTGTTGGATTGCAGGTTGACACGAATCTGGAGTCTCCCAATGACATTGTGCCTGATGGCGTCCCGGGCATTGAAGGCAATTATAACATGGCCCCCTTCTCCTCTATTCTTCTTCAAGCAAAGTGATGAGATAACATCAGAAGCTGCCTGCGGGTGAGTTTTCCAAATAAGCTGGATTATCTGGAAGCTGGGTGAAGCATTCGGGTTCTTGCGATTTAGAATTTCTATTTTCATATTTAAAGTCCTTGAGCCCTAGAGATGCATGTTCATGTGACGGGGGCCAATAAAGTAAGTACAGAGTAGTTCAGATCACCAATAAGTGGTACAAGCAGCCTCAACCATGTATATGCTGGGAGCTATGAGGGCATGTAATTACTAGAAATAAACGAGGTTTATAGTGAACTTACATACGGAGAAATGAAACACTTGTAACTTAATCGATATCCAAAACTTTTCGGATTGAATTCGTGTATGTTATCAAAGTAATTGAATTGAAAGATCGATTTATTGTTCGACCTTTTTGTTAAGTTGTACGGTCATCCAATGATACAATTCAGGTTCTATTGTTACTGTTATTTCATCTTATGAACGACAATGCCTGAGGAAAAAGGAGAAAATCAAGCTGCTGCGTACAGAAGCTGTCCCATTGAATCCGGGTTTCCACCCTCGTGGAAGACGTCTGACGCGGCAGCTCAACAAAGATAGTCTCTTGAGGAGATATGCAAGCATAACTTTGCACTATTGACATGTTCTTTGGTGAAGTTGAAATGGTAAATGTAGACGTAACAGTCACTGTACGCATTTCGTGAACATGTTGCATGTGTCTTGCCACATGATTGGAATAAAAGCATGGTCAGTAGCAGACATTTAGACAATCCATCTTTATCAAGAACAGTGAAGAGATTGTTGGTATAAACATTTATGAAATATAAAAGTGGACATGTTTTGGGAATTTCCAACTCTCTGCAGTCTACATCCACTTTTACAATTATACAAGCGACCAACGAATTTCCAACTGTGTTTAGTATTACCAACTGTTTGCGAGACAAACTTTTATGAAACAGACTTATCGTCATTGTGGCTTTTTGAATCAATCGCTAATACAAAGTTATTTTGGACCTTTTAACGGTTTGGGATGCTATAGTGGCAGTCAGTACGTTCTACCCAAGTCCTTAATGTTTGCAACCTACATCTAGATGGAGTCGTCCCTCTCTAACCGTAAATTTATGTCTGAATAACATATACAGTAACTATTAAAGTTTTTATTTTATGTACATGTCAGATTGTGATTTGTTTGTAAGGAATAATGACTCCTTCTGAAGTACTATTGGAATCAAATTTATGCACCATCGTGAATGAAGAAATTGTTTGTGAATGCTCACCTACATACAAGAACAAACAATTGTAGTTAACCTAAGGTACCAGTATCGTATCGGCCACAGGGTCTCCTATGGCCAAGTTAGTATAAAGTATTCGAACTTAAACAGTGGCTAGAGAGCAAAGTATGTGATGAAAATGTTATTGACGAGTCCTAAGTTGGGTATTTATACTAGTTGGGAGAGAGTGTTTTTAGAATATAAAATCCGCATTCAACCAAGAGAATCCTAGAGGATATCTAGCATACGATCTTACTTCCTTTTAAGAATGTGATTACTTGTGGCACATGTTAATCCCTAAATCGTAGGAATCTCCAAGAATATAGAAAACCAATCTAATCCCCAAACGTATTAGGTTTATGTGTCTTGCTACCAATGTATTAAAAGGCGAAGGCGTAGGCGAGGCATCTCACGGATAGCCCCACCTCGCCTCACGGTATCTAAAATTTTAACACACACACACACACACACACACACACACACACACACATATATATATAAAATACTTTGTAAACAGATATAATTATAACTAAATCAAAGATTATATCATCTTCTTTATTACTAAGTCTAGTTGTACTTAGAAACCATGTCAAAATGTCTTAAAATGTTATGAATTATTTATTTTATTGTAAGTAATTATAGAGAACTTCAAGAGAAATAAGAGTGAGTTACCACAATTATAGGGAATTTCAAGGAAAATAAAGGATGAATGTCACAATTATAAGGGAATTTAAAATGAAATAAAGACTGAGTGGAGCAATTATAGGGAATTTAAAAGGAAATAGTGGAGCAATTATTATAGGGAAGTTATGTAACAGCCCGTTCCGAAAATTTTAAAAACGTACGCGTGAAAAGACGATTTTGCCCCTAGTGCGATTTCTTTACGTTTTGTGATTATTTTTGGTTGGTTGTTGGCTGATGGTGGACCACACATTCCCCTCACCCTTTCTCCCTATCCCTGCACCTGTCTCGAGCTCCCTTTCCCTCTCACTTCCACCCATTTTGTACGGACACACACACAAACACACCAAATCATCACAGATCGAAGAAACCAAGTACATATCCATGCTCGTGAGGCTTGTAGGAGTCCAACCATACCCATTTCAGGTAAGGATACCTTCGTTTTCACGTCGAACTCGGGATACCCGATTTTGGGTACTGTTCATGCACACTAATTTCTCATGTTTTTGGGAATTTCAAGCTTGTAGGAAGCTTGGTGAGGTCCTTAGGAGGCTCGGGGTGGTTCGTTTGAAAGTTTTGGACGTCTGGATCACGAGTTTCGAGGTTGGCCGGAGTTGGGGTGATTTTCCAGGTGAGATTTTGTGGATTTTAGCACTTGAAAGTAGTATGATTTTGTTCCTCTCGTTGTAAGCTTCATTTTGGTACCAATTTTTTGAAATTTGGTTGACAAACGAAGAAGATATCGTGATTTAAAGTTTTCCTGATTTTCCGGCGCTGAAGACTCGCCGGAGAATACGACGGAATATTCCTAACGCCATTGACGGTTACCGTTAGGGATAACGGAATATTCCTGACGACGTCAACTGACGCCGTCAGCGTGCCAGGCACGTGCCTGCGCGTGACCGGCGCGTGGGGGCGCGTGCGACGGTGAAAAATTATTTTAAAAATATGGGGATGTTTCTGAGGTTGAGTAGATCACGTTGGTGTATTCATACACCCCATTTGAGCTTTGTATGAGAAGTTATTTCTTGAGTTTGGTTATGTGCTTTAAAATTAACGTTTTTGTAGTTGTTTTGCATATAGGTGAATCCTATCCCGAGGACGAGCGTGGTCATTCGAGGCAGGGGGGGTTACGACCCTTCCACATACCAGTGAGTGGGCTTTTGGTTTCCGTATATACCTATATACTTATATTTTCCCAGAAATTGATTTAAACGTTTATTAGTTTTATGCCATATATTATATTGCCGTTTGTTATGCATGGTTAGTTGCATTTATATATGTGTATGTATTGGTGCTGCGGATGCACAGGTAAGTGCTAGGTAAGTGTAATTCATGTTTACATTCAGTAGTGTTTGAGATGCATAGAGAGCTCATAACCTGCACCCCCGGTGTTAGTGCTCCCGCCCAGAGTTGGGCACAGTCCTTCACGTGATGTTCACCTCCCGCACCACATGCTTAGCTTGGATCCAAGTTAGGTGCACAGTCCTGTCGTACAGACCACTTTAGGTGGTTCCGACTCGTAGGTGACCCGCGACTATTCGCACAGCCTTCACGTGATCGTAGCACTTGAGCGTATATATATTACACCCAGGTCTGTCGTACAGACCACTTTAGGTGGTTCCGACTCGTGTGCAGGTCTAGTTAGTGAGATTGAGATTTGAGCTCTAGATTCAGCCGTACAGGTCACGTTAGGTGACTCCGGCTGACAGTTTATATGATATTGATGCGATATTATCTGAGCACTTGCATTTCATTTTGAGGTTTTGGCATGGCATATTCTTGAGCATTGGTATATATATCTACATATCTATTTTCTGGGAAGTATATAGGTTTTACGGCGAGGGGTTAGAACTTATCTATTAAATGGTTTTTCGAAAAGCTTTTTTTTGCCCACTCACGCTTTTGTTTTGCGCCCCTCCAGGTTCTAGTTGGCTAGCACGTTTGGTGGTTTCCTTGAGGATTTTCCCGGCACATTTGACAGACGATCACCAGCGTAGGACCACCTTCGGGTGTACTTTTGTTGCGTCATTTTCTCTTGGACTGCTTTAGGCCTTATGCTCTGAACTTAGTGTCGCACTACGCTTGCACTTGTTGTTATTACTTTATGTAAAACTAGTTTTTTATTTATTCGTACTATTTTCCATTATTATTTTATTAGCTTCCGCACTGTGCACATGGTTACGTCACTTCCACGTGACGGCCAGCATACCCTGATCTAGGTCGGGGTGTGTCAGTTTGTCACATCCCGACCCGGGGCGGATCACTTCCCGGGCCCGCTCCACCACCGTAGCACGATATTGTCCGCTTTGGGCTTACCATTCCCTCACGGTTTTGTTTTTGGGAACTCACGAGCAACTTCCCAGTGGGTCACCTATCATGGGATTGCTCTAGCCCCACTCTCGCTTAACTTCGGAGTTCCTACGGAACCCGAAGCAAGTGAGCTCCTAAAAGGCCTCGTGCTAGGTAAGGATAGGAATATACATTTAAGGATCACTCCCCTGAGCGATGTGGGATGTTACAAGTTAAGGGAAAATAAAGGCTGAGTGGAGTAGTTATAGAGAATTGGAAGAGAAATAAAACTTTGCAAATCAAAAATGCTAGGTGGTGGAATCTGAATGGACAACAATTTTTAAAAAAAAAAAATAGAAAAGAATTAGAGTTAGACTTTATCACGTAGGATTTGGAGAGAGAAACTCTCTTTTTCTTCTTCTTTGAAACTAGAAGTCTCCTGCATTTTAGAAACAAACATGGATTTTGAAGGGAAAAAAAGCCCTAGGCTCACCCTAACGCCGCCCTATGCCCAACCCCACAAAACAGAGGCTAAAACCTAGCCGCCCAGCCTCCAATGCCGCCTAGGCGCGTCCTGAGGCGAGTTTTTTTAAAACATTGCTTGCTACAAATCTACCGGCCTCGCCAACCATTCCAGAGCCAATAAGGTGTGGTGGCATTGTTGGTCCTTAGGCAGCTTAGTCCGATTGGAGTCGTTGCATCCATGATTGGACTTCTGAGGTACTGGTATTCCAATTTACCTTACTCAGCACAGTAAAGTTCAAGGTCCACAAATGCCACTAACTATGCTTTTGAAAGGGCATTCCACTTGACGATGGATAGTTACCCAAGGACCATGACTTTCGAAGTAAATCAGAATATCTTACTGTTCGGAATTCTTTTACATGCGTCAATCCAGTTCTGTTACCAATGTGAAGTAGTGGAGACGTTTGGATTCAAGTGTGCGATAGTGTAGGTCATACCATTAAGATAATAATCATGATGGGCCATCATATCATGTGTGCACGAAGCCTGAAATGTTACTATTGGAACTAAATTCGCGCACTGGCGAGGTGATGGAGATGCATAAATCCGAATAACCTGTGAAATATCAAACAACTGTGAGCAAGCCTAAGACCAAGGGTGTGTCGACCAAAGGCTTTCCGATGGTCAAGTTAGTAAGCAAGTATAAGACTCAAGCAGTGGGCAAGAAAATTAGAATGCGATGATTGCGTTACCAGAGATGAGCCCTAGAATGATGTATTTATACCAGTTGAGAGGGAGACCTTTTTAGGATAGAATCATTTATTAAGTCAAGAGAATCCCACATGATATCTAGGGGTATTTATTGCATCCTCTTCGGAGTGTGATTATTTGTGCCGCACACCAATTCCTAAATTGAAAGAACTCCAAGAATATATGAAACTTGGTTGATTCCATGTTCTATCAGGTTCTTGTATCTTGCGGAACAAGTATGGTCAATCTCATCGAAGTTGCTCGAACTTTGCCCACTGCTCCAAAACATGATGATGGTGGCAATACACACCCACGTGAATAGAAAATTGGTACTCGACAAAAGCAAGTAGCCATTTGAAACTTGGAAACAGCAGCCAACTAGGTCCACAAACCACAGCCACTGCCAGTCTACCAGCACACTTCATTGCAACCCACCTTTGCCCTAACCACTAGTTATCAGCCAAGGCTCACATCTGGCCACCGTAATTTTTGAGGTAAAACTCTAATATTTCAAATTTAAATCCCTAATTGACAATCTAAAAAATTGGATTGATTATTGATTAGTTAAATTGTTGTTTGATTAGCTAGCTGAATTTTTGTTTAATATATATGATTATTGATTGTTGGTTGTTTAATTTGAGAGAGATGTGTTTACTTTTACTGATAATGAGTTTGTTATGCGACATGAAGCATCGAGGCAACAATTGTAACTTGTTTGTATTGATAAATTATGAATGACATTAATATTGTCTACCATCTAAAAATAATTTAGTTGTCTCTATTTTTTGTAACCTCGCACTCTTTTAAACCCCCCTCGCTCCGCCGACAATCCCTGACTTCGCCACTGGTTGAGGGATCGATAAGGAAGAAAGTACAACTGAGGAATACAATTATTTGATACAAGATGCTAGATATAAGTATCTTAATTATCATTCAGTTGGCCTTAGTGATTTTCATATTAGCCATGTGTCATGCATAATGATTTTTCTTTCTCTCATGTTCTCTGTTATGAAGAATCTAAAATGATATCGATTGCCACTAGCATATTACAGTCTAATAACATATTGTTTGGGCCCAAAGTAATATTGTTGGGCCGAGTGTAGATTTATGCTCGGCCCAAAGCTATTTCAAATATACTATGGGTTGCTTGGTGATCCCAAACCGTTCAACAAGGATGGTCAAGTTCTATCGTAAGAAGGAGTAATGCTGATAAACAAAAAGGGTCGAAGGAGTCCTAGTGCAGTTTGGATTCTAGACCAACAATGAATATAGCCTCAAAAAAAGGGTGAGTTCAAAGTCCTAATAGGGGTAGGATTGGTCGAAGTAGAGTCGGAATAGAACAAGAAGTCCCAATCCAAATATAATTTTGACTTGATCTCAAGGAGGATTTGGTGTTATAAATACAAGACATCATGCAACAATTGAAGGACCTCCAATTCAACACACAATTGCCCTGCGCAAAACTTCTCAAACATCTTGAGATTTTTTTATTTTCTTTTTTCCGCTGACACATCTTCAGTTTGGATAAACAGCACTGTGAAGGCAACTGGCGAACACCTTTAGTTTGGATAAACTAACACTGTTGCCGTAGAATTAGTCGACCGAGGAGCATCTTCAGTTTGGATAAACAGCACTGCATCGAGGCCGACTGGTTACCTATCTAAGTCTCGGTCGAGAAGGGTTTCCGAATCCTTATTGGCAGAGGTCATCTTATTAGCCTTCTCGGCGAGGTAAGGTGTTACGAGTTACGACATTCGACGCATTGAACGCTGAGTGATTTTATGATTGGATACTCACAAGTGAGTTTCAGAGTTCGGCATTCTGACGGCCGAACCACATTCACCATTAAGACATACATTACCTTTGAATACTTGTGTCCGTATAGTCTGGTGTCGATTCGACGTGCTTATACTCTCACGAAGATAATCACTGTGACCGAATCTGGGGCCGACGATTTGTGAACTTCGCAGAACTACCAGCCTTGTCTTCAGGCTCGAGAATCCAAAGGCTAAGATTTGTTCCTTCCTTGGCCGCAGTCGCAAGATAAAGAAGTTAGCAACGCGCTCAATGCAACATCAACAAATTTTACTCCTCGGCCGAGCTCGGCCGACGAGTTGGCATGCCCCGCATTTAACCGAAGGACGTAGTTAGCTTATTAGTTACTCAGCCTACGCGCCATGGAGGCTTTGTAATTTTTAGGGTCAACATATATATGTATTTATAAGTAAAAGATCTTAAGTTTGAATCACATAACTTGAGGTTCATAACCTAATTATTATGACTAACTCATTGTTGTATTGGATAAAAATGGAGTAAGCTCAACCAAAGACAATTTTGCAATGCCAATGAGTGTAATATGTTTTTAAAGGAAAAAAAGATTTAAAATGCGAATAAAGTAGGGTTAATGATTTCAATCCAATCGATTCTTTAAGAGAGTCATATGATGATTAAGTTTTTCAACATATCGTAAGTTTGCCAAGTAATCTGACCTCTACCCTAGATGTCGGACTTAGACCTTGGGCCCCGACCTCTAATTTTGACCTTAAATTCAAAGTTCTAACATTTAATTTCATACGACAATTTAGCACGAACTTATAATTAAGTAAAGTAATTGATTGTATGAAGAGGTTGAGCCTAAACTTAGACCTACAGAGCAAATTCTATCCACCGTGGATTGTGAGTGATTAACCCTAGTTTATTCATATTTTAAAATCTTTATTTTCCTTTTGTTCACTATGAAAAAATACTATACGGTATAAATATAGGGTAGTACTATTCTGTGATAGCCTGTTCCGGATTTTTGAACCGTAGGGGTGAAATGACGATTTTGCCCCTATCATGGTTGTTTCGTTGTGTGGTTGTTTTTGGGTGTTGCTTGGCTGGTTTTGGACCACACACACACCACACTCACTCACCCTCTCTCCCTGCCCTGTCTCGAGCTCTCTCTCTCCCCCATTCCTATTCTTTTTGTACGGACGACAACCAAAACCTTTGAAACCTTCACAGATCGTGGAAGCAAATTACATATTCGTGCTCGTGAGGCCTTTGGGAGTTCAACCATACCCATTTCAGGTAAGGATACCTTCGTTTTCACGTCGAACTCGGGATACCCCGATTTGGTCACTGTTCATGCACACGTTAATTCTTGTATTTTTGAGAATTTCAAGCTTGTAGGAAGCTTGGTGAGGTCCTTAGGTGGCTCGGGGTGGTTCGTTTGAAGGTTTTGGACGTCGGGATCGTGAGTTACAAGCTTGGCCGGAGTTGGTGGTGTTTTCCTGGCGAGATTCCGTGGGTTTTAGTGCTTGAAAGTGGTATGGATTTGTTCCTCTTGTTGTAAGCTTCATTTTGGTACCAATTTTGTGAAATTTGGTTAGATCTAACGGCGTTAATTGACGCCGTCAGTGTGCCAGGCATGTGCCTGCGCGTGTGGCCGTGCCTTGGCCGGCGCGTGCGGCGTCGGAAAATTTTTCTAAAAATATGGGGATGTTCCTGAGGTTGAGTAGATCACGTTGGTGTATTCATACACCCCATTTGAGCATTGTATGAGAAGTTATTTCGTGATGTTGGTTATGTGTTTTAAAATTAACGTTTTTATAGTTGTTTCGCATATAGGTGAGACCTATCCCGAGGACGAGCGCGGTCACTCGAGGCAAGGGGGTTACGACCCTTCTACATGTCAGTGAGCGGACTTTTGGTTTTCCGTATATACCTATATACTTACGTTTTTCCCAGAAAGTGAATGGAAATGTTTATACATTTATATGCCATGCATTATGTTTGCCGTTTGTTTATGTATTATTAGTAGCATATATATGTTTGTATGTTGGTGCTGCGGGCGCACAGGTAAGTGCCAGGTGAGTATATTATTGCTTATGTTCAGTAGTGATTTGAGATGCATAGAGAGCTCATAACCTGCACCCCCGGTGTTGGTGCTCCCGTCCAGAGTTGGGCACAGTCCTTCACGTGATGTTCACCTCCCGCACCACACGCTCATCTTGGATCTAAGTTAGGTGCACAGTCCTGTCGTACATACCACTTTAGGTGGTTTCGACTCGTAGGTGACCTGCGATTATTCGCCCAGCCTTCACGTGATCGTAGCACTTGAGCGTACTTATTATACACCCAGTCCTGTCGTACAGACCACTCTAGGTGGTTCCGACTCGTGTGCAGGTATAGTTAGTGAGTTGGAGATTTGAGCTCTAGATTCAGCCGTACATGTCACGTTAGGTGACTCCGGCTGACATATTACATGGCATTGATTTGACATTTCCTGAGCACTTGCATTTTATTTAGAGGCATTTGACATGGCATATTTCCGAGCATGATTTACATATATGTATATTATATTTTCTGAGAAGTATACAGGTTTTACGGCGAGGGGTTAGAACCTTGTTTATGAAATGGTTTTTGAAAAGCTTTGTTTTTGCCCACTCACGCTTTCTGTTTTGCGCTCCTCCAGGTTCTAGTTGGCTAGCACTTTTGGTGGCTCCCCAGAGGATTTCCCCGACATATCTGACAGATTATCATCAGTGTAGGACCACCTTTGTGTGTGGTTATGTAGTATTGTTTCTCCCGAACTGCATTAGGTCTTCGTGCTCTGAACTTTGTTTTCACACTTACGCTTGCACATGTATGTTCTTACTTTGTGTATAGCTGGTTTTTATTTATTCGTACTTTTATTATTTATTTTATTAGCTTCCGCACTGTGCACATGGTTACGTCACTTCCACGTGACGGCTAGCATGCCCTGATCTCGGTCGGGGTGTGTCAATTCACACATTCATTTTTATTTCTCACACATCCCTCTTAGTTTTCGATCGTCGGATCAAATGAATTAAAGAAGATAAATAATAAAAAAAATTAACAAAAATGTGTAAGAAGTAAAATTAAACATGTAAATAACAGTATCCTAAATATAGAACAAGATTCGTGTTTTTCATATACCCTCTTGAAAGTGGGAAATATTTACCATAAATAGCACGGATAATGCTCCTACAGAACACAATTACGAAATTAATTCAGAGGTTAAAAAAATGAAATTCTATTTTTGATAAAACAAAAAAACTAGAAAATTGAAGCAAAATATAAGAACACGTCGATCATTATTGCACATAAATTTTCGGCTAATAAAAGAAATTCGAATTAAGAATTTTACCAGAAAAAAACAAACGCGTTTGTAGGACTACCAATGTGGACGGCTGGGATTTCACCTGACCCATAATTTTTGCAAAAGCCTGGTCTTTCCATGCACGTTTACGGTGGCGCATTCACCGTCAACCAACTAAACGCAAACGCCACTATATATACTCCTCCCTTCTGTCTTTCCCTCTCAACCCTATCCTTGTCCAAATTACAAACCCTCCTGCTCCCTCTCTCTCTCCCACTCTCTCTCTACCTGCCTGTGTTTTCTCTCTCCCATATAGAACTCACAATGGCAAGCTCTTCATTCGCGTTGTTGATGGTGACAGTGGCTCTCCTTGCCACCTCCGCCTTCGCCGAGGATAAGGCTCAATCCCCCTCATCCTCTCCCTCCCAATCACCATCCTCCACTCCTCCCCCATCCTCCACTCAACCACCATCATCAACCCCAGCAGCCTCTGCCAAAACACCATCCGCCACCCCAGCAGCGACCCCATCCGCCACCCAAGCAGCTACCCCGTCCGCCTCCTCTAAGGCTCCCAAGTCGTCGGATGCATCCTCCTCTCCATCCTCCGCCCCCACCACGTCCACCTCCTCGTCCTCCTCGTCCTCCTCCTCCCCATCCTCCTCCCCATCCAGCTCTACATCATCCGAGTCCTCCTCCCCATCCTCCTCCCCATCCAGCTCTACATCATCCGACTCTCCACCCTCCCCACCCGCCTCCAGCCCATCCACCTCCGACACCTCGGTTGCTCCCTCCGAGTCGACTACTTCTGCTGAGGCTCCCGCCCCATCTGGAGCCGCCGTGAACAGAGGCTTCGCTGCCGGATCCGTGGCCGCCGTCGTCATTGCGGCGTCGATCTTGGCCTAGATGTGCTTTGCGGACGAGGCCTTTTTCCGCTGTTGGGTCACCGAAAGAGAGATTCGGCGGGCGGATCTTGAGTTTCGTATATTAGCGGGTAGAGTTTAACTACTATTTTTGGTTTTATAGTTGTTATAGAGTGGGTTATTATTGGTGATGGAGATATTATTTGGACGGTGTTGATTTGATCGGACGGGGGTTCTGCGGCTGATGGTTTAATCCATCGGCCTTAATTATTAATTATAATTATTATTATTACTTGATCATTCCCGCTGCTGATGATGATGACTATGGAAATTCTTTTGTTATGATCTAATGATATATATCATTAATTATATCTAATTCGTTGAGTTTAATATCTTTGATTTAAGCATGAAAAATGCCAAGAGACTTTTATACAGTATTTACATTAATTATTATGCTTATATTATAAAATAATATGCTAAAAATATAAGTTGACAAATAATTTATGAACAATCTCATTTTTTAAAGGGTCTTTTTTTTTTTTTTTTTTTTTGGTATAAAAGAGAAAATTGGACTCTTTAACTCATTGGATAACTCTAGAGGATGAGAATTGAGTAATGCTAAGAAGACAATATTTGAAGATAAAATTTTATAACTAAATGATATGGAGGGTTATGATTAGATTATTACTTAAGCATTGTAAATATGCTCATTTTCAATTGGTGATATATTATTTAATTTGTAAATTTTATTTACAAAGTTTGTCTTCCGAATATTACTCTGAGAAGTATAATAGATTGCTTCGTTTGAATAATTAAACAATGTGGGTAAAGATTTTAAAAGCGTTCGTTTATCATTTACTTATTAAACGAAAAAATCATCTTTAGATCTCTTTCCATCTAATTTGGGATATGGATTGTTAAAATTTGATTCAACTGCTACAAACAGAATGTCATTTTAAAAGTGATAATAACTGTAACCGTTAGATCAAATTTTAATAGTCCAAATTTCATATTAAGTGGATTAGATGGAAAGGATTCCCCTTCTTAATTTTCTTGAATTGTTTTGGTTTTTGTCGTTTGGTGAAGAAAAAGTAGAGCAACGGTCTCGAAAGCCACGTGGTTTGCGACAAACTGACATGCAGAAAGCAACCCATTAGCTTTGAGAATAGAGTAGCTAGGTTATGCTGGTTTAGTATTATTAAATTTGTTAGGCCTTTGGATTTTATAAAAAAAAACTAATGAAAAATGTTTGAAAATTTTGAGTTTTAATGATAAGGACAAAATAAAAGGTAAAGTGAATAGTACTAGGATTGGTTTTTTAGTGTAAAAATATGATTTTTCGTTAAAGTAAACAATACCGTAGACTTTTCGTTAAAACTCCCCTTTATAAATTTGAACAGGTTACTCAAAAGATGAATAAGAGTTTTTACTTAAAATTATTTGTAGCTGATTCAAAGAATTTTTTGTTTATGATCGAATCTGTGTGTTCATATCACAAATCATTCTATAAAAACAAATCAATGAAATTGCTACAATAGATTGAGTAAATGATCTAACTTTTAGTTTATTTTTTGCAAAAATGATCTTTACAAAGTGATTTATAATATAAATAATTGTGACCATAAACACGAAACTCTGTAATGTGATTTGATAACGGTTCATGTTGCTTAAAAATGTGCAATTATATTCCCCTAGTTTAGGAGAAAAACCTTAGTAGTGTACGTTCCTCTCACAATGTAGCGTTGGTCTTACTCGGTACGAAAGTTAAACAAGTGCATGAAATTTGTATTTTGATAGCATTTTACATTATGTTATATTTTATGGGTGAAAAATGACATTGAGTGAGATAATAAGACATGTGGAACAAGTCCAAAACTGTTAATATTGTTATTTTACTATATAAACGTCATAATTGAAATTATTATCTCGTTATTATAATTTAAATATCACCTCTTGAACTCAGTTAGTATTTTGGTTTGGAGGTAATACTCTACATTTGTAAGTAAGAGATTTTAGGTTCAAGTCTTATGAATGTTTATACTAATTTATTCTCTCCCATAAAAATATGTCATTGTTTGAAACAAAAAAACCATCTCTGGATAATTCATTCAATTTGATGAGGATTGTTTAATCATCCATCTAAATTAATAAATTAATTAACAATTCAATTGTAAGGATGCTACTTATTATTACAACCGTACTGTCAATTTGTTTGACATACACCGATGAATAAACTGTTTTTGAATTAAATAATTATTTTCAAATGTCATATATATTTAGGTGATGATAAAAAAAATGATTGATTTTGACTATGACGTTTGTACGATAAAACAATGTCACGTTAGGCCGGGAAGAAAGACTTTCGTTCTTAGCGGAGGAGGAAAGTATTATTCATATGGAAATGAGCTTGTGGAATAAGCCCAAGCTTGTGGTGTTCCAATTTGCAGCCTTAAATGTATTTAATGAACTTGTTTTAATATCAAGTGGAGGACAGACAACTGCTTATCAATAGGAAGACGTTCTTCTTTACAGATAAATTACAATTCGAAACATGCATATAAACATTCATTTGGTAATTTTAATTAGTTAAGTGATGAGATGTCTGAGATTGTGGTTTGCATGTTACAATTCTAATAGAAAATGTAGGATATTAACACATATAACTTATCCCTTCTAATTTTCCAAAAATATAAAATTCCTTTGTACATACTTTCATTTCTTACTTTGACTTGAATTTTATTAGTCTACTTTCATTTCATAATTTGGTTTATTAGTTTGTGCATCCATTGGGCTTCAGTTCAGCTTGTGTGTCACAATTGGGCTCCGACCAATTCGGCCTTGTTTCCAATGGTGGTCCAGCTCATTGCCTCCGTCATTTTTCTTTCATTTTCTCTTTACAACATCATATTTCAAAGAATTCAAAAGTTTTCAATTGGAACTTTTTATTCACTCATGTAATTATTAATAATTTTCTTTCGGTAAATGAAGTTTGTTGAATTACTCCAAGGTTATTTTTCTTTTTTAAATTTTCATATTTTTAATATTTTTAATAGCGAATTTCAATTAACTACCAAAATAAAATCGGAATAAGATTCATTATCGCTTACGTTTGGAATGTTTACTTGCATTATACATTAAAACGGTTGTTGAGTGAGATGGGTTAGGGAATCATGGCCCTTCAAAAGCAAAGTGCATAATATATATGAACCCTCAATTATACTACATAAATGTATCATGGACCCTAAAAAGTTATAAAATTGGACTAAATCATAACATAAGAAACTCAGAGTACTTAAAATTAAACAAGAAGAAATAAAATAGCACTGCCTCTATCCTGGCACTTAGAGTGATATCATCTCACCAACCTGCCAAACTTAAGAAAGAAGGAACATACAAAAACCAACCAAACTAATGACACTCCACAAAGCCACAACAAGAGAGCTAGAGTGGCTAATCCCAACACCAGTTGTTGAGGATGTGGTACTTGCAGGGGTTGTAACTGTAGAGTTACCGCCGGAACCACCGGATGCTGAATTACTGGATGGTGCTGCGGTTGATCCTGACCCTACAGTCACAGAAAGCTTCATCCCCATACCACAATGCCCAATCGTAGCGCAAATGTAGTTATGAGTCCCGGCAGTCTTGAGGGTGATGGTGGTGGCTCCGCTGCTATCACTCGTAATTGAATTTCCCAAAGTGCATGTTTTGTAGTCACTAGCAGTCACTTCATCCACTGTGTGCCCACTTCCATAGTTGAAAACTACCAGGTAACAAAAATTTAGGAAAAATATACACAATTAGCTAAAACATAACCAAAGTGGGGGTGCTTTTGTTTTCACTAGATACCTGATGTGTTATTAGACCATAATTTTCACACCTACATAATTCTCAAACCACACTTTAACAAAAAAAAAAAAAAATTCTGATCAACAATCTAGATTGAAATCTTCTACGTAATTCTCAAACTGTACTCATTAAACAAGAGCTCCTCTAATAAATGGTCTAGATGGATAATCTATATATAACTTTCAAATGACACATCAAAACAAGAATTTATCTTACAATCTGATAACATAAACATTTATTTTGAAGCATGTGCATGATAGTATAATTAAAGGGGAATAAGATTTTTACCTAGGCTGTCACCAACTTTAAAGGTCTTGCCACTAGTCCAAGTGGTATAATCCACACCACTAGCCCACCCAGAGGAGTCTCCAACGGTGTAGACAGTGGCTAAGCAGCTTGGCAGCATGACCATGGCAACAACTAGGGCTAAACCCCCAATTCTGGCCATTTTTTATGAGCTAGCCCAGCTACGACCAGAGAGAGAGGGAGAGAGAGAGAGAGAGGCCCTTTGTGATGATAATTCTATAGAGTGGAACTCACTTATATAATGGCATGAAGGGGGCTGGAGTAAGTAGGGTTTGGTCCACTTAATTGAAATGCAGCATGTTCTGTCTAGGAACTCATTGCAGGATGACTTTAGTTAGACTTCATACCTAATGTTTTTCTTTTTATTTCTTTTTGTATTGTTAATCTCCTAACTTTCAGAAAGAAAAAAAAAAAAAGAAATAAATGTGATGAGTAATAAGGCTATCATCATCTAGGTTTGTTATGATAAATAATGTTCTAACTTCTATCTTTCTTTTTTTTTTTTTTTTTTTTTTTTCAAACCCAATTCTAAGCACCAAAGTGGACTAATTAAATTAAAAGAAATGTGATCGAAGGGGTGGTATACTTTTAATTTATTATATGGCTTTGTTGGTAGACCTTTCATCATCTCTTTGATGATGGATTGCGAATTAAGAAAGGATTAACATGTTAAGGTCATAAGAGTTATGATTAATGCCAAATAGAATCCAATCTCCAAAGATAAGCATATTTAGACACAAAATATTTGAAAGATTATCCACATTTGAAATTTTGTAGTCTTATTGGAGAAAAAAACAAAGGGGAGACTTTGGATGCGGTCTCTAGTTATGAATATTTTTTTTATTGAAACCTTGTTGGTTTTCAATTTTTGATCAAAGTCCCTGAAATTAATGTGATAATTTATTTCTATGTACCCATATAAATAAATAAATAAAAGATATTAGGCTTAATAACATTAGTAAATTTCTTTGATTAAACTTGACATGGATACATTCTCAAATCAAAGAAGAAAGAATGTACCCATATAAGTTGAAAAATGGATTAGAAAAAAATTGAATAGATTTTATACAAAAAAAAAAAAAAAGGGTACATTTTACATATAACAAATTGGTATATTTAAGAATGAGTACATTTTAAGATTAAAAATTTGAAAAAATTAGAAAACATTTTTTAAAAAAGCTAATGGGTACAAACTTATTCTATTTTATTTATTTATTTTGGAAATGTTTTGAATTGAAAATTAGTTAGGAGTTTAATAAAGGTGTGAGTATTAAAATTCTAAATCAATTATTAATTTTTATTTAAAAAAATTATGTAACTGACATATAAATTCATTATTACATTAATGTTAGGGACTTTGATCAAAATCTGAAAAACTAATAAGGTTTTAGTCAATGAACATTAATAACTAGGGACCGGATACTAATTTTTCCAAAAAAAATTGTATTACACACTAAGCATAATAAGGGTTATTTCATTTTTCCAAAGCATAATAAAGGTTAACTGAACGTGAGGTTGTATTACATACATATATGGAAACTTGTTGTTACTCCAAATTAGTCAGCTTGCATTCAACAAAGAAATATAGGAGAAACATAACATTAAAAATGAGTGCATAATGACGTTTTAAGAGCCAATAACATTTTCCTAATAGAAATGTGAGCTTTATTCGTTGAGCATTGACATAACACTAAAATGAAACAAGGTGGAGATGATTTCACTTTCATGACCTAGAACGCTAAAAGGCAAGGGAGAGCCGAACCTTTGATTGGCAAGGACACATACAAAATTCTCGACTTCGAGAGATTTGAGATTGTATAATTAACTTAGTGCAATAAGACAAATTTCATTGAGATGAATCAAAGTTCTTACAGATTGTCTTCAATGGACAAAATTACAAACCTTCAAGGACAAAAGTAAGATGGAAATAAGTTTAGAATCGAAGCTAGAAAATCCCATGAAGTTCAGGGATCAAATTTGCAATTAACCCTAGTTCAAATATAAAGAAATTTTTTTGTCAAAGTGGGTTAATTGTTAATTAGCATGAATAGAAAGTAAACCTTAATAATATTAAATTTAGTTCTGGTTAATATTATTATTCTTGTCCAACTACAAACATAGGTCAAAGTGGGTTTGATCTGTCGGAGATGGGAAGTCACATTCTCTGAGCAAAACGGTTCACCTAACAAGTTACTAGAAGCCATCATCCATCATGGGCATATATATTTTCTCTTCATGCATGAGATGAGTCATGACCCAAATAAAACATCTGGGTCCATCTCACCACGTACCAAACTTTTTCAGATGGAAAAATTTGGGGTTTGGTTATCTTGGTTGAGATGTGATATCTACACACCTTATTTTACTTCTTACATATTTTTTAAATTTTCGGCCGTCGGATCGGATGAATTGAAGAAAATCAACAGACTGAAATTATCAAGGGGTGTGTAAGAAGTAAAATGAGGTGTGTGAATAACACACCCCTTTTGGTTTTGGTAATGGTTGTTTGAGGTCATTTGGTTCCACCAACTACATTGAAAGGAAATCTGGCTAGTACGCTCAATTGCTTAGGGAACAGAATTATGATACTAATCAAGTTTTGAGAGAGAAAAACGCAAAGAATTAGGATTAAGATAGATCAACTATTCGATTCTGTCAACATAATGTAATTGGAAGGAAAAAAATTTATGAATACATTGTTCCAAGCCACAAAAGACATTTGAGCTTACCTACGTACGAGTTTTGGTGATTAGTGGTTCTACGTATTCGTAGTTTTACTTTTAAATCTTATACTCGATGTCGATGAAAGATTGAGTCTTGGGATTTATCTCAAACTTGCAGTGCAAAAACTTTAAATTTTCTTCGGAGTTATTGAGAATTGGTGCACTTGTAATATTGGCGAAGCCTTTTTATTGTTTCTAGAGTCGTACTTTAAACCGCAACTAGTTAATTAGAAAAAGATAGTATATGCAGTCCCCTAGGGATAGTTGCACATATCAACTCTTTTATGAATAATGTATTTACACGGTAATAATTCATAATCAGAATTGTTTAGTTTCTTAATCATCATTTTTTTAAAAACACATTCAATTGTAGATCGCTTGATCATCCAAATATGTCCAATAAATAAATGGTTTATCATAAAAATCTTACTTGGTGCCTACACTATGAATTTATTTCATACATTGAATAACCAAACGATCTTCATTTCAAGTGATTTTTTTGTAGGAGTAATCTTCAAATAAAAATTAAGAAATTGAACGGTTTTCATTATCAAATTTATATCATAAATAAAATTACATTATTCACAATAGATAGAGATGTATCCACTCCATGAGAATATCTATTTACACTTTCAGCATGCTGTAAGAAATAGACTAGAAGTGGACAAGTTCCAAAACAAATCCAGAAAAATCTCCAATGCCATAATGCATGTGCCTAATCCTTTGGTAAAATCTCAACGTCAAAAGCATTCAGTCCCTTTTCTGGTTGTGTTTTTCTTTTCAATTGAAGACACATTATTCACTCTAATAATGTAGGGAAAGATTACAAAGTTTCTTTTTATAGGTTAGTGGTTCTTTTGGGCGTTCATCGGCATGAGTCGAGTGATACTTCTTTTCCAATGTCGACAGTGTCAAGTTTGTAGTTTCTTGTGTCATAAATTTGAAAAACGAAAACAATAGAAACTTGATTAGGTTACCATTTATTTCTTTAAAATGAAGACTATATGTCACATGTATAAGAAATAAAGATCTCAAAAATGAATGTTTAACCTAAAGTTTTGGACTATTAGGTGACAAGATACATATCAAGACACTAAAACGTTTTATAGTAAAGATAGCTCAATCTATCCAAACTTGTAGCTTGCGTACATAAGCAGCCTCTAGCCTTCCAGCAACATTGGACAAGTACTAGAGCGACGGAATCCACCCAAAGACGGTGAAAATCTCAGCGAGCCAAATTCAGAAATTTCACCGTGCCAGCCAAATTCAGTTTGTATCGTTGACATTTGACAACTGTGTTTGCTTCCTCGACACTAGAATTCAATTCAGTACATTTATCACCCAACTCTGAACTTTCTGTTTTTGGTACTTTAACAAATTGTTTACCGCGTGCCACACAAATTCGTCTTCCCATAAGCAGCTGCAGGAAAAGAAGTTTCCAAGGGGAAAATTACCTTCCCGTGGGAAGCAGAAAGAGCTGCCTCAGCCTCGGTCTTGGTTTTGAAGCCCACAAATCCATATCCCGTGGACCTTCGCGGGTTATTTTGGAATACAATTTCCGCTCTAACAACATTATAATCCTCTGAATCGAAGAGCTCCTTGAGATCTTTAGACCTTGCTTCATACGGCAAATTTTCCACATACAAATTGAAAGTTATTGGCTTGGGTTGCGAACAAGGGGGAGGAATCTTCGTCTTTTTCGGCCTGGCATAAGCCATCTTTATGACACGACCCTCCATTTCCTTTAAGGCATTCCAAAATAAGCGAAATCATTTACCAGACAATATGGGAAGGAAGCCGCATAAGCATCATACATTTAGTGGCTCAAAATACACAGGAAAAAGCCAACGTACCAACTTGGAAAAAATTACTAGTTAACCCAATTGTTACATTGATTCTTGAACTTCAAAATGAGACACTTAACCCTTTAAACTATACTCTGTATGTTTGGTCCTTTTAACATTACTGAAGGGAGTACTCACTCAGTGGCATATGGAAAACTTATTCAAGGGAATAGAAATTATGATCTCATTCTCAAATATTGAGAAAACGGTGGCAGCGCTACCTCCATTGACTTCTTCCCTCTCCCTTTCCCTAAAACATCTTCTAGTCTTCACCACCCTATCACTCCATTCAAACATATATCTCTTCTCATCTCCTTAAACCTTCATGTTAAATCCTCTCTTGCCTTCTCCTGTTTTCAAAATTTGCCACTTTGTGACTCTCCTACAACCAAAAAGTTTCGGTACAAGAAGAGGAACAAACCCAGTGGATGAGGAAACCTTCACAACCTCCACAACTAGTAAAAACTAAAATGGGCACAGTAGAAGTACAGTATACCATAGTTCCAGCTCAATCCCTTGTTATTTGATGTTGGAGTGGCTCTGCAGGTTGAACACAAATTGAAGGTATGTTCAACAAAGGTAAGAGATCACAAACCAATGGAAGAGGTGGAAGAAGGTAAAGAAGTAAGTGTGTGATAGGGTATGATGCTAAATAATGACACCATGAGAAAGGATGAGGGCGTATAGATGTCTTGGCATGAACTGATGACGATGATGATGGAGTTAACTGGTTTCTAGAGGTGTCGGACGCCTCTAAGAGATTGTCATTTATGCTCTCTCGGTGACTGAATGCATGACTTTTATCATCTACAAATGAAGAGATGAAACAGTAGACCTCCCTTCTAGGAATAAGGTAACAAATTAGGCCCTTAAACTAGTACTCATGTGCCACCTCCAATCAGATGAATAATTGCATTCCCAGATAAGGGGCCTAATACGGAACATAGGTTAAACTTAAAGTCGAAGGGATACTAGTGAATTTCAGCAATAAATTCAGCTCCAAAGCACAGGAACAGGAAAAGTGCACACAAATATACATGAAACAAAGAACTAAAATTCTCTTCTTATATTTTTAGACAGCAACGAATTTCCAATACGAACAAAACAAACACAAAACAGTATTCAAGTAGAAAAGTAGAACGCTACCTCTCATACAGCGAAAAACCATAAAATTCCCAAATTTTATTTCACTTTCCCAACTAGTAGTCTTTCCCAGTCTTTCTCACTGACCAGACCAAGCATAAAATTAAACGTACAACAACACAAGCATTCACATAAGATAACAGAACCCGATATGCTTACAGACGATTCGAGATTATCCAGAGCCGTACGACCGCCAAACCCATGTTCCTGGTCTTGTCATACATGGCAAGCTTACACCACCACAAAAAAAAACAAAATAAAAAGACAAAAACAATAAACCCATCAAATAAAATAAAAAATTATTAATACCCAACAAAAATAATTCTCCTTCAAACCAGAGAAAAATGGAGAAAAATTACAACCTCAACGTCGACAACGGTGCCGTACTTCTCGAACACAGTACGGATGTCTTCCGGGGTGCAATGCCAAGGAACATTCTAGGCAAGCAGTCTTGTGTCCGAGAAATCTAGGGGCTCCGGCTCGAGGACTGGGGTTTCTTCGAGAGCTTGGTCTTGAGCGGGGGCGGAGAATTGAAGGACGAAATTCCCGAGCTTTTTGGCCCTGAAGGGGGAGGAACGAGAGTGGTTTTGGGAGAGAGAGAGAGAGGGAGGAAAGAGAGGTGGAGAGAGAAGGAGTGGTCGGAGTGTGCTTGGAGAGGCGTTGTGGGTTTTGGATGATAAACCGACTCCAACTCAGTCTATATCTGTTGCACAAATAGACTCCCAGTCTAACACGAACTCCCAATCCAACACGGAATCCTCACCACTTGCTGCAGACCATGTTTTATCCTGATTCAACTACTTGTAATCCTAGTTCTACATATGTATGACTTGTAATCCTATAAATATGAATGCACGAATGCTCACTCTATAATTTGAGTTGAGAACACAGAATTACTATCTTTCATGGTATCAAGAGCCAGCGTCTCACGACAAAGGTTCATACTATAAATTTTTTTTTTTTTTTTTCTCTGCGTCTTCTACAGTTATGGCGTCTTCTTCGTCTGCTACTGCTGCTCCCTCTGTCATGAATTTTCTCACCATCAAGCTCGACCGCAACAACTACCCTCTCTGGCGTGCTCAGTTCCTTCCCTTGCTGCGCAGCCGCAACTTACTATCTTATGTTACTGGTGAAAATCACTGCCCATCTGCGTTTCTTCTGGATGACCATGGTAAACTCACTGACAAGGTCAATCCATTATATGCTGAATGGATACAGACTGATCAGATGATCCTTTCTTGGATTACGAGTTCCCTTACTCCCAAGGTTCTTGCTACAATCGTCAACAAAATTGATTCGGCTTCTGCCTGGTCGTCTCTTCAAGAACGGTATGCTTCTACATCTCAAAATCGTATTATCCAAATGCGTACAGAATTGATGAATACTGCTCGTGGTAATCTTTCTATTGCTGACTATCTCGACAACGTCAACGCCATCGCCGACAACCTTGCTCTTTCTGGCGCCCCCGTCTCTGAATCTGACTTAGTTGCCATTATTATGAGTAAAGTAGGTCCACAATATGAGACCACTGTTGCTTCCGCACAGGCTCGTGACACTCCCATCACCTACAATTCATTGGAAGCCTTATTACTGAGTGCCGAGCAACGTTACAACGCCTTTTCTCTTCCCTCTGATAGCGGCACCTCTGCTTTTGCTGCTGTCCGTGGCGGTCGCAGTGGCTTCCGTGGCCGTGGTAATTCTTTTCGTGGTGGACGTGGTGGAAGCTTCTCCCGTGGTGGTGCTGGTAATTTCTCACGCCCAAATTTGGCTGCTCATGACTCCGGTTCTACCACCTCTGCAGCCCCTTCCCGCGGGTCATCTTCTTCCTACAATGGACTTCTTGGTCCAGCACCTGGCTCCAGCACCTCTCATGGATCCTTGCCTGTTTTTTCCTCCTCTGGGCGTATTCAATGTCAGATTTGTCAACGCTTTGGGCACTCGGCTATTGATTGCTTCAATCGTCTCAATATGTCCTACGAAGGTCGGGTTCCCTCCTCTCGTCTTCAAGCCTACACAGCTGCACCATCTTCCCGTGTTTCCGCCGCTGCACCCTCTGTCCAGCAATGGCTTTTTGACTCCGGCGCAAATTCTCACATAACCAATGATGTCAACCACGTCCAAAATCCTCGTGAGTATCATGGCACCGATCAAATTCGTGGTGTGAATGGTGGTCCAGGTTTGAACATCTCAAAAATTGGTGACTCGTATCTTCAAACTAAATATGCTTCTTTTCGTTTGCCTAACACCCTCTATTGTCCCCAAGCCTCAACTAATGTGATTTCTTTGAACCGTTTTTCGGATGATAATAACTGCTTCTTTACTTTACATCCCCATTTTTATCGTGTGCAGGATTCACGGACGGGGAGGATCCTTTTACAAGGCCGGAGTAACAATGGACTCTACCCGTGTTCTAATCGCCCCTCTCATCAAACCCATGGTGTTTTTGCTTTCTTAGGTGATCGTGTAACTGATGCCTTATGGCATAGTAGATTAGGTCATCCTTCGTTTTCAATTTTAAAACATTTAATTTCTGCAAATAAATTGCCCATTCAAGGCTCGTTTCAAAATAAATTTTGTCAATTTTGTCCCCTCGGAAAAAGTCATAAATTACCCTTTTCTTTGTCTACATCTGTGTCTTCTTCTCCTTTAGAGTTAATTCATTCCGATGTTTGGACTTCACCCTCTTTATCTGTTTCTGGCTTTAAATATTATGTGGTGTTTGTGGATGATTTTTCTCGTTATACTTGGCTTTATCCATTACGTGCAAAATCTGACGTTTTTCCTACATTTGTTACTTTTAAAAATTTGGTTGAAAATATGTTCACTCTTAAGATTAAAGCTTTTCAAACCAATGGTGGTGGGGAATTTGTTAATAAGGCCCTTAGTACGTTTTTACATGACCATGGTATTTTACATCGTCTTACATGTCCCCATCACCCTGAACAAAACGGATTAGCCGAGCGTAAACATCGTCATTTAGTCGAGACTGGGCTTACTCTTTTAGCCCAATCTGGTTTACCTACTTCGTATTGGGCCGAAGCTTTTCATACTGCTAATTATATCATTAACCGTTTGCCCACTCGTCTTTTACACCATATGTCTCCTTATGAAAAAATATTTCACAAACCTCCTCATTATCTGTTTTTCAAAGTTTTTGGTTGTGCCTGTTATCCCTACTTGCGTCCTTATAATACTAAGGAGAAAGAGAGATGACGAAGTAAAGCCATTGCTGTTAAGCTTTGTTGTCTGTGAAGTCTGAGGTTTCAAGTAGGGGGCGGGAGTATGAAGTTTCAAGTAGGGTGTCAGCCTCTCCAAATGAAACGTCAGATTCTAAACACCAAGTTTAAATTTGATGGCTGAGTTGGTAATTTGATATGCTGTTAATATTTTCCTTCTATCGTATGCCAAAATTTATTGCTTTACTTATGTTTTTTTTTAAATAAAAATAATAAAAGTTGGGTTGTTGTTTGTTTAAAATAATAAAATAATACTTAAATATGCTAACATATAAGGTAAGGCAAGTGCAATGCTTTTGGAAATAATAAAAATCAAATTTGAAGGCAGCTTCAAATTTGACATCTTTTTGTCTATGTTAGCATAGCCTTCTTCTCTATGTCATCTTTGACATCTCAGTTGGAGTAAACGGCACGTCAATTGTTACCGTTGTATGTCTATGTAGTATTTTTGACATCTCATTTGGAGATAGCCTGGCTACTTGAATTCAACTTTTTAAGTTCAAAAATAATTTTCTAGTTTTAAGCTTTAAAATTTTGTTTAGTATGATTATTTTAAAAAACTGAATTTAAAACTAACTCAAAAATATAATATATTCTCTAAAAACATAAAAAGTGAGTTTTTAAATTTAAACTCACTCATTTCTTTTCTCTTCCTCCTCCCCCTCTCACTCCAAATCTATCTTCCTTTTCTTCTTTCTCTCTCCTCTTTTTTTTTTTAATTTTTTTTTTCATCTCTCTCCAATCCTCTATCTTCATTCTCTCAGTTCTTTCTCTTACTCATTTTCCTCTCTATCTCGTCTGATCCTCTATCTTCTTTCTCTTTCCTTCAATCATCTCTTACTTTCTTTTCTCTTTTCTCCTTTTTCTCCCTCTCATGCGACCCTCTCTCTTTAGATCTTTTTGTCTAGTTTAAGTCGTAAGATTTAAAAATTTTAAATCGAAAACCAATCAAGTTTTTTAGTCTTAAAGAAAATTGTTTTCAAGTAATGTTCTTAAAAAATGTTTTGAAAAATGATAAAAATTTTCAAATAAAATACCAAACAGGACCTAAATTTTTAAATTAAATTTAAAAATTAAATAATGTGTAATAGAAACGTTAATTGACACTTCATTAATAATTCAATCATTAACAACCACATTATTTGATTTACATAATTTGGTTTAAAAATTTTGTAACAACCTGTCCCCAAATATTATGATTTTTATAATTTTAAAACATGAATTTACGAAAATGCCCTTTGAGGTGAAAAATGTTGAATTTTGTTGACTGTCTTGTTGTGTTGTGTAAGACTCTTTTCCTTAGTGTATCCTTGTAGTATTCGTCACTACAACATGTGGGTGGAATTGAGTTTGGAGCTAGAATGAAAATTTTACAAAATTCGGAACTATAAAGGCATTTCGATAATTTTACGTTCCGCGAGATATTTTCCCATTTCATCTTTTCTTGCCTTGTTTGGTGAGCCAGTGGGGGCCACCCTTGCTTTTTGGTCTCCTGGCCCTCTCTTTCTTTTTCCCTCTTTTTCTCTCTTTCCCATGAACCCTATCTATCACTCTCCCTTAGCTCTCATCCATCTTTTCCCTCATATCTCTCTTGTTCTCTGTAATCTGCAGACATCACAAAAGGTGGATTCACCACCCTTCCCGTTGAGCCAGAACTGACCACCACTATATTGCAGCAACGGCAGACATCCATCTCCTTCTCTCCCTGTACTGTGGCACTACCACTGTGCTTGTGTTTTCTGGTGAATTCTACCATCTACGGTGAAGGTAAACCCCATATAACCTTTTAGATAATGTTTTAGTGTTGGATTAGGCTAGTTTTAGGTGCTGACCACATGTGGACACAGGGAAAACCCGATGGGAAGCACTGTGCATTTTCTGGAAATCCAAAACTGTGGCCATTTGGCCACTTTCCAGTCACTTTTCTGGCCATTTTCGGCCTCGATCGAGCCTTGAAATGGTATATATCTCTTCTATATTTCTAGCTTTACATAGGACCTTGAATTACTCAATTTGGTGTTGTATCGAGCTCAGAATGAGCTTTGGAAGTTGGCCTTCCACCTACAACATATGCAGGTTTCGTGGAGAATGCGAGAAAATGGCATATTTGTGGGGTTGCAAGTGGTGTTGCAGTGCCCGGTGGATGGAGTACACGTGTTTCTACTGGAGGTACTGTGCTTCGTCGCCTTCCACGAAGGTGATTTTTTCAACGACTCAACTAGGCAATTGCGTTGGCTTATGGCCTCCCAGGCCGGGGCGGCGCGTGAGGGAACTCGAGGTCCATCCGTAGGTTTTTCGACGCCCCAAATCCAAATCCGACGTATGTTTTCCCAAACTTAATCATCTTAGTAGAGTTTCATTAATTGGTTATTTAATGTGCCTAAGGTGCATTTATTAGTGGCAATCCCGTCCATTCATGCTTTATTTTGCGTCCCCTTCAGGATTTAGAACAAGATGTACGATTTTGGCGTCAGGGCACTCCACACATAAGTATATTCGAGTCTTCTTAATGTAGGACCCATTCCTTTATTCATACCTTTTTTGACACACCCTGACCCAGAATGTCCACTTAGACTCCGAATCGAGCTATGTAAGCCGACACCTAAAAGGTGATGAAGCCATAAAGTGTAGTGATGTGGAAAATGTGAATAAATTTAAACCTAAAGTGCCTAAATACAATAGTGCACTGGTCAGCGAGAATGAACCCATTTCACACGTGATGGTAGAGAATAAGTAAAATACAATAAGATAGGATAAGGATTATACCCTCAAAGGTAGGCACTTATACTGAGATTTACTAAGAATTCTCGTCTATACAAAAGTTCAGCAGCTAAAACCTGAAGGGGCGAAAAACAAGGGAAAGTGGGCCTGAAAATAAAGTTTTAATAAAAACCTTTGAAAACGTTATAACCCCTCGTCATAAAACATGTATTGTTTCCAAAATATACATATTACATATAGTATGAAAATACTTACCGTAGCCTGCAAAACGTAAATAAGGCATCACATCCCAAAAGCACAAAATCTCAACAGTAATATAAGTAAAATCAGGTGCTTAAACAATCTATACTAGCACACAAGTCGGAATTGCCTAATGCGACCTATACGACTGAACTGATGCTCATCAATCTATGATAACACACGAGTCAGAGTTGCCTATGCAACCAGTACGACTCTTAGGAAACTCCGACACTGTCGTACAGGTTGCAATAGGCAACTTAGACATTGTCGTGCGTAAGTAAAGTTCAATAAAGTGGATTAAGAATCATACCATCAAAGGTCATCTCCAATACCAAAATTTGCCACAAATCCTTATTGATAAGAAAACTCAGCTATTAAAACCTGGAGGGGTGAAAAACAAAGGTGAAATGGGTTCATTCCCGCTCACATCACACTCTTATATTTTAGGCACTTTTAGATTTAAATTTATTCACATTTTCCACTACACTACACTTTATGGCTTCGTCACCTTCCAGGTGTCGGCCAAACAGCTCGATTCGGAGTCCAAATGGGCATTCCGGATCGGGGTGTGTCATTTTTATAATAGTTCTTTCACGTTATTCTTGATTAGTTGTATGCATATTTTACTTACTTTCGTTTAATGTTATCACTTACATACATATTAAAATGGCTTCGTCACCCTCGGGTGTAGGCCAGCACGTGCCTATCTTGGTATTTGGGAATATCGGGGTAGGAGTGTCAAATTTGGTCTCCCTAACATCACTAGGTGTTAAGTGGGAAACTAGCAATGAAGGAGATTTGGAATAAAATTGGCTATAGCAGCGTGATTTAGAAGTTTGGATTATTTTTCGTAATTTAAATAAAATGTAATTATTACTTTTTTTTTACTTGAACTAGGTCAAAAAATAAAAAATTGAAATAAATTGAATTAAAGTTGAATAAAAAAGAATTAAAAAAAAAAGCAGAACTGAATTAGAAAATTGAACTGAACCGAACTAAAGTACTTCAGTTTCAATTTTAGTGATTTAAAAGCTGAACCAAATTATCTAGAACAACGTCATTTTACAAGTTTTCTTATAAGGCTCTGTGCTTAAACCCAAAATTATTAAACCTTTTGATCTATGGCAATAAACCTTTTTATTTAATTTCATAAAGGCTCACATCTAAATACCAAAGCACCTCAGAGTCCGAGTTTGGCGCAACATTAGTGCTTACGTTTTGCATTGTACTTGATTGTGTTGTCAGCTTTCGCACAGATCAAGTGAGGGATGCGCTTGTCCTGCCTCATTTGCTTGGATAGCTACTTGATCATAAAACTCTTGTGCGACGGTATTTTAACGAACTTGGAGAACCACTGCGAAGTTTACAGCATATACTTCTCTCATCCTCCTTGCTATGATTTCTCATATTTTATTTTTTAAAACCAATTTTCAAATTTGCTAACAAATATCTGAACCAAACGAAATTGTAAATAAATCCAAAAAAAAAAAAAAACAAAATAGAAATGAACCGAAAATTAATTTCCATTTGGTTTTCGGTTTTGCCAAACAACCAAACCGAATGAACCGAACCCACCTTAACTTTAACATTAAATTCCTTAAGCATTCATGAAAGCCAAATTTTATGTCTTTCGACATATAACAATAGTGTGTCCGGTCTGAAGGGGCATGCCAATAGATGTTAGTCTCAAAATTGATCTTGACTGCAAAGCTGAGGATTTTCGAAATCTCTTGGTCCTTCAAGTTTGTGTTGAGGGCATGCTAACTCGCAGCTTGGAGGCCAATCAAGTAAAATGTAATTGGCACTTTGTTTGACTTCTTTCAAAACCATTGTGCATACTGAGGAAGGAATGCGTCTCGGTCATGGATCTATATGCCTTAAGTGCAAGGACTTTGATGGGTCTTGTTACATGATGTGTGAATTTGTATGTTTTTGTGATGGGCGAGAAATCGGTAGGGTTGAGATACTCGCATGTGATAGATATGATGAATGTGTAGTGGATTTGGTTATCGGGGTGTGGTAGGTAACCTGAGTGTGTACGATGAATCATATCAATCCAAGCAAACTGGTTGTGGGGATTGATTTTAAATGAACTCAAATGTAAACTATAATAATCTAAATTAAAGTTTGAAGTGCGAGGTGGAAAATAAATCGAAATTACAAAATTAAAATATTGATATAGACTTTAAATGAGTGAATTGAAGTGCAGGGCAAACATGAAATTAAAGCGAATAACAAAAAATAATTAAAAAGATAAATTTTACCTAGTGTAGAATGGAAAGCGAGTGATATAATGCAAAAATATGGTTGGTGATGTGCATTTAAACCAACCTAGTAAAAGGATTAATTCAAACTAAATTTAATCATAAGTGCACGAATCAGTTATGGTATAAATTTGTAATTACTACATTGAATCCACCGGGGTTGAATTACCAATTGAGTCTTTAACTATTACTTAACAAACTAAAATAAAGATTGGATTTGTATCGAAGAAAAATTAAACCTACACAATGATTAAGTAGAAATATGGTTGAAAACAAATGTAAGAAAGCATTAAGGCTTTGATTCCACCACTAATTGTCGTACCCTAATATCCAATTGTCAATTCATGAATTATCAGATATTAACAAAAATAACTTATGTACATATGTACGTGGTTAGGTACACATGTTAATAATTTCCCAAAGAGATGTGGGTTTTACCATGGTTAGGCTTAAACCCAGCTATTTCTACCGTCTATATATCCATAGGTTGGTATACACAACAAGCAGAAATCCAATTAAGCACAGTGAGAAACAAATTAACTACTCATCAACTTAGTCACGTCAAACAAATAGCTAATTTACAAGGAAGCCACACAAACCAATATTCGTCTATGGTCGGATTAAAATATAAGTTCATGATTCTCATTCTTAAAGCATCTATAGAATCCAATTCATGGTCAGAAATAAATACATGTGCAAGTAATTTCAATATCAAAATCCTAGGCTAGGGTCCAACACAAAGAACCAAATATCAAAATTGAAATTCAACTGGTGAATGAAAATTAATCATCAATCTGAAATCCATGGATTGAACAATTATAAAACTAGAGTACTCATAACTATTTCCAGTCTGATCAAAAGTCAAGAATGCCTAATTCACCTTGTTGTACTCAAAACCACACAAACTAGAAATAGAATTTGTAAAGTAACTTCCCTCATCCGTAAATTAATAACAAAGCCCACGTCAACAGCAGCTCTTGGTTCAAATAAGTAGAACTCACATGGCCAATTGATCTTGAGCTTAAAATAAAATATTAATAATTAAATAAATGAAGGGAATAATATATCCCCGTCCAAAACTATAGCTTTGCAAAAAAATTATTTTTAAATGAGCAGAGTCAAGTCATACTTATATGTCATCTCCAATCCTCTACAATTTATTAGTTTTTAGTTTATACTTTAAATTTAATGGTTAATTTAATTAAATTACGTTTGGTTGTTTTCAAATATACCCGTTAAATTTGAATCAATTATTCTAACTGAAATGCAAGGCTCTGAAAAGGGCTAAGAATGAGCTACATTTGACCACCCTGATGCCTTTTTAACAAAATAATGGCCTAGTGTACTCCAAAGAATTATAACCCAACCTTCGATTGAAGATGAGTTTTTGAGTAAATCAAGCAATTCCTTTGGTCTTGGACCTCTAACCCTCTCCATTGGAGATGATCTAACAAATGATCGAGATGGTCTTATTTATCTATTCTAATTTCATTCAAACTCGTTACAATCTTCTTTGCCTTGATTGCATCCATCAGCCTTGATTTGGAATTAATATGAGTTTGACTTTTGCTACGATCTTCTCCACATTTCAAGCTCAAGATTTGAACTTCGAAAATTGTTAGAATTCCATTTGTCCCACATCAGACAGAGGGAGAAGAGAATATGAGTTTAAATAGAATTACTCCACTCCAACTAACACCGATGCCTTTTGTGATAAAACCTCACACCTGAGGATTGAGCAGGTGGTAAAGTGGGGATAGTATCGGTGTTGTTGGAGTGGCCCCTCAACCCATCCACCTGAAAAATTCTACATGGTATCAGAGCCAGGGGACAGGCTCGTACTGCCATATGAATGGGTGGGTCCCTTTTGGCATTGCATATGTGAAAGATAGACTGTGGAAAAAATTACAAAGTTGGCGGGAAGGCCTACTGAGCAGTGTGGGATGTGAATTATTAGTGAAAACGATGGCCCAAGCCCTACCTATGTACTCAATGCAATGCTTCCTCCTCCCTAAATGTTTGTGTGAGTAGTTGAACATGATGATAGCAAAATTCTAGTGGAGTGGTGATCCGAGTAAAAGGAAAATACATTGGCTTAATTTGAGATGTTTGTGTAAGCCAAAGAATGAGGGGGTCCTCAAATTTAGAGATCTTTATGTGTTTAATCTAGCTTTGTTGGCAAAACAAGCATAGCGCTTTCTTCAGCAACCTGAGTCTCTCCATTTTTATGTTTTCAAAGCTTGATATTTTCCTATGACTGAGTTCATGGAAGCATGGTTGACTACCAATAGTTCATGGTAGGTGCTTCACAAAGGGCATCGTTGGCAATTGGGTAATGGGAAGAAGATTCGTATATGGCAAGACAATTGGGTGTCGAAACAGTCTTATTTTGAGATTTTGATCCCACCACCAATGCATTGGGACTTAGAGGCCATGGTGGAGGGTCTCTTCTAGAATGAGATGAAGCATTGGAATGTTCAGTTGTTGATTGATCTATTTCCCTCTGAGGAAATGGAGTTAATTCAAAGTATTCCGCTTAGCGTACGGGATGTCGAAGACCAACGAATATGGCATTATGAATAAAGCAGCAAGTTCACAGTCTAGAGTGTTTACCAAGTGGCTTGGGGTATAATTGAAAGTAACAGGAATGGTGTAGCTAGCTTTTTCCCTTTTTCTAACGGTGTTGGGGATAAATTTTGGAAGAAACTATGGAATGCAAGTGTCTCGGGGAAGGTAAATATCTTTGCTTGGTTAGCGTGTCTGGATTCTTTGCGCACACGTGTGAATCTTAGCAAAAGGCGAGTAATAGGTGAAAAGGTGTGCGTGGTATGTGGTGTGCAAGTTGAATCAACAGAGCATGTGCTTAGAGATTGTAGTTTGGTGAGGGCGGTGTGGTTTCGAAGTTTAGGACTGAGGGTGGATACTGGGGACCGATTACCTCTTGTGCAATAGATATCTAATAGTGTGCTGCAACTTCCTAAGGTGGGGTTTGAGTTATGTCTAATGTTGGTATGGGCAATATGGAAGCATAGGAACAATGTGTTATGGAATGGTTCTCGGTTGGCACCACAAGAGATTGTTTTGAGAACCGAGGGATGGATGCACAAGTTTCACATATAGCATAAGTCTGTGGCAATGAAGGCTACCAAAGAGGTTCAGAAATGGAGTAAACCTGAAGAGGGTAGATCAAATGTAATTTTGATAGGGTATGGATTCAAAATGGTTTTCCTGGGAGGGGGGTTATGGAGTAGTTCTTCGAGATCATCGGGAAGAGTTTCTGGTAGCCATTGCAGGTCCCATTGAGAGACCAACATTTGCTCTCCAAGCGGAGCTGCTTACACCTCACTGTGTGGTATTGATGATTAAGAGATACTATCTTGAAAATGTGAAGATTAATTTTGAAGGAGATTCTGGTGTGGTGATGGTTACTATTAAGGGTAAAGAGGATGGCTACTCTTTATGGGGTTCTATTATAAATGATTTGAGATTCTTTCTCATGGGTTTGCCGCATTCGGAGTTCGGCCATGTCCAAAGGTAAGGTAACTCAAGAGCGCATCAACTTGCTCGAATGGGTCTTAGTAGTTCTCAAGAGTTTTTGTGGTTCGAGGAGCCTTTGGATTTGATTCAGGATATTTTATTTGAGGAGGGATTGTAATTTCCGTTTATATTGGTCATTTGAGGATAGGTCTATCGTTATGCGGGACACTCTTTTTCTTATTTCAGGTTACAATCCCCAGCAAGGTTTTTATCGAGGCCCAGTATGCACACTATTCTCGGTTTGTATGTATTCTAAGTTGTTTAATGAATATCTGTTGCAATCATATTTAGAATAGGAATGTGATTGTGTAAATCCTAGAAGATATGAGAATGTATCTTATATTCTTATTAGGAGTTGATTACCTATTAAGAGTTGTAATCATAAAGGGAAAGGTTTTTACCTATCCTACTACTATAAATAAAGGCACAATAGGGTGATACAAACATACCTCACAATTAAATCACTATCTCCTCTCTCTAATTGCCGCTAGCCCTCTCTTTCTTTGATCCTCTAGATTAGTTCGATCAAATAGGCCTACAACATGTTATCAACACGCTCTTGCCATAAGTTGAGGAATTGATGGATCATAGAAGGAGGCTATCTTCTATAAATTTCAAAGGCTTATAATTGTTTTCTGCTAATCAGGTACGCTTAAAATAAAGTAAGATATTTGAAACGTCCACGAAGCATGAAAATATTCCCCATGATGCATGAACCCCTATATGTTTATATTTTCCTTACGATATATATATATATATATATATATATATATATATATATATATATATATTGTATATGTTTATATATTTGTCACAATATATATATACTTTTTTTTTTCATGCATTACGCAATTAAATTGTTATGTGGATTTGTGAGTCAAAGTATATTCATAAATTAGAAGCAAATCTAGGGTTTGTAAAACCCTAAGAAATTTCGAAAATAAAAAAAGGAAACTTGAACATGGTGCGGCACCACAGTCGGCACAATCGCTGGTCTGAAGCCCAGCTAACCGCTGCAGCAACCAAGCCTCGCCTTGGGATCAATCGCGACAGGGCCTGAAGCCCCGAGCTCACCAAGCTGTCTTGGCCAGACTGCCAGCAAGCATTTATGCCTGCTGGGCCTTATTATTGCCTCGGCCCGCAGCCCTTCAGCCAACCCATGTGGCTGGGCTTCCCACACCACAACCAGGCCAGCCCGTGATGGGCCCAAGTCCCCTGCGCCCCTTGAGGCCCAAACCAACAGCTTGGGCTGCTGGTTTTTATTTCACACCCCGGCCTATGGCTTGCAACCCACTCCCGAGGCCCAAATAATTTTAGGGCCATGCTCTTTACTCATGACACCCAACCCAATTTTTCTTGGGCTATATATTTTTTGACCTAATGCTATTATTTTAGCATTTTAAATAATTTTAACCCGAATATTATTATTATTTTTGCTTCTACGATCAACCTCGTTTGGTCTCAATCTATTGAATTAATTAAAAGTGACATGCAGTCTATTAATCTGATAATGAATTCAAAATTATTGACCTGAATATCACTTTTAGACATTAATGATTCAATAATTTATTTTTATACTTTGAACCGTTGACATACTTTCGTAGTAACAAAGCTTTCACACTTGAGTTCCCGAAGAAACTCAAACCCACTACATTTAAATTAGTCCATTGCATTCTATGTTTCTTATAGGAACCTCTCATTATGAACTAATTGTTCATAAAAACTAATTTGAACATGTAGTTTCAAATTTATTGCCTTTGAAACCTGAAGTTTTCATTAAAAAAATACCATATGAAACCTGTAGTTTTTATGCATAAATTAAACCAATACATATATATAGAACCTATATGTTCTACAATATATGTTTATGGCTTACCATATGACTAATCACGTTTTTTACCTCTGTTTTAGGGACATCTTGAACTTGAACAAACTCGATTTCACTGCTTTAGAAGTCTCCAGAAGAAACTATATGAAGTAGGTTTAAGACATGAAGCTCCATCTCACTACAAAGGGAATTAAAGCCACCATCGAGGAACCAAATGACGTTAAACCCGTTAATGAAGCTCAAAAAGCTACTGCAACGATCTTCATTCGAAGACACATCCATGATACACTGCAGACCGGGTACCTCATTGAGGAGGACCCATACACCTTCTAGCTTGCTCTGGCTGACCGTTTTGATCACCAAAAAAACATATACTTGCCTGAAGCAAGACAAGACTAACAACATCTTCGCTTCTAGGACTTTTAGTCCGTGAATGAGTATAACTCTGAAGTTTGTAGAATCCGTTCACTATTGAAATTCTGCAAAGTGGAACTAATCGAATCAGATCTCATGGAGAAAGACCTATTCGACTTTCCATGCCACCAATATTGTCATGCAACAACAATATAGGGCGTAGAAATTCATCAAGTTTTTAGATTTAATCTCTATTTTACTTCTAGCTAAGAAACATAACTAGCTTTTGATGAAGAATCATCAAGCTTGACCGACTGGCTCGAACGTTGCGCCTGAAGCGTATGCGACCAATTCTAGCAACTATAAACAACGAAAGAATCGTCATGGTTGTGGCAATGGGTGCCAAGCCCAACCACGGGCCCAAGGTCAATAGAGTGCCACACCTAAGGGAGGAAATCTGACCTGGCAGCGTCCACCACTTGCCCATAAGGCCCCAAACTTCAAGAACAAAGGAAAATCTCCCGTTCAGTCAGCTTCCACTGAAATGGATATGTGCTATTGCTGCGGATCAAAGGATCATTGGTCATGCGTATGCGAAGCTTTCCCCGAGGCTATTGCAAAGTATCATTTCTATCGTGAGTCTAACTTTGCACATGTGGAACATCCGGAAGATGCGACTACATCAATGGAGATAACGGATTTTCAGGAGGCGTCAGCTCCTACGGATGAATAAATTAGACTTGTTTTTAGGGTGTTTACCCCTAGTGGTCGAACCCACTAGGAGTGATCGGCCCCTCTCCCCTATTTTTATAGGTTTATGGTTTAATTTTGAACAATTTTTCTAAGTCTTTGGAATAATTTGTTTGGATTTGGTTTGTTTTGAATTATGGATTGTTATGTGATGGATATTATTTTCTCAAATTGCTTAATTGAATGAATGGAATTATATTTATGCATGTGATCAATTTAATCAATTTATTTATAGGTATGTCTAGTCAGGAAGTTAGTTGTCTGGCAGATAGTGCAACCATGCACACCATCTGCATGAACGACACTATTTTACCAACTTAATACCCAGGAAAGCTCATTTGACAACTCTCTCAGGCCCATCCAACCTGATTGAAGGATATGGAAAGGCCCGTATCATGTTGTCCAATGGTACTATCTTAACCATTAAGGAGGCACTCTATTCTCCACGTTCCAGAAGAACGTTGCTGAGTTTTAGAGATATTCGAGATAATCAATATCATATTGAAACCCTTGAAGATAATGGTTCTGAATTTCTTTGTATCACTTTTTACGAATATGCCCAGAAGCGTATTCATGAGAAGTTTGAATGTTTGTCGAATGGGTTGTACATCGCAACCATTTGTGGCATAGAAGCCCACAGTACGGCTGGCCCTATAACTGAGTTCCAGAGCACTCTACTACTTTGGCATGATCGTTTGGGACATCTTGGACATGACATGATACGATACGCCGTATCCTTAAATCATCACATAGGCATCAGTTACCTCGTTACGTTGGATTCCCACCATACAAAACGTGTTCTATAGGGAAGTTAAATACCTAACCCTTACATACAAAGATTATTCACGAACCCCCTAAGTTTCTTCAGAGGATTCAAGGGGACATTTGTGGACCTATCCAATCAAACTGCGGACCATTTAGATACTTTATGGTGTTGGTTGATGCATCGACATGATGGTCACATGTTTGCCTGTTGTCCACACGCAATGCTGCGTTTGCTAAACTTTTAGAACAAGTTATTAAGCTAAGGGCTCATCACCCTGATTATTCGATTAAGTTGATTCAACTCAACAACGCTGGAGAGTTGACATCATAGTCTTTTGACGATTATTGCATGTCAGTAGGGATTGATGTGGAACATTATGTACCCCATGTTCACACCTAAAACGCCCTGGCAGAAGCTTTCATAAAGCGCCATCAATTGATAGCTCGAACTTTGGTTATGCGAACTAAACTGCCGATATATGTCTGGGGCTATGCAATATTGCACGTAGCCATGCTGGTTCTCCTAAGGCCCACTGCTACTCAACCACATTCACCGTTACAGTTGGTCACTGGATATGAGCCTGACATCTCGTATTTATGGGTGTTTGGGTGTGCCATTTATGTGCCAATAACGCCATTACGTACCAAAATGAGTTTTCAGAGAAAAATGGGAATCTATATTGGTTATGGTACGCCATCAATTGTTCGCTATTTAAAACCCTTGATAGGAGATCTTTTTACTGCACGTTTTGCGGATTGTCACTTTGATGAGACGGTCTTCCCATCGTTAGGGCGAGATAAGTATGCTAACGTTCCAGTAGAACGTCGCGAATTATCATGGTATGCTCCCATTATGTCACATTTAGATCCCCGTACTGCCCAATCTGAAACTGAGGTTGCTACGAATTATAGATCTTCAGAGCATTGCTTAAAACATGTATGATGCTTTTAATGATCTAGCAAAGGTGACAAGATCACATATACCCGCTGCAAACGCACCTGCAAGGATATATGTACCTCACTTACATCAACAACCCGCCTGGGAAGGCTGGACTGTCCCCGAAGGTGGGAAAGCTGCACCTTCAACACGGCAAGGTACATTGGCAACTAGCCAATCATTTGCTTCGACCCTGAAGTGTGGCAAAACCCTTGGTTCAAAGGATTCACAACCCCGAAAGAGGAAAACAACACTAACTAGTGACCCTAGTTTGAATCCGACCATCGCTCATTCATCTGTTCCAACGCATGAAGTTATTTTAGATTACGGTGATGCTTCAGACGAAACATGACGGCTTCTTAAGAATCGTTGGATTTCAGTCCACTACATGGTATTGGATGAGGTTTGGAATCGAAATGAGATGATCGTCGAAGATGCATTTGATTACTTAGTAGCTACTGATATAATGCTTAGCGATGACATTGAACCACATTTCGTCGATGAATGTCGACTTAAAATCGATTAGTCAAACTGGAAACAGGCAATCCAGGTCGAACTCGATTCGCTTGCGAAACGTAAGGTGTTTGGGCCCATAGTTCATACTCATCCACATGTAAATCTTGTTGGCTACAAGTGGGTTTTCGTGAGGAAGCGTGATGAGAAGAATGAAATAGTGCAATACAAAACACGCCTGATAGTGTAAGGCTTCTCTCAACGCCCTGAGATTGATTATGAGGAAACATATTATCCCGTAATGGACGTTATAACGTTCCGCTACCTTATCAGTTTGGTAGTTTCTGAAAAACTGAATATGCAGCTTATGGACGTGGTAACCGTTTATCTTTAAGAGGATCTAGATACGGCGATATATATAAAAGTTCCAGAAAGACTTCTAGTGAATGGTTCAAATAGTTCTAGATCACGGAAAACTTTCTCAATTAGGTTGAGGAGGTCATTCTACGGATTGAAACAATCTGGGCGGATGTGGTATAACCGTCTGAGTGAATATTTGACAAGTCAGGGTTATGTGAACAATGAATTATGCCCATGCATGTTCATAAAGAAGTCACATTCTGGATTTGCAATTGTTGTAGTTTATGTCGATGACATGAACCTCATCGGAACTCCCGCAGAGCTTGAAGAAATTGTTACGCACTTGAAATCAGATTTGAAATGAAAGATCTTGGGAAAACTCAATATTGCCTCGGCCTGGAGATCGAGCATTGTTAAAATGGGATCCTAGTCCGTCCATCAAATTACACCCAGGAGGTGTTGCAATGTTTTAATGAGGGTAAAACGAAGCCTTCGAGTACACGTATGGTCGTTCGGACTCTAAATGCTAAACGAGATCCCTTCTGTCCAAAGGAAGATGAGGAAAAGATTTTGGAACCTGAAGTTCCTTATCTAAGTGCAATTAGGGCTTTATTGTACTTGGCTCAATGCAATAGACCTGACATCTCATTCGCTGTTAATCTTTTGGCTAGATACAGCAATGCGCCCACATGCAGACACTGGAATGGTGTTAAAGACATTTTCCGCTGCCTCAAAGGTACAACGGATTTGGGATTGGGGATTGTTCTATACTCGCGAATCTTCGAGTATTATCGCCCCCTATGGTACTCGAAATGATTCCCACCTTATTGGTTATGCAAATGCTAGATATCTGTCTGACCCACATAGGGCACGTTCTTAAACAGGTTATGTCCTTACTGTTGAAGACACTGCTATATCTTGGAGATCTATCAAGCAAACGCTAGTTGCGACTTCGTCGAACCATACTGAGATTCTAGCCCTGTATGAAGCATCGTGTAAGTTCTTTTGGTTGAGAGAAGTCATGAAACATATTCGAAGCACTAGTGGTCTTACAGCTGACGTTGACTTTCGTACGACAATCTTTGAAGACAATGTAACATGTATCAAGCAGTTAAAGAAGGGGTACATCAAGGGAGATTGCACCAAGCACATAGTGCCAAAGTTCTTTTACTCACACCAACAACAACAGCATCAAAACATTGAAGTCAAGTAAATCTGTTCCCAGGACAACCTAGCCGATCTCTTCACCAAGTCATTGCCCAAGTCTATTTTTCAGAAGCTCGTCCAAGGAATTGGTATGCTTAAATTATCTGAGTTGAATCGATTGTAGTTCTTTTATTTAGAAGTTATGTCTAACTTAGGGGGAGTATTTAGAAGCATACTCACTTGATCTTAATGTACTTTTTTTTTCCTACGATTAGGAGTATTTTTCCCACTGGGTTTTTGCTACCTAACGAGGTTTTAATGAGGCACCCATCCTGGGATGATCATACTCCGTTGAGTTCACTACTTTCGTTCTATTTGACGTTTGTTTTAGGCATTATGCATGCTTCTCACTTTTCTCCTTAGTCTATGGGTTTTTCTCATACTTTTGGTTTTACCATAGCAAGGTTTTGTGAGTTTTACTACAAATGCATACTTTCTTAAATTTGAGACTCGCGTTTACCCGTTGTGCCGATGACTTCATCAACTATTCTACCTTCTCTGCTGAAGATTTGATGCGATGGTTTGTTGAGTATTTACACACTCAAGGGGGAGTGTTGCAGTCATATTTAGAATAGGAATATGATTGTGTAAATCCTAGAAGATATGAGAATGTATCTTAATTAGGTTGAGGAGGTCACTCTACGGATTGACACAATCTAGGTGAATGTGGTATAACCGTCTGAGTGAATATTTATTTGACAAGTCAGGGTTATGTGAACAACGAATTATGCCCATGCGTGTTCATAAAGAAGTCACATTTCGGATTTGCAATCGTTGCAGTTTATGTCGATGACATGAACTTCATCAGAATTCCCGCATAGCTTGAAGAAATTGCTACGCACTTGAAATTGGATTTAAAATGAAAGATCTTGGGAAAACTCTATATTGCCTAGGCTTGGAGATTGAGCATTGTTCGGATGGGATCCTAATACATCAATCAAATTACACCCAAGAGGTGTTGCGACTTTTTAATGAGGATAAAGCGAAGCCTTCATGTATACCTATGGTCGTTCGGACTCTAAATGTTAAACGAGATCCCTTGTGTCCAAAAGAGGATGAGGAAGATATTTTGGAACCCGAAGTTTCGTACTTAAGTGCAATTGGGGCTTTATTGTACTTGGCTCAATGCACTAGACCCGACATCTCATTCATTGTTAATCTTTTGGCTAGATACAACAATGCGCCCACACACAGACACTGGAATGGTGTTAAAGACATTTTCCGCTACCTCAAATGTACAACGGATTTGGGATTGTTCTATACCCGCGAATCTTCGAGTGTTACTGCCCCTTATGGTACTCGAAATGATTCCCACCTTATTGGTTACACAAATGCTAGATATCTGTTTGACCCACATAGGGCACGTTCTCAAACGGGTTATGTCTTTACTGTTAGAGACACCGTTATATCTTGGAGATCTACCAAGAAAACGCTAGTTGCGACTTTGTTGAACCATGCTGAGATTCTCGCTCTGCATGAAGCATCGTGTGAGTGCTTTTGGCTGAGAGAAGTCATGGAACATATTCAAAGCCCTAGTGGTCTTACATCTGTCGTTGACTTTCCTATGACAATCGTTGAAGACAATGCAACATGTATTGAGTAGTTAAAGAAATGATACATCAAGGGAGACAACATTAAGCACATAGCGCCAAAGTTCTTTTACTCACACCAACAACAGTAGTATCAGAACATGGACGTCAAGCAAATCCGTTCCTAGGACAATCTGGCTGATCTCTTCACCAAGTCATTGCCCAAGTCTACTTTTCAGAAGCTTGTCTAAGGAATCAGCATGTTTAAATTATCTGAGTTGAATCGCTTGCAGTTCTCTTATTTAGAAGTTATGTCTAACTTAGGGGAAGTATCTAGAAACATACTCACTTGATCTTAATGTACTTTTTTTCTCTACGATTAGAAGCATTTTTCCCACTGAAACGAGGTTTTAATGAGGCATCCATCCTGGGATGATCATACTCTGTTGAGTTCATTAGTTTCGTCCTGTTAACGTTTGTTTTAGACATTACGCATACTTTTTACTTTTTTCCTTAGTCTATGGGTTTTTCCCATACCTTGGATTTTACCATAGTAAGGTTTTGTGAGCTTTACTACAAATGCATACTTTCTTAAATTTGAGACTTGCGTTCACCCGTTATGCCGATGACTTCACCAACTATTCTACATTGTCTGCTAAAGATCTGATGCAATAGTTTGTTAAGTATTTACATACTCAAGGGAGAGTGTTGCAATCATATTTAGAATATGAATATGATCGTATAAATCATAGAAGATAAGAGAATGTATCTTATGTTCCTATTACGAGTTGTAATCATATAGGAAAATGTTTTTACCTATCCTACTACCATAAATAAAGGCACAATGATGTGATACAAACATACCTCACATTTAAATCACTCTCTCCTCTCTCTAATTGCCACCGGCCCTTTGTTTCTCTAATCTCCTAGATTAGTTCGACCTACAACAATTTCCTACTATTCTTGAAAAAAAAAAAAAAGAAAAAAAAGAAAGAAAGAGAGGTTACGCTAGGAGCTTGCGAGGAAGCTTTCCCACAGTAAAATGATCGGTTTACCCTTTTAAGTCCACGCTTCCGTCATCGGTCTTCCTTCCTAAAGATATTGATTAATATTGCAAGTCTGTCTTTTTTTTTTTATAATTCAACCCAACAGCCCCAGTGCGCCTAATTATCAATGCTTTTAAATGAATTAATATTTCAAGTTTCCGCAGGAAGATACGTGCAGCTTGAGAGGAAGCTTCCCCCTGTTCAAATCGCCCAGAACCCAGGTTGAGCAACGTTAGCAGGTTGCTAGCTAGGTTTTGTGTTCAAATTTCGTTTTTGTTATTTAATTTCGTTTTCTTTTCAGCGTTTGAAGGCCTCTGTGCTGAGGCTCAGTGATAGCAGTGGTGAGTTTCTCTTTCAGAGATTCCTTCTTCCCAGTAATCAAGCTTTATCGAGTGATTTATCATTTATCTGCTTAATCTGGGGTTGGGGTTGGTTTTTTTTTTTCTCTCACCAAGCACTTAATTTCCTCCGCTTCATGCGTACTGCAAAGTCCCCATGGATTTTCTGTTGACCCATCTGGGTTGAACGTGTCTTCACTGGTCATGATTGAAGTTTGTCAAGGATTCTGAAATTTAATAAATTGCAACTTTTTGGTTACTGAAAACATATATCAATTAATTAGGTCTTTTACGGTTTTATTGCCAATTTTTATACAACATAGATAGTGAAGACAGATCATCAGAGACTGATCAGAGCCTATTACCTATCTGCTGCTACTCTAAACCTTCTCAGGGTGTTCATCACCGGAAGTTACGCAGCTATGCAGAGGGTCTTGTAGTGGAACTTGGATTTCACAGATCACAGCGAGCAGGGTGATAGGTATATTTCCTCCCTTTTACCATTTTAGAACTTAGATTAGTGATAAATTAATTTGAATCATGTGGCATGAACTTAAAGCTCAGTTTGGGAAAGTGGGCTCTTTGCCCCAAAGTTGCTTGCTTTTGGTAATACTTGGAATTGTGCTTCTAAGCTGTTTTTCAAGCTTTTGGCCATACTAAATGGAGCTAAATCGAACAGCTCTTTTGCTGCATTGTATTTGCTTTCCTAAATTGATTGTTTTTTGTTGAAAATTGTCAATAGGTTTTATAGATCAAAGTTTTTCAGGACGAAAATTAGGTTTCAAATTGGTTTGAGATATGAATATTTACACATTCAAGGTGTTGAATTCATCTTTGTTTTGCTGTATTGTGGTATTTAGTGCATTATAGCCTCAGCTTAAATGTAGTTTTGTATATTTTAAGTTCTCATTTGGATTTTGAGCACTAAGAGAGAGATTTAGCATGTATTCGAGGAAATACGAACAACTTATTTTGAAATGGCTAGAGTTTGAGATTCTCAAAAGGAAGCTCCTATAAGATTTTGGTTTTTTGAGTTCATTCAAACGAATTTCGGTTTTTATATTATCAATTTTTGTTGTGTGAGTAGTATTTTTCTTCTTCATGTTACTAAGATTTTGGTTCATGCAGTTTTAATTAGGAATCTGAATAATTGTTTGAATTTTGGTTAATGCAGGATTAGGAATTTAGGATTCCTATAAGTTTGTGGCGGGAGGGTGGAGTGGTTTCAAGACGACATTGTTGATAGTCGAGGCTCATCTGTGAAAAATGTAAGATTTTGTGTGGGTTGTTTTGTTTTGTTATTCCAAAAGCATAACACTTCAAATGCTTTAATTATAAGTTAATTATTGTATTTTTAATTCAATGTTTTATTTGTTTGCTTAATACGCGAGAAGACAAAGGAAAGTAAACAAGGAAAATTGGATTTTTAATTCACTGTTGTATTTTTATTCACTGTTTTATTTGTTTACTAAGCCTGAACCTCACTCTTTTCCATCTACTTACAATTGATTTCAGTTTTTAGGTTCATGCTGTCACAGCAATCATTTACATGTTTGAAACATAAGTTTTCATACAATTTTTAATCCGGCAGCAATGCGCGGGCACCATTAACTAGTGTTTACTAAGCCTAAACTTCACTTTTTCCCATCTACTTACAATTGATTTCAGTTTTTAGGTTCATGTTGTCACAACAATTCCTCCACCACTCTTTAATCCTCATTTCTTCCATGTATTTCCCTTGCGTATCTAACAAAAAATGAAAACTAAAAACGGAAAGTTTAACAAATGGGCTCCTACTTATTCAAACCCTGTCTAGTGCACTATAAATTTGATGACTTGCAATAGGAAACCGAGTAAGTTCCTCCTGTCTTTATGTCTCTCATTAAGTCCCAATGAATCTGACTGACCCATTTGTTTTAAGCAACAAAACATAGTTAGCTCAGTAGTGGTACCTCACCAGTCAGTACAATTAACTCCCAAACCTTGCTCTCACACAACAGTTTTCTTTACTTTTCCAAATCCTAGCTATTTTTTGCTCTTTCATTTCTAATTAATAAATTTCGTTGTTGATGTTGTTCTGTTAAAGAGACACTAATGTCTAACATGATCAGGTATGTTTTTGAGCATGTATATATCCTTTGTAGTTTAGAATTGGCAATGTCCAAAATACTACCATTTATACATTAATGTGTGTGTGTGGGGTCTTTCTCATGTATTCTGAACAAGTTGAAGCCAAGACACAAACAGCAATAAAAAGATAGAAAACAACGGATGCTTGCCACTTTGTAGTGTATTTGTAAAGCTTCATTCATATTTTGTGTTTTCTATGCAGTAGAGAAACCACATAACAGAAGAAAACTTCTCGTCTACTATACATCCAAGAGGCAAGTCTTAAAATGATGATGAATCCTCTTGGGAGTACCGTGGCGATGAGTACGGGAGAAACCAGTACACCTTTCCCTGCTTCAGCTTCTGAATGGAAATATGATGTATTTTTGAGTTTTAGAGGTGAAGACACTAGAAAGGGATTCACAGACCACTTACACACCGCATTGGAAAGTAAAGGAATAATAACTTTTAGGGATGACCCTAAACTTCATAAAGGGGAATCTATTTCTCCAGGACTTCATACTGCAATTGAACAATCAAGATTTGCACTCATCGTTCTCTCAGAAAATTATGCATCATCAACGTGGTGCTTGATTGAACTTTCACATATTCTTAAGTGCATGGAAGCAAGAGCAGTGCTGCCAATTTTTTATAATGTTGATCCCTCTGACGTACGAAAGCAAACAGGGCGTTTTGCAGAAGCCTTCATTAAATATGGAAACAACCCTGGGGTTGACGAAAGGGAGGTGGAAGGTTGGAGATATGCTTTAAAGAAAGTGGCAGATTTCTCTGGGTGGGATTCAAAGAACTGGTAACGTTTTGATTTTTCTCGCAACTGTGTCCTCCTTATATAATGACACACACCTACACCCCTTGTGTGACTTCTGTTTGAGGAATAGAAATAGAGCCAATTATATCACAAATTACAATGGACATAGCTATAAATGCCATTAAATGAATTCCATCTATAGTTCGATAACTCTTATACAATGCACATCATATATAGGTGTGTGATTATTGTGTTTTGACTTGACTCAATGCAAAAAATAGTAAAAACATTTTGGAAATTGTATATCTAACTCTATTCTTTTCCATAGGTCTGAAGCAAAGCTTGTCGAAGATATTGTTCAAGTGGTATGGAAAAAGTTGCGCCCAACATTATTATGTCATGTGGTGGGCGACTTTGTTGCAATCGAGTCAAGGTCGGAACCGATTATTGATTTGTGTTTAGATGCAACGGTGAATGATGGTTGCTTTATTGGGATATGGGGGATGGGCGGTATTGGTAAGACAACTATTGCAAGAGTTGTGTACGAGAGAATCTCTCATGTGTTTGAATACCAAATATTTCTAGCTGATGTTAGAAGTAATGTCGAAAAAGGTGGCCTACCTCACCTGCAAAAGCAACTTCTTTGTAAAATCGGGATGGAACAGATTGACATATGGGACGTTCATGAAGGAGCAGCAATGATACGCAGGTTTCTACGTGGCAAAATGGTTCTTTTAGTTCTTGATGATGTGAACCATTTGCATCAATTAGAATATTTGGCTGGAAATCAAGAGTGGTTCAGATTGGGGAGCATAGTTGTCATTACAACTAGAGATGAGCATTTGTTACTTAAACACGGAGTGGAGAGACGGTTTGAGGTTAAAGGACTCAATGACGATGACTCTCTTCAACTTTTTAGCTGGAATGCCTTTAAGAAAGATTGCCCTGAACCAAGTTTTGTTCATTTGTCAAATCGTGTGGTAATTGATGCCAAAGGTCTTCCACTAGCTCTTAAAGTCTTGGGATCTTTTTTGTACGGAAGAGGTTTAATTGCATGGAACAGTGCGTTGGATAAACTAAGAGAAATTTGTAATTCAGAAGTTTTTGAGACACTTAAAATAAGCTACGATGGTCTAGAAGACAATGAGAAGAAAATTTTTCTAGACATTGCATGTTTCTTTAGTGGATGGGCGAAAGATCAAGTAACAGAGCTTCTTGAAGCTAGTGGTTTTTATGCACCTATTGGAATAGATGTCCTTGTTGAGAAATCTCTGTTAACTGTTAATTCAAACGGTAAGCTATTGATGCATGATGTACTCCAAGAAATGGGTCGAGAAATTGTTCGCCGAGAATCTCCTGATGATCCAGGCAAGCGTAGCAGGTTGTGGCGTAGTGCTGACATCAATCGTGTCCTGAGTGAAAATACAGTAAGAGGCTTTTATTATAATAATAAATTTGATTGCTAGTTGCTATTAAGTCTTGTATACAACATGGTGTTGTACTAGTTACCGCTTTGCTTATGTTATGACCTAGAATTTATTCTTGTTGACTAGGGAACAGAAACAATTGAATGTATAATCATGCGCCGGGATGAGCGACGACCAGTCCAAGTGCATGCTAAATCCTTTTCAATGATGAAAAAACTGAGATTCCTCCGGCTATATGAGGCGAAGCTCTCTAACGGGCTTGAATATCTTCCCAATAGTTTGCGGTTTCTTGAATGGCACAACTTTCCTCTAAAAACTTTGCCGTCAGCTTTCTGTCCTGAGCATCTTGTGGAACTTCACATGACCTTTACTCGCCTTGAACATCTTTGAAGGGGATAAAGGTACTTTCTGACTTATTGATTTTTATCAGCCACATTAATATCATGTGAAGCTAATTTTTGCTATGTTTTCACTTGATAGCAGCATTCATACAATTTGAAAATCCTTGATCTTTCTGACTCCCCAAATCTTGTGGAAACCCCAGACTTCAGAGGTATGCCAAATCTTGAGCAACTGTTTCTTTCACGTTGCGACCAATTGTATGAAGTTGACCAATCTGTGGGGACGCTTGAAAGACTTAAGGTTGTGAGGTTGCTTGGTTGCAAAAACCTTGCACGTCTTCCAAGAAGTTTTTCTGGCTTAAAGTCTCTGAAAGTTCTTGATGTTTATGGTTGCTCGAGGCTTCAAAAATTGCCAGAAGACTTGGGCCATGTTGAGAGTTTGGAATGGCTTGATGTGAGTGGAACTGCTATAATTGAACTGCCTTCTTTATCTGGTTTGTAATCTTTAACGCACTTGAGTCTAAGTAAATGCAATATTTTGGAAGGAGGAATTCCAAATGATATCGGCTGCCCCTCCTCGTTAAGGTATTGGATCTAAGGGAAAATTATTTATCTAGCTTACCCATGAGTATTTGTCAACTTTCCAAACTTGAATACCTTGGTGTGTCTAGTTGCAAGAGTCTTCAAACATTAATCGGAGAGCTTCCTTCTACAATATCCTGTGTTGAAGCTTACAATTGCGAGGCATTGGAATCAGCTTGTGTAGAAGTGATTAAACTTTTTGCTAACTGTTTCAAGCGGGTGGAGAAGCAAGTTTGCACGAGTACGAGACTTCCTGGTTTAGGATGCAAGTTTGTAGTTCCTGGAAGTCAAATTCCAGAGTGCTTCAATCACAGAAGTGTGGGATTTTCAATCAGTGTAGAGCTACATCCAGGGTGGTCTACTGATCATAAGTTAAAGGGATTTGCGGTGTGTGGGGTCTTCGGATTTAAGCAAATGGATATAAGTGATATAAAACTGAGCATCAATGGAAAAGCATGTTTAATGGCCCAGGAGGGACACGATATTTTTTGGAGAGGCCACCTTTTTTTCTTCTTCCTTCCACGGCATGAATTCTTTACTGGCAATGAGTGGCAGAATGTCAGTGAGCTTGGATTTTCATTTGAGCGGTTCGTACGAATAGAGGATGCGAAGAAGTGTGGGGTGTGTTTAGTATACGAGGAAGATGTAGAGGCGGTTATGTGAGTACCCAATCATCAGGGTGTGTTTAGTATACTTGATTGCGGTGTGTGAGGCAGGGGTGTGTTAGAATTTTTGAAGGGGACTTGTATTTTCCTTCTTTAAATAAAGATACCTTGTTGTCACTTTTTATGATAATATTGGAGTGAGATTGATTTTGTGGTTTTAACAAAAAAAAAAAAAAAAAAAAAAAAAAAAAAAAAAAAAACTAACAAAAAGTCCAAAAAAACTTCCATTTTAATGAAAAGCCATTTTTAAAGGTATAGTGAATAGTTTTGATTTTTCGTTAAAAGTAAACGGCATCAGGAGTATTTTGATAAAACTCCAACAAATAAAAAAAGGAAACTCGCAGGAATTTGATTCCCCCATCTTTCTTGCCAATGTTGGAAATACTGTTGAACCTGCAGGGACAAATTCTTGCAAGGGTGAATGAAAAAACAAGACTTATCGGACCTTGGTGAAGGAGCCACAACGATAAGTAGGCTTCTATATGGACGATTTGAATCATTTGGGCCAATTCAAATATTAGGCTGGAAATCGACAGTGGTTTGGTTGTGGAAGTAGAGTTTTCGTCGCGACTAGGAATGGGCATTTTTTTTATTCCACATGGTGAGGAGGCAACGTTTGATTTCTGGAAAGCTGATTCAGTTCCAACTTCCAAGTTGGTTAATGTATGACACACGTCATGGATAACTGAATGTTGATGGTGTAGCTTTGGAGAATATCCACTCTCAGTCTTCGATTTGCATTTGAAGCATACAAACCGAATAGTGGAAGTGCAGAAGTGTGGTTTCCGTATGGTATGCGAGGAAGAAGTGGAAGCGCTTATTATGCAAACAGATTTGGCTTGGACGCAGAGCGATCAGCTGGAAGATGCATCTCCTGGTTCATGGGATCACGACAGGACTGACGCCAGATATCAGCATAATAGCTTAAGAAGTCGCAATCGTTAGCAGCATTGTAGAGAAGCAACGACATTCAGCGGTCGGACTTCTTAAGACGTTTTGGAAATCCTTTTGATGGGGTGAATTGAAGACCTGTGTTGATTGACTCCGTCAGCTTTGATTTGGAATTAATGTGTTTGACTTTTGCTACAATCTTCTTCACATCTTACGCTCAAGATTTGAACTTTGAAAACTCGATTCCCACTTCATCACAAGCACTAATTTTGTTAACTTTGTAAAATTCTTCTGGACCACGAAAGTGATGAGAAAGTGAATCGGCTCACTTGGATTAAAACTTGTTCGACCTCGAGTGGGCCAACTTGGAAATGAACGACCTATTGAAGTGCGCTTCCTGAAGCGCACTTGCTCGACTTGAATGGGGATGAGAAATCTAGGTCCAAACATTGCGCCCTATTCTCAAGAGCCTCAATCTAAAAGCCAAGTGGTTATGAGAATGAAAATGCCTCTTGTTTGGATGTTGAATTGAACACCACCCCGCCAAAAGGTGAGTCATCCGGGCACATGAATATGTTCAAACAAGTGCATGATCACATTTTTAGAGCGTCAATAAAAACTTCATGTGAAAATGTCAAAGTGGCGGACATATCTCAAGTTTTGTTCAAGAAGGGAAAATAGGGTCAGGCAAGCTAATTGGTATTACTTTAGTCTAAAGAAAGGTTTGGAATTGGCACTGTAAAAATGAATAGTGTTTCAATCCGAATTTCAGATTAATTACAACCATGCCATGTGATCTTTCTGTTGGTTTTGGGTTAGCAGCCCGACCCTCAACCAGGCCCAAATGTGTTGGTTTTGGTTGGGAAGCCCGACCCTTAGTGAGATCCAAATTATTTAATTACATTTTTGCCCATCTAAGATTACAGTCCGATGGTGGGAATGGTCTATTACGAAGAGCAATTTTGTCCTCTCTGTTTTGGGCGAGATAAGGGGTCATTGGGTAGGTATCATTTGTTGTCGTTCAATTAGGGTTTCGAGGATGGAGGGTTTGTGAGAGAGAGATGGCGATGGAAGGAGAGCGAGGGGGAGGGGTAGGGGTTTCGGCACTATTGCTGCAGTTGGATTTCACAAGTGAGAGAGTCGGTATGGTCAAAGAAGACCACATGGGTAGTCAGGACTTCAGGGAAACGGGGTACGGGTCATCATCAAACCCTACTGAGAGTGGGTGTGCCAAATCTTGCACTACATGCCTCAAATCCAAAGATAAGTTCGTTTTTTAAATTGGATTCTTTAATGGTAGTTGTAACATCCCGAAAATTTAATTCGGAAGCCAAATACTAAGGTAGGCCACAATAAAAATAAACGTTAATTATTATTCTAACTAACCACACTAAAAAAAATAATCATTTTGTTTAGTTTATGGCTGCATCTAACATCCTGTTTAGACTGTCTACGTACCCTAACAGGGATCAAGCCATTCGTAGTTCACCTTAATCTCCCAGAACAATATACTAAAATTTCATCATGATCCAACGGTCGGATCTTCACCATTCACGAATTCTATTAGCGGTTGACGTTTATTTTACAAACTTACAAATCCAATTCAGGAAAATTCGTACGTCAAATTCCCGATCTGTAAGTTTCTATGATCCTCAAATATTACGCATTATCAAGGTTCTAAAAAACGCTAGGCGCTAGTCGGGCGGTGGACTAGCCCCTAGCGCCAAGGCGGCTAGGCGGGGTCTAGGCAACCTAGGCGGATTTAGATAAATTTATTGTATATCTTGTAAATAAGTGCATATTAACACTTACAAAAAATTATACTTGTATGAAATCCATAGATAAGATAATAAAAGAATGATAAAATGCAAAAAGAATATTCAACAAGTCCAAAATTTAAAAACACATTAAGCATATATGTCATATAACAATAGTAAGGAGCATTGTAGGGTGACACATGTACAACAAGTACACAATTCAAAACCACATGAAATGCAAAATAGGAACAAAATAAGAAAATATAGTAATGTACAAGAAGTTTATATATCCTCATAAAACATTATTTCAAGTAAATAAGTAAAAAAAAAAATAGACACCCCAGTGGTGGGTGGTTGGCTTCATAAAAAATTAAAACCAATCAATTGCTCTAATCCTCCACCCCACGTTTCTCACATAATCCAAGGTTGAGTTCGGATTTACTGCCCTTGAACCCTTGGAAAGTGGAAACCATCATTTTAAATTTATTTCGTTTCTTCTTCGTTCAGAACACAAACTAGATCTGAAATTCAGAAGCCTAATGTTGCTTTCTCTCTCTCTTCGCGCTTTCTCTTCCCTCGTCCACGCACAGATGGAAAGCTGCTTTCTTTCCCTCTACGCTTTCTCTTCCCTTGTCCATGCACAAACGGAAAGTTGCAGAAATTCTGCATAAAGCTCCATTGATACGATACAAATTGAGAGTTGCAGATCTGATGAAGAGCTGCATCGAGATTCAAAACGCCTAGAGTGCTGCCTAGCATCGCCTAGAGCGCCCAGTGAGCACCTAGGCAGCCGCCAAAATCTTCCCAGCCTTAACCGAACGTATTGGCCTAAATCGGATCGGACCTCCGCTGCCCAGCGCCTAGGCGTCGCCTAAGCCCATTTTTAGAACACTGTGCATTATAATGTATCAAAGTTTGGTGACGATCCATCGATCGGATCGTTGATTCATATATTAACCAAGCAACGTATCATAGTAAATTTAGGTTCAAATGATTAACCTACGTCATACGAACATCAAAATTGAATTGAAGACATCGAATTTAGCCTAAAAATATAATTGACGGCCCTCTGGCTATGCGCCGCCACACGAGCCGCAGTGGGTGACGGTCGACCGCCCCGACGTGCCAGAAAATTTAACTAATTCTAAAAAATTTCAAAATTTATAGACATGTAGATCTTAATGAGTAAAATAAGTTTCATACCTGTGGCCAAGTCCAATTTGGTCGGGAAAAGCTCCAATTTTCCTCGAAACGCACCGGAACCCTAGAAAAGGGTGGCCCTCAATTCGCCAACTCCGGTGCTCCGCCGCCCCAACCAAGACTTGGGACATATTCCTGGGTTCACAAGGTGTCGACCCATGGTGGTGGTCGATGGTGGTGGCTTCAAAATCGGACGGATCACCGCTGTGGTTGCCTTCGAACTCGCCGGAGAAGACGACGACAGTTCGTCGTAAAACCTCGACCACAGCCTTCCAACTTGGGTGGGAATGGAAGCTGGGACGACGAGGAATTGATTGGTGGTGTTGGCGAAGCCTAACTAGCCTGGAAAACCGACGGAAAGTCGTCGGGAATGGGTCGAGTCTAGTACATTGCATGGGTCGACGGGATGGGGCTTCGGGTTGGGTGCTTTGCAACTCCCTCCCTTCCCTCCTTTCCCTTCTTCCCATTGGCCTAACCTCTTCCTCTCCCCTCTCCCGATTTGTCCGCTTCCTCCTTTTCTTCCTCCACCCACACCTTCCTTTTCTTCTTTTTCTTTTTCTTTTCTGCCATCAGGCAGTTTTTTTTTTTTCATAATCATATTTTTTAGTTAGTTTTAACGAAAAGCCCGCGATACTGTTTACTTTAAGGAAAAACCACATTTTTACACTAAAAAGTCAAACCTGATACTATTCACTTTATCCTTTATTTTGTCCTTATTGTTAAAACTCAAAGTTTTCAAGTCATTTTGATTAGTTTTCCTTATATTGTATATATACTAGTATATTTGCACACACAAAGTGTGTGAGAATTTTTTTTTTTATTAGAGATATGTTAGGATTACATGTAGGCGAGGCTTTGATAAAAAACAGCAAAATTTGGTTGTGTGAAATTACATTTCTGACCCATATTTTTTATTCATGTTCTGTTTTAATTAGAGGGTTAAACTGGTAATTTCATAGGATTTTGGTTGACAATGAATGTTTTATTAATTAGTAGAGATACATACATATATATACATATATATATATGTATGTATATTTTCCTAAGGTATTACATTCGACCCTCATTAAAATAAATCTTGTCTTCGAGATTTCTACCCTCGAATAACAAAAAAGGAATTTGAATTAATTCCACAATTTCATTTATAGTGAATAAAATCATAACTTCAGTCTACGATTTTATTCAAGCCCAAGAAATAAATACTTCCACGAAGTAATCATCAAGCCATAATCCTTAGGGCCTAAATAAATATTAGATTATCAACCACATCTACCATTGGTTAGATAAATACTAGCATCATAATCACAATCATTGGTAAACTACTTACCATCATTGCCATATTCATCATTGGCAAAACAATTATCATAAATTCCCAGCCGTAACCATTGTCGGCCAAATAAATATCAAAATTTCAAGCCATAATCATTAGTGGCTAAATAAATATCACAATTTCAAGCCAAACCATTAGAATTGGCAAATCAAATATTAGAAATTCCAACCAAAATCATTGAAATAAAATAATAATTAAGTAAATAAACAGAGTCAGGCCATGCTCATATGCCATCTCCAACGTTCAACAATTTATTAGTTTTAAGTTTATACTTTAAATTTAATGGTTAATTAAATTAAATTACTTTTGATTGTTTTCAAGTATAGCCGTTGAATTTGAATCAATTATATTGTAAAATAAGACTCTAAAAAGAGCTAAGGGTGAGCTACATTTAGCTAGTTTGAACCTGTGCCTCTTTTGACATTTCAAGCTCAGAACTTCGAAACTCTATTCTTGCTTCATAATAAGCACTAATTTTGTTAACTTAACTCCGTTGGACCATGAACATGGTAAGAAAATAAATTGGCTCACTTGGATTAGGACGAGTTCGAACTCGAGTGGCCGACTTGTAAATTAACTCAAGCTAGCGCGCTAACTTGACTATAACGAGAGATGACAAATCTAGGTCCAAACATTACCCCCATTCGTTTACCAATACGCCTAATCATCAATGCTTTTGAAGTAATTCAAGTTTCGCCAGCAGCTTGAGAGGAAGCTTCCCCACAGGTATTTAAAATGCATCTTTGTAGAAGATCCACTGTCTGTTCTCCATCTTAATTGGCACAATTAGATTCAGTGGTTGTTAATTTTACATATCACGATCAAAATCACTACTATAAACCATCTGCTAATTTTCCATATCTCAAGTGTGAAGGGCAAGCAATTTAAAGTTAATCTGGGGTTGGGGTTGGTTTTTTTTTCCTCTCTCACCAAGAAATTTAAAGTTAATCACTACTATAAACCATCTGCAATTTCTTCTTCATGTTACTAAGATTTTGGTTCATGCAGCTTTAATTAGGAATCTGAATAATCGTTTTAATTTTGGTTAATGCAGGATTAGGAATTTAGGATTCCTATAAGTTTATGGTGGGAGCATGGAGTGGTTTCAAGACGACATCGTTCATAGTCGAGGCTAATCTGTGAAAAATGCAAGATTTTGTCTGGGTTGTTTTGTTTTGTTATTCCAAAAGCATAACACTTCAGATGCTTTAATTATAAGCTAATCATTGTAACTTTAGTTCACTATTTTATTTGTTTGCTTAATAAGCGAGAAGACAAGGGAAAGTAAACAAGGAAAATTGGAAACTTATAAGCACTTGGATTTTTATTAATGGGTGACATTTAATCCTGCAGCAATGCGCGGACACCATTTACTAGTGTTTACTAAGCCTGAACTTCACTCTTTTCCATCTATTTACAATTGATTTCAGGTTTTAGGTTCATGTTGTCACAACAATTCCTCCACCACTCTTTAATCCTCATTTCTTCCATGTATTTCCCTTATGTATCCAACAAAAATTGAAAACTAAAAAAAGGTTAACAAATGGGCTCCTACTTGTTCAAATGCTGTCTAGTGCACTATAAATTTGATGACTTGCAATAAGAAACCAAGTAAGTTCCTCCTTTCTTTATGTCTCTCATTAAGTCCTAAAGAATCCAACTGCTACCATTTGTTTTAAGCAACAAAACACAGTTAGCTCAGTGGTTGTACCTCACCGGTCAGTTCAATTAACTCCCAAAGGCTCGCTCTCACACGATAGTTTTCTTTACTTTTCCAAATCCTAGCTCTTTTTTGCTATTTCGTTTCTAATTAATAAATTTCGTTGTTGATGTTGTACTTTTAAAGAAGCACTAATGTCTAACATGATCATGTACGTTCTTAAAGCATATATTTATACATATATATCCTTTGCAGTTTATAATTGGCAATAACCAAAATCTTACCATTTATACATTAATGTGTCTGTATGTGGTCTTTCTAGTGTATTCCGAACAAGATGAAGCCAAGACACAAACAACAATAAGAAGATAGAAAACAACGGATGTTTGCTACTTCGTAGTGTATTTTTAAAGCTTCATTCACATTTTGTGTTTTCTATGCAGTAGAGAAACCACATAACAGAAGAAAACTTCTCGTCTACTATACATCCAAGAGCCAAGTCTTAAAATGATGATGAATCCTTTCGAGAGTACCATGGCGATGAGCATGGGAGAAACCTGTACACCTTTCCCTGCTTCAGCTCCTCAATGGAAATATGATGTGTTTTTGAGTTTTAGAGGCGAAGACACTAGAAAGTGATTCACAGACCACTTACACACTGCATTGGAAAGTCATGGAATAATAACTTTTAGGGATGACCCTGAACATCAAAAAGGGAAATGTATTTCTCCAAAACTTCATACTGCAATTGAAGAATCAAGATTTGCACTCATTGTTCTCACGGAAAATTATGCGTCATCAACATGGTGCTTGGATGAACTTTTACATATTCTTGAATGCATGGAAGCAGGAAAAGTAGTGCTACCAATTTTTTATAATGTTGATCCCTCTGATGTACGAAAGCAAACAGGACGTTTTGCAGAAGCCTTCATTAAACATGGAAACAACCCTGGCGTTGACGAAAAGGAGGTGGAAAGTTGGAGAAAGGCTTTAACGAAAGTGGCAATTTTCTCTGGGTGGGATTCAAAGGACCGGTAAAGTTTTGATTTTTCTCGCAACCGTGTCCTCCTTATTTAATGACAGACACACACACCCATAATGTGACTTCTGTTTGCGGTATAGAAATAGAACCAATTATATCACAAATTGCAATGGACAAAGCTATAAATGCCATTAAAAGAATTCCATCTATAGTTTGATAACTCTCATACAATGCACATCATATATAGGTGCGTGATTATTGTGTTTTGGCTTGACTCAATGCAAAAAATAGTGCAAACTTTTTGGAACTTATATATCCAACTCTATTCTTTTCCACAGGTCTGAAGCAAAGCTTGTCAAAGATATTGTTCAAGTGGTATGGAAAATTATCATGTCTTGTGGGCGACTTTGTTGCAATCGATTCACGGTCGAAACCAATTATTCATCTATGTTTAGATGCAACGATGAATCATTGTTGCTTTATTGGGATATGGGGGATGGGTGGTATTGGTAAGACAACTATTGCAAGAGTTGTGTACGAGAGAATCTGTCATCAGTTTGAATTCCAAATATTTCTAGCTGATGTCAGAAGTGATGTCGAAAAATTTGGTGTACCTCACTTCCAAAAGCAACTTCTTTGTAAAATCGGGAAGGAACAGATTGACATATGGGGGGGGGGGGGGGGGGTTGGGTTCATGAAGGAGCAGCAATGATACACAGGTTTCTACGTGGCAAAAAGGTTCTTTTAGTTCTTGATGATGTGAACCATTTGTGTCAATTAGAATATTTGGCTGGAAATCAAAAGTGGTTTGGATTGGGGAGCAGAGTTCTCATTACAACTAGAGATGACCGGTTGTTATTTAACCACGGAGTGGAGAGACGGTTTGAGGTTTAAGGACTCAATAACGATGACTCTCTTCAACTTTTTAGCAGGAATGCCTTTAAGAAAGATTGCCCTGAACCAAGTTTTGTTGATTTGTCAAATCGCGTGGTCAATTATGCCAAGGGCCTTCCACTAGCTCTTAAAGTCTTGGGATCTTTTTTGCACGGAAGAGGTTTAAGTGCATGGAACAGTACATTGGAGAAACTAAGAGAAATTTGTAATTCAGAAGTTTTTAAGACACTTGAAATAAGTTACCATTGTCTAGATGAAGTTGAGAAGAAAATTTCTAGACATTGCATGTTTCTTTAATGGAGAGCGCAAAAATCGAGTTAGAGATATACTTGAAGCTAGCGGTTTTAAGCACATATTGGAATAGCTGTCCTTGTTGAGAAAACTCTGTTAAGTGTTAAACCAAATGGTGGAGAAATTGTTCGCCGAAAATCTCTTGATAGTAAGCTATTGATGCATGACTTACTACAAGAAATGGGTCGAGAAATTGTTCGCCGAGAATCTCCTAGTGATCCAGGCAAGCTTAGCAGGTTGTGGCGCCGAGATGACATCAATCATGTCCTGAGTGAAAATACAATAAGAGGCTTTAATACAATAAGAAATTTGATTACTAGTTGCTTTTATGTCATATAGACAACATGGTGTTGTACTAGTTACCGCTTTGCTTATGTTATGACCTAGAATATATTCATCCAAAACAACAATTTTTATCTCGATATTTTTGCGGCCTTGATAGCATGAGCATTCACTATAATGCATGACCCAACTTTATGTTTTTTGAATTTTAGATTTTACATAAATTGTATATGCACTATATTCATAATGTTGAATTATGTGAATTTGATATTACCATGAATTGCATCAAATATATGTTCATTCATTGAAATTATATATGCTTTGAATTAATTGAAAAAAAAAATCGGAAAACACTAGGGTTCTTCGAACCCATGACCTTGAGCCTTAACTCAGGCCGTTCGCCAAAGCCTGCAACCTGTGTGGCCGAGCCATGTTGAGGCGCGATAACATATGCCGGAGCTATGGGCTTTTGGTTTGAAACCCAGAATACACCTGACGCCATGCATAATGTCTTTTTCTCTGGCAAATGGGCCTGCAACCCAATCTTGATCTTGGGTCCTCGTCCCGACGACCTGCAAATCGTTTCCCCCTGCAACGTGTTTTTCGGCCGAGATTCATTTTGAATCTCATTGGTTTTTCTTCAAAATTCCGATTAATTTTTCTAGGGTTTCCAACACAAACGTTGAGAGTCTCCACTTTTTGTTTACCTTTATGGGTCGCCATCGAACCACGGTTTTTCGTCGTGATTTTTACACCAAGACAAGATCACCCGAAGCAATGACACCGGTCATATTCTCCGACAAAGTTCACCCAGCACACGCTAGGGTGTCTGGTTCGAAACCTAAGCCTAGTTGGGCTTGGCCCGTTCTCGGTGAGCACCACCCCGTTTGGCTTTGGAGCTCTCCTCGGCCTAAAACACCAGCCTTCCTAGGCCACGGTGTTCCCATGTCTCGCACCACAAAGGATCACAATGGCTATTACAATTCCCATATACTGCGATGCACATGATTGCGTCCCTCCCCAGATACATGTGTCAGTGAAGCACCAAATCAGAGCCCATATGGGCCTTTATTTTTGGGCTTACACCTACAGCCCGGTTTCTGTGATGCTAGGCCTGCCAGCTTGCCAGGCTCGTGCCTACCCCAGCCTAGTTTTGGGCATAGACCTCACGACACCAGTTTACTCAGCCCATCCGTGGGCTTTGGTCCAAGTTTTTGGGCCTCGAGTTTAATTGCCTAATTATTTTAGGCCCAATGCGTTCTATATTTTTTCACCCACACTTTAAATTTGGCCCCAAGTCCAAATAGTTAATTCAATTATAATTATAAACCTAAAGTTCTATTTGCATATTTTCTTGTTACATATTTTTGTATATATATTTGTGTTTGTTTGCATGAACATATGAACTTAAAGTTCATAATTATTTTGAAACTTGAAGTTTCCAAAAACATGCCTTACTTGAAAGCTTGAAGTTTTCCTTAAAAACATCACCAATGAAAACCTGAAGTTTTTCCATGCAAATTTAAACCAATACATGTCTATTAGAACCTGAATTTTCTACTTCTATGTGAATGGATTGATTTTTTTTTTCTCCATTACACTAACCACATCTTTTCCATCTATTTTGTGATAGGAACATGTTGAATTTGAACAAACTCGACTTCACCGCTTTGGAGGTCTCTGGAAGAAACTACCTTAAGTGGGTCCCAGATGTGAAACTCCACCTCATTGCAAAGGACTTGCGTCCCTCCATTGAAGATGAGACAGACAACCCGGTTGGTGAAGCTGAGAAAGCCATTGCTATGATCTTCATTTGAAGACATATTCATGATGCCTTGCAAACTGAGTACCTTGTTGAGGAGGATCCACAAGCACTGTGGGTCACTTTGGTTGATCGTTTTGATCACCAAAAGGACATCTACTTGCCTGAAGGAAGACATGATTGGCAACATTTATGCTTCTAAGACTTTAAGTCTATGAATGAATATAATTATGAAGTTTGTCGAATCCGATCACTTCTCAAGTTTTGTAATGAAACTTTGATTGAAGAGGATCTCCTGGAGAAGACCTATTTGACCTTCTATGCTACTAATATTGTCCTGCAACAACAATATATAGCTCAGAGCTTAGAAGGCCCCAAACTTCAAGAATAAGGGCAAATCACCTAAAACCATGGATGCATATATGTGTTATCACTATGGTTCAAAGGACCATTGGTCCCGTGTTTGCTGAGCTCCCTAGAAGGTTGTAACTGAATATCATTATCATCGTAAGAAGTTTGAATCATTGTGCAAGTGGACGAACCAGAGAGTACAAAGATGGAGGTTTCTGACTTTTAGGAGGGTACCACCCCTATGGAAGATTAGAATCTCAGAAATAAACTATCCTTTTAGTTAAATAAGACATTGGGGCTGAAGTCCACATTAGTGGCCGAACCCCCCCTCCCCTTTTTTTATTTTTTTTATTTTATTTTTTATGTTTTTGGTTAAATTTTGAACAATTTTCCTTTATGTTTGGATTATTTGTTGGTGATTTGTTTTTGGATATTAAGTTTTTCATTAATTAGCATCCTTGAATACTTAAAAATTATTTTGAATTGATATTTGTTTTAAGAACTTTTATGCATGTGACCGATTCAAATTAATTTTTCATTCTAGGTATGACTAGTGGGGAAGTTAGTTGTCTGGCAGATAGTGCAACCATGCACACCGTTTTGCGTGAACGCATCTATTTCACTAACTTTAAACCTAAGAATGCCCTTTGACAACCATCTCAAGCCTATCCAACCTGATTGAAGGATACGGTACGACACGTATAATGTTGTCCAATGGTATAATTTTGACCATTGATGAGGCATTCTATTCTCCACACACTACTACAAAAGGACCTAATAATGTCAGTTGTTGCGTCGGTTTAATATTATATAGTGTCGAAAAAGAGATTTGCGACACTCACTGAAGATGACGTCGTATTTACTGTCGCTTATAAGCGCCATAAAATTTCTCTGTCGCTTTTAAACCGACGTAAAAATTTAGTGTCGCTTATAACCGACATATATTTTAATATTTTTAAGTACTGGCGTCGCTTTAAATAAAACAGTGTCGCTTTTAAGCGACATAAACTATGGGTGTCGCTTCTAGGCGACACTAATTATTGTTTTTAATATTTTAAATCCTGCGTCGGTTTTGAGCGACATATATTTTGAAAACCAGTGTCGCTTGTAAGCGACACATTGATGGTCTTTATACCCTCTCCCCCGTGTTTTCTTTTTCTTCTCTTGCACTCTTGTTCGTTCTTCCAATTTTTACAAAGTCTCCGTGTTCTCTCTCTTTCAGCTTTCTCCTTTGGTTTTCAAACTTCATTTGTTCCTCTTCACAACAGTAAGTTTTTCTTGCTTATAATAATTTTATTTTCTCCTCTTATGTTTAATTTTTAGTTACAATTTATTTTTGTAGGAAATTTATTTGAGTTGGTTGAGTACATAAAGAATTGTTGACGTCGAAATTCTTCAACAAATCAGGTATGTATCACTAACTTCTTTAATTTTTAAATTGTATAATACACAAGTTTATTTATTTAAAAATTATAATTTAAGCACTTAGATAAAATTCTACTATTTTTGTTAAATTAATAAAAATTTAGTCGAATTAATTAATTTTGTCACTCTAATTGTTATTTTAATTTTTTGTTATTTTGATAATTTTTTGTTGTTATTTACTAGAATGGATTAGATGAACATAATTTGAATTGTTATGAGAAAATGGAATGAATAATATTTATAAGCATTTATGTTAAATTAACAATATTAAATATAACATAAACTTATAATATTGAGAGAATATATTATGTTAATTTTTTTTTTTTGCACTCTAATTGTTATTTTAATTTGTTGTTATTTTGATAATTTTTTGTTGTTATTTACTAGAATGGATTAGATGAACATAATTTGAATTGTTATGAGAAAATGGAATGAATAATATTTATAAGCATTTATGTTAAATTAACAATATTAAATATAACATAAACTTATAATATTGAGTAATATAAGAATATATTATGTTAATTGTTTTTTTTGCACTCTAATTGTTATTTTAATTTGTTGTTATTTTGATAATTTTTTGTTGTTATTTACTAGAATGGATTAGATGAACATAATTTGAATTGTTATGAGAAAATGGAATGAATAATATTTATAAGCATTTATGTTAAATTAACAATATTAAATATAACATAAACTTATAATATTGAGTAATATAAGAATATATTATGTTAATTTTTTTTTTTTTTTGCACTCTAATAAGAATATAACCTATACTTATAATATTTAGGAATATAAGAATATAACCCTTCATAAGAATATAACCTAAACTTATAATATAAGAATATCCTTTCATATAAGAATATAACCTTTCATATAAGAATATAACCTAAACTTATAATATTTAGGAATATAAGAATATATTAATTATTTTTTTTTGCACTCTAATTGTTATTTGAATTTGTTGTTATTTTGATAAGTTTGATAACTTTTGGTTGTTATTTATTAGAATGGATTAGATGAGCATAATTTTGATAACTTTTTGTTGTTATTTTAATTTGTTTTTACTATAATAGGTGTTGAAAATTAAAAGATTGCAATCGTGATAGAATTCGAGGGGTGAAAGATAGAAATTGAAAATTTTGATAGTTATGCCTACATGATAGGGATTGAAAGATTGTAGGCATCTTAGTGTCAACGTAATATTTTACCTTCGTAAAGTGGTAAAATATGGACAAGAGTTGGTTGACAATACCCCGCAATTTTGAAGCGTATACAACTGGAATTAATTTGTTTTTGGATCAAGCAGTTGCAAATGGTGTTGGTCCTGATAAGTTTAGATGTCCTTGCAAAAGATGTTGTAATCGATATACTTTTGTTAGGAACACCATTGTTGAACATCTCATATTGTATGATATGGATAAAGATTATAAAAACGCTTGTTGGCGACATCATGGCGAGCAAAACATTGGAGAGCAAAATGTGGGAATTGGAGAAGAAGAAACAGGAGATGAAGTGATTGGCATGCATGATTTTCTTAATGATGTATTTGTCCAACCATTAACAGAAGAAGGTGTTGGGCCATCTACTGAACCCCCTATTGGGGAAGGGCGTCCAGAAGAGGTGCAGACTTTTTTTAAGCTGCTTGAAGAGGCAGATCAAGATTTGTGGCCAGGTTGTAAGGAGTTTAAGAAATTGGAAGCAGTTGTAAGATTGTATCAGATCAAGTGTTTAGCGGGAATGCCTGACGAGATCTTCACCACTTTATTGGAGTTAATTAAAAGAATGTTGCCTGAAGGGGATTGTTTGCCTGAATCCTGTTATAAGGCCAAAAAACTTATAAATGACTTGGGGCTGTCGTATGTGAAAATTGATGCATGTCCCAATGATTGCATGATCTATTGGAAAGATACTTCAGATTTGACCGTGTGCTCAGTTTGTGGTAAATCAAGATATAAAATTACCAATGCAGAGGATAGCTCGAGGAAAAAGGTCGCAGCTAAGGTTATGTGGTATTTTCCTTTAAGACCACGATTGCAACGATTTTTTATGTCGAAGCATATGGTTGAACATATGAGATGGCATGCAACTGAATGTCCTAAGGATGAGTTTATGAGACATCCTTCAGATTCTCCCGCATGGAAGCATTTGGATAATTTATATCCGGATTTTGCGTCAGAAATTCGAAATGTCCGATTAGGGTTGGCCAGTGATGGATTTAATCCTTTTGGGAAAATGAGGAATGATCATAGCACATGGCCTGTGGTGCTTTCTGTTTATAATTTGCCACCTTGGATGTGCATGAAGCAACCAAATTTGTTATTGTCTTTGTTAATACCAGGACCGCGCAGTCCTGGTAAAGAGATTGATGTATACATGCGTCCATTGATTGACGAGCTGAATGAGTTGTGGGAGGTGGGCATTCCCACCTATGATGCGTGTTCTAACCAAAGTTTTACGATGAAGGCTGCCGTGTTATGGACTATAAGTGATTTTCCGGCTTATGGAATGTTGTCAGGATGGAGTACACATGGCTATAAAGCTTGTCCACATTGCATGCATGATAAAGAATCTATTTACTTGCCAGCGAGTCGCAAGATTTGTTATATGGGGCATCGACGTTTTCTTGAAGATAATCATAGGTTTCGAAGGCAAACCATCACTTTTAATGGTCGTCGAGAGCATCGTAGTGCACCAAGGCAGTGGACTGGTTTACAATGTCTCGAAGAACTTTCTACATTGAGATTTACTTTTGGAAAACCAAACAAAGATGCTTCAGTTGGCCAACGCAGAAGAAGAGCTTCGAGCAATACAAGTAGTAACAGTCAGTGGAAGAAGAAATCGATTTTTTATGAACTACCTTATTGGAGGCATCTGTTGATTAGACACAATCTTGATGTTATGCATATCGAGAAGAATATATGTGACAGTGTGGTGGGAACATTGCTAGATATAGAAAAGTCTAAAGATGGATTGGCGGCACGTGCAGATCTTGAATTCTTGAACATAAGACATAGTCAACACCCACGTAGAGAAGGAAATAGAACATTTCGACCTCCAACATTGTTCACATTGAAAAGAGAAGAAAAAACTGCGTTTTGTAAAGTATTGTCTACTATTCGGGTCCCAGATGGATATTCATCAAATCTGTCGCGATGTGTGCACGTGAATGAACGAAAAATACATGGGTTGAAAAGTCATGATTGCCATGTTTTAATGCAGCAGTTACTCCCGCTTGCAATACGCCCGGTTTTGCCTAAAGCTGTTACTATGGTTTTATTAGAGTTGAGTGCAATTTTCAGACAGTTATGTAGTAAGAAGGAGTCTGAGGAAGGATTTAAGCAACTGAATTCAAGAATTGCCTTGACATTATGTCAACTTGAGAAAATATTCCCTCCTGCATTTTTTGATATAATGGTGCACCTCCCAGTTCACTTGGCAGATGAAGCAGCTCTTGCAGGGCCTGTTCAATATAGATGGATGTATCCAATTGAACGGTAATGAATAAATTTTTATAATTTTTTTACAATTGTAGTCTTAACTTTAATTAATAATTATAATAATTTGTATTTCGTTTTATAATTGTAGGTATTTGCAAACATTGAAGCGCTATGTTCGTAATAAGGGTCGTCCTGAAGGTTCTATTGCTGAAGCATATTTGGTGGATGAGTGCTTGTCATTTTGTTCCATGTATCTTACAGACGTTGAGTCTCGTCGTACCCGTAGAGGCCGAAATGAAGATGGTATTGGACGTGGAGTATCTGGTGGGTTATCAATTTTTGACTCGAAAGGATGTTATATGGGTTCAGGAGAAAATGTGGAGCTCGATCTAAATGTTCTTGATCAGTGCCATAGATACATTCTAAATAATTGTGATGAAGTTAGCCCATTTAGAAGGTAAGAACGTTTAATCATATGTCTTAATGTTTTATTGGTTTTCTTAACTTTGAAAAAATAATTATCTAAATTGGACATAATTGTGTAGGCAACATGAAGAATTCTTGAAAACTAAACATCGTCGAGAAAGGTTAACTATGCGACAAATTAAGGAGCTAAGCAAGAAAGAATTTCCAGAATGGTTCAAGCAACATGTGAGTTGATATAACAATCATATTATTTATTTATTGTTTTGCATTTTAATTATAACATGTTTATAGTTATTCTGTCAATTTTTATCTTCATACTTATTACAGATGAATTCAAGATATGATGCTAATGACACATTGATATCTCAAGACTTGCATTGGCTAGCTAATTATCCTAGTAGGGTTGTGAGTAGATACAAAAGTCACATTGTTCATGGATTTAGATTTCGTATAAAATCTGTGGATGATAAGCATAAGAATCAAAATTGTGGTGTCTTTGTACCTGCAAATGTTCCTGGAGCAATTGGGCAAGTAAATTGCTATGGCAGAGTTGTAGATATGTTCGAGGTCAAATATTGCGGTCCTACTGAAGCAGGAGATAGGGGTCGAGCTGTGATGTTATTTAAGTGCGAATGGGTTAATAGTGAAAGTCCACGAGGAATGAAGACTGATCAATATGGATTTACTATGGTGAATTTCAATCAATTGGGATTTAAAGAGGATCCTTTCATACTAGCATCACAAGCATTACAGGCATTTTACGTGGAGGACACGATTGAAAAAGATTGGCACGTAGTTGTTCGAACTCAGCCAAGAGATTTATTTGACGTATTAGAGGATAGTGATGCTATTGATGATTATGCCACGCCGAACTTGGATGATCGAATTCTTGATAATGAAAATTTCTATACAAGGGTTGGCGTGGAAGAGACTCCCTTTCTTGAATCATTAGCGTTGCCTACCGGGTTCGTTAATCATGCCAATACCGACGAAGAGCTAACAGATGATGACAGGGAATAAATATATTAATTATTTTTTGTATTAATTAGACTTTGTTTTATTTTGTATGCTATGATATCGTATCATAACATATAATCCTTTTGGCTTTGTTTTATTCTGTTTTTTTTTTTTTTTTTATTATTCTGTTTTATTATGTTCATCTAATTAGACTTTGTTTTATTCTGTTTTTTTTTTTTTTTTTTTTTTTCCTTGGTTTCTGTCGCTTTTAACCGACGCAATATGATGTGTCAGACATGGCGTCGGTTTTAACCGACGCAACCCTAGCCTATTTCGACGCAATACGACATGTGTGTCAGACTTGGCGTCGGTTTTAACCGACGCAACCCTAGCCTATTTCGACGCAATACGACATGTGTGTCAGACTTGGCGTCGGTTTTAACCGACGCAACCCTAGCCTATTTCGACGCAATATGAGACTATTTCGACGCAAGGTACTTGTTGTCAATCATATGTATTACCCCTAATCTTATTTTGACGCAAGGTACATTAGGAGAAAAACGGCTGTCTCATGTGTCTGGGAGTGGAAGATTTAGGTGTCGATATGAGTTTTGGAAGAATGGATGATTCGTGCCATAAAAGGTAGGGACCTAAATATATATAAAATTCACTTTACAACATAACACGATGCCTTAAAAGAGAAGGAAAGTACGTCGTGTAAATTGTTAAATATGACACACAATGTTTACGCCGTAAATATTTTTATTTAATAACTTGCACAAAAGTGATGCCGTGAATGCTAGATTATGTGCAAGTATTATGACATGAACTTTACGAATGTTGTGAATAATATCATTTAAGGCATGCTAGTATTGTACGCCATAAATTTCAAGTCGTAAAACACCCAAACTGTTAATTAATTGACTTGATTAAAAACTGATACAACAAGTATTTTATGATCAGTGGAGTTCTATAAGGTAAACATGTGCTTTAGGTAGACATCTTATCTTACATATATCTTATAAAATAATTAACAATAACATAATTAGTACAAATGAATAGGCTGCGTTTCCTGAATGTTACATTGCACTTGATCAATATACGCACGCCTTTATAACATGCATGTAATAATATGTCTCGAGATACGCATTCTACGAAACTAATTTCAACGATCCAACCGTCAAACATGTTTGTATATAATTCGAGATCGTATACGAAAAAAATCGCAAAAAACAAACATTCTGGGACGAAGTAACGGGACAAAAAATTTCGACAGTTATCAACGAAAAATGACGATTTAACGGTTATTTTAAGTCCGATTTTGATGATTTTTTGCAGCTACACTCCTTGAACCTATATGAATACAATGAATGAATTCGATCTTCAAATTAAAATATTTATACTAGTGGATACCACAAAATCTTACGTTATACTTAATGAAAGTGTGAATAAACTCTTAAGTCTTAGTGAATCTATCGTTTTGATGGGATACGCATTCTACGAAACTAATTTCAACGATCCAACCGTCAAACATGTTTGTATATAATTCGAGATCGTATACGAAAAAAATCGCAAAAAACAAACATTATGGGATGAAGTAACGGGCCATGCATGATCGACGGTTATCAACTAAAAATGACGATTTAACGGTTATTTTAAGTCCGATTTTGATGATTTTTTGCAGCTACACTCCTTGAACCTATATGAATACAATGAATGAATTCGATCTTCAAATTAAAATATTTATACTAGTGGATACCACAAAATCTTACGTTATACTTAATGAAAGTGTGAATAAACTCTTAAGTCTTAGTGAATCTATCGTTTTGATGGGATACGCATTCTACGAAACTAATTTCAACGATCCAACCGTCAAACATGTTTGTATATAATTCGAGATCGTATACGAAAAAAATCGCAAAAAACAAACATTATGGGATGAAGTAACGGGCCATGCATGATCGACGGTTATCAACTAAAAATGACGATTTAACGGTTATTTTAAGTCCGATTTTGATGATTTTTTGCAGCTACACTCCTTGAACCTATATGAATACAATGAATGAATTCGATCTTCAAATTAAAATATTTATACTAGTGGATACCACAAAATCTTACGTTATACTTAATGAAAGTGTGAATAAACTCTTAAGTCTTAGTGAATCTATCGTTTTGATGGGATACGCATTCTACGAAACTAATTTCAACGATCCAACCGTCAAACATGTTTGTATATAATTCGAGATCGTATACGAAAAAAATCGCAAAAAACAAACATTATGGGATGAAGTAACGGGCCATGCATGATCGACGGTTATCAACTAAAAATGACGATTTAACGGTTATTTTAAGTCCGATTTTGATGATTTTTTGCAGCTACACTCCTTGAACCTATATGAATACAATGAATGAATTCGATCTTCAAATTAAAATATTTATACTAGTGGATACCACAAAATCTTACGTTATACTTAATGAAAGTGTGAATAAACTCTTAAGTCTTAGTGAATCTATCGTTTTGATGGGATACGCATTCTACGAAACTAATTTCAACGATCCAACCGTCAAACATGTTTGTATATAATTCGAGATCGTATACGAAAAAAATCGCAAAAAACAAACATTATGGGATGAAGTAACGGGCCATGCATGATCGACGGTTATCAACTAAAAATGACGATTTAACGGTTATTTTAAGTCCGATTTTGATGATTTTTTGCAGCTACACTCCTTGAACCTATATGAATACAATGAATGAATTCGATCTTCAAATTAAAATATTTATACTAGTGGATACCACAAAATCTTACGTTATACTTAATGAAAGTGTGAATAAACTCTTAAGTCTTAGTGAATCTATCGTTTTGATGGGATACGCATTCTACGAAACTAATTTCAACGATCCAACCGTCAAACATGTTTGTATATAATTCGAGATCGTATACGAAAAAAATCGCAAAAAACAAACATTATGGGATGAAGTAACGGGCCATGCATGATCGACGGTTATCAACTAAAAATGACGATTTAACGGTTATTTTAAGTCCGATTTTGATGATTTTTTGCAGCTACACTCCTTGAACCTATATGAATACAATGAATGAATTCGATCTTCAAATTAAAATATTTATACTAGTGGATACCACAAAATCTTACGTTATACTTAATGAAAGTGTGAATAAACTCTTAAGTCTTAGTGAATCTATCGTTTTGATGGGATACGCATTCTACGAAACTAATTTCAACGATCCAACCGTCAAACATGTTTGTATATAATTCGAGATCGTATACGAAAAAAATCGCAAAAAACAAACATTATGGGATGAAGTAACGGGCCATGTATGATCGACGGTTATCAACTAAAAATGACGATTTAACGGTTATTTTAAGTCCGATTTTGATGATTTTTTGCAGCTACACTCCTTGAACCTATATGAATACAATGAATGAATTCAATCTTCAAATTAAAATATTTATACTAGTGGATACCACAAAATCTTACGTTATACTTAATGAAAGTGTGATGATCAATGAAAATTGATGATTTTGTAAAAAGAATAAAATGCAAGCTTTGAATTACATTGGCAAGGTTTAAACTTTTGAGAAATGCTCATCTAATCCATTATAGTAAATAACAACCAAATGTTATCAAATTATCAAAATAACAACAAATTAAATGTTATCAAAGTCATCTAATCCATTATAGTAAATAACAACCAAATGTTATCAAAGTTAAACTTTTGAGAAATGCTCATCTAATCCATAATATATACTTATATTACTAAATATTATAAGTTTATGTTATATTTAATATTGTTAATTTAACATAAATGCTTATAAATATTATTCATTCCATTTTCTCAAAACAACTCAAATTATGTTCATCTAATCCATTCTAGTAAATAACAACAAAAAATTATCAAAATAAAAACAAATTAAAATAACAATTACAGTGCAAAAAAAATTGATTCAACTTAATAAATTTATTTATTAAAATATTATATGAGATAACTGATTACTTTTTAATTTTGGATTAAAATTTTTTAATTTTTTTGTTTCTATTTTTATCCTTCTTCTCTTTTTTTTGTAACTTAAAACTTTTTTTTTTATGTTGGGAGGGAATTTTCCTGGTTTTTTTTGCACGGGGGAATGGGTTGGAAGACTTTGTCAGTCATTATCATATCAAATTATGCTTATAGTGGCTTTAACCGATGCAAAATTATACAATTTCGAGAGTATCTGCTACAATGGATTTTCTGTCAGAGACACTACACAAATTTGTTCTTTTTTCGACGCAAATTTTATCTTATTTCGACACAAACTTGTTCTTATTTCGATGTTATAAAAATCTGTCAGTCTAACGTCGGTTTTAACCGACGCAATGTGGCCTAATTTCGACGGTACTGACATAGTATGTCAGCCTATAATGATGGTTCAGTCAGACGGTACTGTCCTCAGTCAAAAGCTATAAGACATAGTGTCGGTTTTAAGCGACACAATGGGTCCTTATTTCGACGCAATGGGTCCTTATTTCGACGCAATGCTTCCTTATTTCGACACTATGCCACATAACGTCGGTTTTAACCGACGCAATGGTCTGAAAATTATGTCAGGCTTTCTGCCCAAAGTATGTCAAGCCCAAAGTATGTCAGGTCTGTAGCTTTCTGCCCAAAGTATGTCAGGTCTGTGTAGGCTTGCTGTCAAAGTCAGACGTTGTGTCGGTTTTAACCGACGCAAAGTGTTCATATTTCGACGCTATGCAATTATCCACATTTAATCTTCTTGATTTCCTATCTCTGTCTCTCGTCTCTATCCCCCACTTCCCCATCTCTATCCCCACTTCTGTCTCTCATCTCTATCCCCCACTTCAGCCATATTCCTTCCAGTTCTGTCTCTCGTCTCTTTCCCCCATTTCAGCCATATTCCTTCTCCTTCCATTAAATTTTGCTATGGATAGTTCTCGTGAAGATCAACGTTCTGAAGAACGTCACTTGGAAGAGTACGAGGGTGATGCTGGTTCTTTTTTTAATTGTTATTAATCTCAGTTTTTATTTTTATTTTTGTGTGTGTGTGTTTGAACTATTATTATTGCTAAACTGAAAATATACATTTGTTTCCTGGTTTTTAATTGTGTGTTTGTATTAACAAGGTACATCTCAACGGAGGCGTGGACCCTCAATTCCTAAATGGACGAAACAGCTTTGTTCGTTTGATTCGTCCGGAAAATGCATTAGTGATAATGCTAGTGCTTTTTCAAAACATGTAGCAGCGGAGGTTAGGGACTATAGAAATCTTCCGTTGGAGAAAGATTGGCGTAAGGTTACGGAAGAAGATAAGGAAGCTTTCTGGAATAGAATAAAGGTATATATAGATGTTTTTATTTTTAGTTGAAAATAGAATAATAGGTCAATGATTGTATTAATATTTGACTAGCGTGATTTTTTTTGTTTTTTGTTTTTATGTATGTAGGGAAATATTTTTTTTGAAGATGCAGATATAGTAAAAATGCCTTTGATCCATCATATGACGCTTAAGATTGCAGAGCATGCGCACAAAGAGTTTAGAAATAAGTTAAAAAAAAAGTATTATACTAAAAGAGCAGAAGAGGTGCGCAGCGAGCCTCCTCCTGATGTGATTCCTGCCCAGTGGGATGATTTGTTGGCATATTGGAATAGAGACAAAACAAAGGTAAACCTTACACGATTTATTTCGTTATAACTTTAAAGTTGCCTAATATAGTCTTTTTTTTTTTCGTTCGTTTTTTTTTCAGGAGGTTGCTGTAAAAAATAAGATTAATCGGGGATTAAAATCAATGAACCATACTACTGGTACAAAATCCTTTGCAAGAGTGCGGGAAGAATATGTATGGATTGTACATTTTGAAGAGATGATGAATTTTAAATAATTATATTTATTTTTAGTATGAGGTTTGCTTAATTTGTTTGTGTGAAATTTTATTTTTGATAAAGCGGAAGAAGCATGGGAAAGAAGCAGATCCTGTAACCTTTTTTCGTGAATGTCATACACGAAAAGATAAAACATGGATTGATGAAACATCGGAGCATACAGGGGTAATTGATTTTTTCGTGTTAGTATTTGATTTTATTAGTATTTATTATCTATAGCTTATATTTCTGTTTTACGATTGAATTTTTGTTTTTAAAAATTGTAATGCAAGTCAACAATGGAGAGCAACCTGCAAACATTGATTGAGTCGGGCCAAGACGATAATGAAGATCTTAGGACCCAAGTTTATGTTGATACTATGGGTCCTGAGAGGTATAATAGAGTCAGAGGATACGGTCATGGTGTGACTCCTGATATGGTGTCTTATGCATCTTCTTCATCTTCTACATCAATTTCCTCCAGGAGATCATCTAAGAGTTCAATGGCGTTGCTGATGACTCAAAATAATGAGTTGAAAATGAGGGACGAAAATAATAATAAACGGATTTCGGAACTAGAGAACAAGCAAAATCAGTTGTTTGCATGGTTTTTTCAAAGATTTCAGCCACAACCACCGTATAGCCCGGGAACCCAACAATCAGGCCACAGTCAACCTCCTCAACAGTCGGGCCAAAGTCAGCCTCCCCCTGCATATCCGTATGCTGGCCATAATCAGCAACCTCCATATCCTGTGTATCCGATGCCTGTGCAGCCCATGCCATACATGCAGCAGCCGCCCATGCCATACATGCAGCATCCACTTTGTCAAGTGCCAGTATATCGACCTGAGATGGCTGCTCCTAGTGGATCTTTTCCTGAAGTTCCAGTTGGGGGGTTTTCTGGAATGCTTGCAGGTGTTGGATTTGATGTGGACTTGTCGAGGATTTTTGGATCAGATGGAGGATCTCAAGGAGGAGGATCTCAAGGAGGAGGATCTCAAGCAGAAGGTTCTCAAGCAGAAGGATCTGGACGACGTTCAGGCGCAGATTCGGTTGGGTAGTTTAATTGGTTCTTTTTCTTGTCGGTTAAATACGACAGTATAATTGGTCTATCTTTTTGTTTTTTTATGTTATGTTTGTAATGTCGGATTTAATGTTTGTTACGACGGACGACTTTTTGGATTTTATGTGAAATGTTAGATGTACAGTTTGGCATTATTGTTTTTGTTATTTATTTAGATCTTAAAATTTATAATTTTGATTATATAATTTACTTTAGTTGGAATTAATTGAAATTGCATGCAGTTGTCCATCTATTTTTATTATTATTAACAAATATAGTGTCGGTTAAGACCGTTACTAGATTTTATATTTTATTTATTTAATTGTTATCTAACGTCGGTTTAAGGAATATTTTATTTATTTTTATTTTAATATAATGTCGCTTTAAAGCGACAGTAGACTGCATACTTTATAATTAAATAGCTGATGCACGTGTAAGTATGCGTCGCTTTAAACCGACGTTAAGGTTAGTGTCGCTTTAAAGCGACACTGTGTAGTGTCGGATTAAGCTCAAAAAGCGACACTGAAGCCCTTTCGCGACGCTAGCAATAGTGTCGCTATTGAAAAGCGACATTACATTGTTTAATGTCGGATTTGTGCCAAATTTTCGACAGAAATTTGATTTCTCGTCGGTTTGTCCTCCGCCGGTGATAGCATATATTGTAGTAGTGACATTCCGGAAGAACGTTGTTGAGTTTCAAGGACATTAGAGATAACAATTACCACGTTGAAACCTGTGTAGAAAACAGAGTTGAATTTATGTGCATAACTTACTACGAATATGGCCAGAAGCGTATTCTAGAGAAGATGGAGCGTATCTCGAGTGGTATGTATACTACGACCAAACGACCCATAGAATGGCACTATGTGGCCGGCTCTACCTTTGGGACTGCACACGAAATTACATTTTGGCATGATAGTTTGGGACATTCTAGACGAATAGCGATGTGTTGTATGCTCAAATCATCACACAAGCATCCACTAACCCAAAGTTTAGGTTCGATTCAGGGAATCACATGTCAAACATGTTCAATGAGAAATTTATCGTTAAGCCTTCTTATGACAAGATTTGTTCAAATCCTCCCATTTTTCTACAAAGGATTCAGGGAGATATTTTGTGGACCTTCACCCTCCATGCAAACCATTTAGATATTTTATGGTTTTGGTTTATGCTTCCACACGTTGGTCACATGTGTGCTTGTTGTCCACAAGGAATGCTACATTCTCCAAACTTTTTGCTTAGGTTATCAAGCTTAGAGCTCACCACCTTGAATATCTGATCAAATCCATTCAATTGGATAATGCTGGAGAATTCACATTTAAAACTTTTGATGACTATTGCATGTTGGTTAGGGTTGAAGTTGAACATCTTGTACCCTATGTTCACACCTAGAACGGCCTAGCAGAGGCATTCATTAAGCTCTTACAAATGATTGCTCGATCATTGGTCATACGTATCAAGCTCCCAATTATTGCTTGGGGCTATGCAATATTGCACACAGCCATGTTGGTTCACCTGAGGCATGTTGTGATCGAACCATATATTTCAATTGGTTACCGGATATGAACCTGACATATCTCATTTCCATGTTTTTGGCTGTGCAGATTTCGCCCCCCTAGCGTACAAAAATAGGGCCTCAGCAAAAGATGGGAATTTATGTCGAATATGATTCTCATTCGATTATTCGTTACTTAGAACCTTTTACAGGTGATCTGTTTACCGCTCATTTCGCGGATTGTCACTTCTATGAGACAATCTTCTCGTCATTAGGGGGAGATAAGAACGTTAACGTTCCTGAAGAGCAATGCGAATTATCGTGAACAACTTTCACTTTGTCTCATTTAGATCCCCACACCGCTCAGTTTGAAACTAAAGTGCAGCACATATTAGATCTCCAGAGTATAGCTCAGAGCATGCTAGATGCTTTCACTGATCTAACAAGAGTGACAATATCACATATTTAGGATGCAAATGTGTTGGAAGTATGCCCACAAAGCCACTCATTTGATGTAATAGCTTTTTGGAATACTTATTGTGTTAAACTTTTATATGTTTAATAGAGGGCAAAGCTTATTGTTAATCACTATTTATAGTATCTTGTGTTTAAGCAATAAGGGAATCCAAGGAATGTATTTGATCTAAGAGACAAGTGATTTAAGTTAGTTAAATTAACGAGACCTTTCTCTTATGTTCATTCCTAAAACGTTCCTAGCCATAGGATTGCCAATTGGGCATTGACAATCCGCTAAGGTTAGTATGTGTTATGTCGACTCAAGCGTGAGTATGAACTAGTCTCAAGTCATTTGGTGTTGGACACTAAGGCAAACACATAGGTGCTCGAAAGAGTAATCGAGTACACTGAACAACGATCAAACGAGAGTTCGAACATACATGTCATGTGAGAACTCAATAGTTGCAATATGCAAAGTAGTCCTTTGACCTGAGGCATCATTGATGTCTAATGGTTAGGTCCTTGATCTTTGATTATGTCAACGGCATTCCATTGGAGTGTCCACGGCATTGTTGGGGTCAAGCTATCTAGTCATGTAGGCATATGAATGTACAACAAGGGATCTCTAACCTTCCATGATGGAAGGAGAATACTCTAAGATATGATTCGAGAGTCTTTGGCCAAAGCATATGAATATGACTAAGGAAGATGTTCCAAATCTTATTCAATTGAATCATATAGAGAAGTATCACATTGGATAGTAGACATGAAACAAACTATCACTTAAACAATGTGATTAAGAGTATTGTATTAGAGAAGGACCGTATTGCATTGAAGTTGTAACTGGATAGGTTCTCCAACCACTTCTACTTAGCTTGGGTAACCATGACATGCTGCTAGGCGTCACCCATGGTTTGTGGAAGCCCTAAAGATTAGCAAACACTAATTTTAAGGGAGAATTGAAATGTGGTTTCAATTCACAATCGATCGTTAAGAGTAACATCGCCCACTACCTCGCTAATTGGAACCTAATGGATCGTACACCGAGTAAGGATATAAGTGAAGAAATTATATGAAATGGATAAGCAATTAAATGGTTTAATTGAAGAATGGTCAAGATTAATTAAATAGTTAATTAATTATACGAAACGTTCGTATTAGGCGTTTAAGTTAGTTTTGGGCTTTGGGGCGCAAAAACGTTTTGGTCCACAAGGCCCATTATGTTTAAGTTGTATGACAACTAAAACAAAATGGGCAATTAAGCCCAATAACAACATATGGCCGGCCATAAGGGTGGAGGGTAGTGAACTTGGCTTAATTGCAAGTTTGCCACTCCATTGTGAGGTGGTATAAAGACATCTTTATAACCATTTCATCCTAGGGGTTTTCTAATTGAATTTGGGTGAAACCTATTCTCTCATTTTTCTACATAGAGGCCGGCCACCTTAGGGGAAGAACATCTAGCAATCTTTCTTCCCTAAGTCATCCATTTCATCTTCACACAACATCTTTGGTGTGGAGACTTAGAGACACCAAACTTTTGGTGTTTTGGAGAACAAATCCTCAAATCCTCAAAGAAGAAAAAGGAGCACTAAAAGGGAGGAAATCACAAGGAAGATCCAAGGAGCAAGGAGGTGACTTGAAGGCCCTCCACTTGGGTGAATCCCTTGTGTAATCAAGGATGAGCTTCAAGGGTAAAGAATCTCTAAATTCTTATTCTCTTTAATATTGTTAAAGAGTCTTATGGTTCACCATATACTAGGCTTTGAAAGTCATGGGTTTTATGAATTGTTTTTGAATGCATGCCTACTTTAAAGTGTTATTAGTATGCCTATGTATTCAAATGTTCATGCATGTTCTTAGCTAGGACAAAATTTTTCCTTCAAGTGGTATCAAGAGCCTAGGCCTAGTTTATGGTGGATCCTTTTGGGTTTTGTGATTTTTCATATTTTGTGATTTAAGTGTTGTAAATGTTACAAGCTTTGTTCTTGCTTTGAATATAAATTTTACTTGAAAATTTAGCATCTCAAATGTTGTAGATGTATTTCATTAAAGCATGAATAATGGAACTAAAAATTGGTGCCAAGTGTTTTGGGATTTTCGGCCAAATCCAAAGGGTGATTTTTTGGGTTCATGTTAGGCTTGTTAAAATGGTTTTAAAGTGCTTTTTGGAACCCCTAAGTACCCTAGGATATTAACCCTCTTTTGAGTTGTGAAAATTTGAGTTTTTGGTGAAAGAAAACATCCATGGAGCTATTATGAGTTTTCATGTATGTTCTTCATATTTCTTGAAGTTCTTATCAAGAACAAAAAGTTTTGAAGTTTTGATTCAAAAGTTTTATGTTTTACATAAAGTTTTGATTATTAGTTGATGGGTGATGATTATTGGTGAGAAATGATTAAATGGCTTTAATTATGTCAAAGATATATTTTTGAATATTAGTTGATGGATGATGATTGTTGGTAAGAAATGATTAAATGGTTTTAATTATATCAAAGATATATTTTCTTTTCAAACCATCCCCACCATCTTTAATCTCACCCACCAAAATCCACTTACAAAATTCTTTTTATCAAAAATCTCTATAACAACTATCCTTGGCCGGCCACCCCTCTAGTGGGGTGCTTTTGTGCAATTAAATAAAGTTTTGATACTTTTGTGTATTTGTATTTTGACCCAAAAGTTTGTGTTTTTGCAAAATGGCCCAAATAAAATGAGAACAAAAATTGTTTTGTCTCTTTAATGAGAATTGGATTTTCATTATATTTAGTTCCATTTAAATCAATTCTATGGATCCAAAAACCAATTGTTTAAAGTTGCTTTCTTAGTTAATTTAGTTAATTAAGAAAAGGGTGATTATGAACCAAAGGCCTCGATAATTGAGCTATGTGATTGGCCGATTTACATTATGAATGCTTGGGTTTTAAGTAATGTAGATTTGAATGTAATTTGATTAATTCAAGTTGTTGTATTGGGCATAAGTCCTTCAATTTGTTGTAAAGGGCATAAGCCCATTATTTGTGTTGTAAAAGGGCATAAGCCCTTCTTATTATTTCATGTATTCCTCTTTGTTTATATGTATGCAAATTGGAATAGTTGGGTCCAACGCCCAATAGGAAATAACGGTTTAATTGGATTAAACGCGTAACTAAAATCAACAACTATCTACCTTAAACCCAAGGTCCAACACAAGGCTCGTGTTGGATCAAATCAAACGGTTCATAATCATCCTAAAACCTAAAACGACTATATAGTCCATATGAGGATGCAATGGTTCGTTAGTAGTTCCATATAGTCTCGCTTGTTTCAACGAAACAGTGGGAGTATTATATGCTACTAATTCATATTAACTTGGACCAATAGTTGTGATAGGCCCATGTTCTTTTAATATGATTAAAATGTTTTTGATGTAGCCCAACACTACTCCCTCAAATAAAATGGATATTAAGTTGATAAGCGAGAGATGCTTTGAACATCTCTTCGTAGGCCTTCCACCGTGGTGGGCTCCAATCGTTTGTGACTTGTACACCGGCTTCACCCTATCATGGGGGAGTACAAAGTGCATGCTTACACTCAGGAGGAGTCCATAAACATATGATGAGGTAAGTGTAGGCAACGAGGATAGCCAACATCGTATCATCGTGAGGTTATTCTTGAACCCCTACACGAACTAAGCATGGTGGGAATAACTTAACTAAGTGCAATGGTGCCAACATCGTATCATCGTGAGGCAACATTCTCTAGAGGCCAAACAAGATGGGTAATTACAAACGTTGTAAATGAGTAAAGCGTTATTCTCTCATCATTATTTTTGCTAACCAACATCGTATCATCGTGAGGTGGGCTTGGTAATGGTGAGTCTCCCATACCCCGCTAAGAGTTCAACATAACTCTCGGATTCTATTGAGGGATATGGAATTTGCCAAAAATAGCGGGTGGTACTATTTGATTCAAGACCCAATCAAGTAGTTAATCAACAATCTAATACGATTTCTGTTATGTTATGTAGTTAACGACATGCCTAAAATACTACCCACCATTATACTTGACAAAATGGCCTAAGACTTTTTCCTTGCATATCTCTCGGATGATTTCACTAAGTTTATTGTAAACTATAAAGTGAATAGATTCGATCATACTTTTAACGAGATGATTGACATGTGCTGTAAATTTGAAAAATGTTTCAAAAAGGACAGTGGGAGTGAGAATGCAAAAACAAGGAAGAGGTTACATAAGAAGAAGGCAAAGAAATCCAAAGGAACATGCTTTCATTGTGGAAAGGATGAACGTTGGAAGAAGAAATACAGGGTGCGCATTGCGAGCCTTATGACACGAACTTTTGAAGAGACTATTTCGGTCATAGAAAGTGCTTTTACAGTGAGCTCCAATTCCTGGATATTTGATTCAGGCGCTAGTCAACATATCTGTAATACGATGCAGGGACTAGTAGGGAGCAAGACACTACGCAATGGGGAGATGGTTGTGCGAGTTGGGAACGGCGCTAAAATCTCTGCAAAAGCAATAGGCACCTACATGCTTAACCTACCCTCTGGGGAAGTCCTGGAACTTAAAAATTGTTTATATTTTCCTTCATGTATAAAGAATTTGATTTCTATCTCTAAGCTTTTACGAGATGGGCACTCAGTATTGTTTGACAAAATGAGTTGCACTTTATACTTGAACGGTCGTATTATCTCTCATGGTAATATGATAGAGGGACTTTTTCACCTAGAGACGAATAGTGGGATGCACTGTATTGAAAGCGGGAATACCTCAAAACCCAAAAGGGCTAGAGAAGAAGTTAACCAAGAAAGGATGTGGCATCTTAAACTTGGACATGTGAACCTTGATAAGATTCGCAAAATGTCAAAAGACGGATATTTCCGCCCGTTAGGTAATGACCAGATGGGTACTTGTGAATGTTGCTTGAAAGGGAAGATGACCAAATCTCCATTCACTGGGAAAGGAGAGCGTGCCACTGAAATTCTAGGGTTAATCCACACTGACGTATGTGGACCTATGTCTACTACGTCGAGAGGAGACTTCTCCTACTATATCACATTCACCGACGATCACTCTCGGTTTGGCTATGTGTATCTTATGAAGTACAAGTCAGAATCCTTTGAAAGGTTCAAAGAATTCAAGAATGAAGTTGAGAAGCAAACTGGGAAACAGATAAAGATCCTAAGATCAGATCGAGGGGGTGAATATCTGAGTAATGAATTCCTAGATTATCTCAAAGAGTGTGGAATAATATCACAGTGGACTCCACCGGGAACTCCACAACTTAATGGAGTTTCTGAAAGGAGAAATCGAACCTTGATGAACATGGTTCGTTCTATGATGAGTTCCGCTGATCTGCCAGTAACATTCTGGGGATACGCTCTATATACAGCAGCTTACTTGCTTAATAGAGTACCTTCCAAATCAGTTTCACAAACGCCCTATGAGATATGGCATGGAAGAAAGCCAAGTCTTAATCACATTAAGATTTGGGGTTGTGAAGCATATGTCAAGAAGCTTGAAGCTACTAAGCTTGAAGCGAGATCAGTAAGGTGCTATTTTGTGGGATATCCTAGAGAAACTATGGGATATGAGTTCTACCATCCTGACGACCAGAAAGTCTTTGTCGCCAGAACTGCTAAGTTTCTAGAGGACGAATTTGTTCTCAAAGGAACTATAAGTAAAAAGATGGAAATTAATGAGATTAATGATGAACCACAAACAAGCACACGACATGTTGACAACCCTGTTCCTGAACCCCTAGCTCTACGTAGATCTGAACGGGTTAATAAGCCACCTAGGAGGTATGGCTTAGACAAAGACTTTGGGGAATTGTACCTTCTAGGTGACAATGACACAAAGGAAGACCCTAGAGACTACACTGAAGCAATGTCCGACATTGATTCAAAGAGATGGCAAGAGGTCATGAAATCCGAGATGGATTCCATGTATCAAAATCGAGTCTGGACTCTTGTAGACCCTCCAGAAGGTATAGTACATGTTGGAAACAAATGGATCTTCAAGAGGAAAATAGGCGTTGATGGGAACGTGGAGACTTATAAGGCTAGACTAGTAGCCAAGGGTTACAGGCAAAGAGAAGGGATTGACTATGAAGAAACCTTTTCTCCTGTAGCCATGATTAAGTCCATTCGGATTTTGCTTGCTATAGCTGCGTACCATGATTATGAAATCTGGCAAATGGACGTGAAGACAGCCTTTCTGAACGGCTACCTAGAGGAAGAGCTTTATATGGCTCAACCCGAAGGTTTCGTGTCCAAGTCTGAAAAGACTAAGGTATGCAAGCTTCAAAGGTCCATTTATGGACTTAAGCAAGCCTCCAGGAGCTGGAACATTCGTTTTGATACTGAAATCAAATCGTTTGGTTTTACTCAAAACGAAGACGACAATTGTGTTTATCAAAAAGTCGTTGGGGAAGCAGTTGTATTCCTAGTGTTATATGTAGATGACATATTACTATTCGGGAATGACACTGCAGTACTTTCTTCTGTAAAAGTGTGGTTGTCCAAAACCTTCCACATGAAAGATTTAGGAGATGCATCTTATGTACTTGGGATAAAGCTCTATCGTGATAGATCCAGAAAATTAATTGGATTATCCCAATCTATGTACATTGATAAGGTGCTAAGTAGGTTCCAGATGGAGCAATCTAAGAAAGGTATTCTTCCTGTAGGACATGGAATTCATCTTTCTAAGTCCATGGGACCTAAGACTCCTGAAGAGATACGGCATATGAATATGATTCCTTATGCTTCCGCCATAGGAAGTCTTATGTATGCCATGATATGCACAAGGCCTGATATCGCATATGCTGTGAGCATTACTAGTCGATATCAATCTAACCCAGGATCAGAACACTGGGCAGCTGTCAAGACGGTCCTTAAGTACTTAAGAAGAACTAAGGACATGTTCCTCGTTTATGGAGGAGCGACAGAGTTGCGAGTGGAAGGCTATACAGACGCAGATTTCCAATCTGACGTCGATGATAGAAGTTCCAACTCCGGATATGTATTCACTCTGAATGGTGGGGCTGTCAGCTGGAAAAGCAAGAAACAAAGTGTAATTGCCGATTCCACGACAGAGGCTGAATATGTCGCTGCAGCTGAAGCCGGCAAAGAAGCATTCTGGATGAAAAAGTTCATTACTGAACTTGGAGTGGTTCCAACCATTACATCACCAATAACTTTGTACTGTGATAATAGTGGGGCGATAGCTCAAGCCAAGGAACCCAGGGCACATCAAAAGAACAAGCACTTTGACAGGCGCTTTAATATCATTAGAAGATATGCTGCCGAGGGGAAAATCAACATCCTCAAAGTTGCTTCAGCCGATAACATAGCAGATCCACTGACAAAGCCAATGTCTCAAATCCAGCTTGACCGTCATATGGAAAAGATGGGTATTAGATACATGGGAAGATGGCTTTGAGTGCAAGTGGGAGATTGTTGGAAGTATGCCCACAAAGCCACTCATTTGATGTAATAGCTTTTTGGAATACTTATTGTGTTAAACTTTTATATGTTTAATAGAGGGCAAAGCTTATTGTTAATCACTATTTATAGTATCTTGTGTTTAAGCAATAAGGGAATCCAAGGAATGTATTTGATCTAAGAGACAAGTGATTTAAGTTAGTTAAATTAACGAGACCTTTCTCTTATGTTCATTCCTAAAACGTTCCTAGCCATAGGATTGCCAATTGGGCATTGACAATCCGCTAAGGTTAGTATGTGTTATGTCGACTCAAGCGTGAGTATGAACTAGTCTCAAGTCATTTGGTGTTGGACACTAAGGCAAACACATAGGTGCTCGAAAGAGTAATCGAGTACACTGAACAACGATCAAACGAGAGTTCGAACATACATGTCATGTGAGAACTCAATAGTTGCAATATGCAAAGTAGTCCTTTGACCTGAGGCATCATTGATGTCTAATGGTTAGGTCCTTGATCTTTGATTATGTCAACGGCATTCCATTGGAGTGTCCACGGCATTGTTGGGGTCAAGCTAGCTAGTCATGTAGGCATATGAATGTACAACAAGGGATCTCTAACCTTCCATGATGGAAGGAGAATACTCTAAGATATGATTCGAGAGTCTTTGGCCAAAGCATATGAATATGACTAAGGAAGATGTTCCAAATCTTATTCAATTGAATCATATAGAGAAGTATCACATTGGATAGTAGACATGAAACAAACTATCACTTAAACAATGTGATTAAGAGTATTGTATTAGAGAAGGACCGTATTGCATTGAAGTTGTAACTGGATAGGTTCTCCAACCACTTCTACTTAGCTTGGGTAACCATGACATGCTGCTAGGCGTCACCCATGGTTTGTGGAAGCCCTAAAGATTAGCAAACACTAATTTTAAGGGAGAATTGAAATGTGGTTTCAATTCACAATCGATCGTTAAGAGTAACATCGCCCACTACCTCGCTAATTGGAACCTAATGGATCGTACACCGAGTAAGGATATAAGTGAAGAAATTATATGAAATGGATAAGCAATTAAATGGTTTAATTGAAGAATGGTCAAGATTAATTAAATAGTTAATTAATTATACGAAACGTTCGTATTAGGCGTTTAAGTTAGTTTTGGGCTTTGGGGCGCAAAAACGTTTTGGTCCACAAGGCCCATTATGTTTAAGTTGTATGACAACTAAAACAAAATGGGCAATTAAGCCCAATAACAACATATGGCCGGCCATAAGGGTGGAGGGTAGTGAACTTGGCTTAATTGCAAGTTTGCCACTCCATTGTGAGGTGGTATAAAGACATCTTTATAACCATTTCATCCTAGGGGTTTTCTAATTGAATTTGGGTGAAACCTATTCTCTCATTTTTCTACATAGAGGCCGGCCACCTTAGGGGAAGAACATCTAGCAATCTTTCTTCCCTAAGTCATCCATTTCATCTTCACACAACATCTTTGGTGTGGAGACTTAGAGACACCAAACTTTTGGTGTTTTGGAGAACAAATCCTCAAATCCTCAAAGAAGAAAAAGGAGCACTAAAAGGGAGGAAATCACAAGGAAGATCCAAGGAGCAAGGAGGTGACTTGAAGGCCCTCCACTTGGGTGAATCCCTTGTGTAATCAAGGATGAGCTTCAAGGGTAAAGAATCTCTAAATTCTTATTCTCTTTAATATTGTTAAAGAGTCTTATGGTTCACCATATACTAGGCTTTGAAAGTCATGGGTTTTATGAATTGTTTTTGAATGCATGCCTACTTTAAAGTGTTATTAGTATGCCTATGTATTCAAATGTTCATGCATGTTCTTAGCTAGGACAAAATTTTTCCTTCAAAATGTGCCTGCAAAGATGGATGTACCAAATGTACGACAGACTTCCCTCCTAGAGGCCCAGGACACCACTTTGGCTGATCAACGTACATTAGCGGCTAGCTAATCATCTGCCCCTACACATAAGCGTGGCATACCGCTTGGTTCAAAGGATTCACACCCACGGAAGAGGAAACCCACTACATAGGTTTATGAAGAATCTACCGTGAATCCGACTGTCACTTACTCATTATATCCAACTTACGAGGAAATTCTAGATTATAGAAGCATCCTTGAAGAGACGAATCCTCCTCCCGAGAATTGTGAAATTTCGGTCTATTATGCTAGCTTAATGATGTGTGGTGTAGAAATAAGATGATTGTCGATGATGCATTAGCATATGTAGTAGCTACTGAGATCATGTTGAGCGATGACATTGAATCGCATTCTATTGATGAATGTCGATGTAGAACTAATTGGTCAAACTGGAAACAAGCAATCCAAGTCGAACTCGATTCGCTTGCGAAACGTAAAGTGTTTGGACCTATAACTCTTACTCCTCCACATGTGAAGCCCGTTGGCTACAAGTGGATTTTCGTTCGGAAACGTAATGAGAAGAATGAAATTATGCATTACAAAGCTCGTCTTGTTGCACAAGGCTTCTCACAATGCCCTGGAATTGACTATTACGAAACATATTCACCCATTCTGGGTGTGATTACTTTTAGCTACCTTATCAGTTTGGTAATTTCCGAACAACTGAGTATGCAGCTGATGGACGTAGTAATTGGGTATCTCTATAAGGATCTTGATACGGAAATTTATATGAAAGTTCTCGAATGACTTACATTGACTAGATCAAATATTTATAAGCCCCGGAACACGCTCTCAACTCGGCGAGGCATTCACTTTATGGTTTGAAGCAATCTGAAAGAATGTGGTATAACCGTCTGAGTGAGTATATGACTAGTCAGGGATAAGTGAACAACAAACTACGCCCTTGTGTGTTCATTAAGAAGTCACATTCCAGTTTTACGATTGTTGCAATATATATCGATCACATGAATCTCATTGGAACTCCTGAATAGCTCGTGAGAACTACCATGCACCAGAAGTTGGAATTTGAGATGAAATATCTAGGAAAGACTCGATACTATCTCGGTCTCGAGACAGAGCACCATTCGGATGAAATCTTAGTACATCAATCAAACTACACCCAGAAGGTATCGCACCGCTTTAACAAGGATAAAGTGAAGCCTACGACTGCTATGGTTGTTCGATCGCTAGATGCAAAACGAGATCCCTTTCGTCCGAATGAGGATGATAAAGAGATTTTGGAGTCTAAAGTTCCTTATCTCAATGCAAGAGGTGCTTTATTGTATTTAGCTCAATGCACTAGACCTAACATCTTCTTCGCTGTTAATCTTTTGGCAAGATACAATAATGCCCTAACATGCAGACATTGGACTAGCGTTAAAGACATCTTCCGTTACCTTAAGGGTACTATATATTTGGGCTTGTTCTATCCCTACGGATCCTCAAGTGATGCCACACCCTCTGCTTCTCGAGTCGATTCTCGCCTTGTAGGTAATGTCGATACGTGATACTTATCTGATCTGCACAAGGCGCGTTCTCAAAAGGATTATATCTTTACCGTTGAAGGCACCAAAATCTCTTGGAGGTCAACTAAACATACCTTAGTTGCCACTTTGCCTAACCATGCTAAAATTCTCGCCTTACATGAAGCAACTCGAGAATGCTTTTGGTTAAGAACAGTAGTGGGCCATAATCGAAGCTCCTGCGATCTTTACCCCGTTGTTGATGTTCCTACGATGATCTATGAAGACAACACAACATGCATCAAATAGCTCAAGAAGGGTTACATCAAAGAAGACAACACCAAGCACATTGTTCCAAAGTTCTTCTTCTCACATCAACAACAAGAGCATCAAAAGATTGAAGTCACGTAAATCGTTCACAAGACAATATGGCCGATCTCTTCACCAAATCACTGCCGAAGATGATGTTTCAAAAGCTTGTTCAAGGAATTGGTATGTGTAAACTTTTTGAGTTGTAACATTGCTATTTCTCTTTGGAATTGTGTCAAACTCAGGGGGAGTATCCTGAAGTATACTTGTTTCATCTTATTGTACTCTTTTTCCCTACGACTAAAACATTTTTCCTACTGGGTTTTTGCTACCTAACTAGGTTTTAACGAGGCACCCACCTTAGGCTGATCATATCCCTGATGACGTCCTGTAGACATTTCATTTGGCTTTGCATTGCTCACGCATTTTAACTTAGACAATTGATTTTGTCCCTACTCGAGTTTTTGTCATAGCCTTAGGGTTTTTGTGAAACTTACTTCCTTATGCAAGTTCCTACCTTATTGAGAATAGCGTGTTCCTAGAATCAGTGCTGACGAGTCGACTTCCTCAACTTCTACATGATGTCGAATCTACCTTGAGTATGTACACACTCAAGGGGTAGTGTTGTCAACTTCCTATTAAAGTGTGATTGTATAAATCCTATATTAGATTTGATTATAGTTATCATTTACTATTATGAGTTGTATTCCTTGGGGATGAAGGATTTCTTCTCTCCCTTATTACTATAAATAAGGGCCTACGTAGGAGGGATAACACACATTTTCCTACATTCCTACAAACACATCTCTCTCTGCTGCCGGCCCTCTCTCTCCCTATCGGTTAAAATAGACCACAAGAAGTCATCTTTATTAAATAAAATTACTCAATTTTTTTTATTAAAATAAACTTAACTCAATTTTTTTTTCATTAAAGCTCTCATAAAAATATGCATGGTTTTTTTTTTTTTTATAATACTAAATTGAAAAATTTTGGATGAGATAAGTACATTCTAATTGCCATTTAATTTTTTCAAAATAAAAAATAGTCAAATTCGAAATAAAAATTTTGAGTTCGGATTAAAATTTCTAATCCCAGTTGCACCTTGGTAGGTAGGACTGTTAGGCCAGGAAAGAGATTGAATTGTTGCATTGCTGTTAAAGTATGGATGGGGAGTTAATGGTCCATATTCAATGTGGTGCATGTAGTCTTTCGGAGACCTTTTGAATTTTGCAACACACCTTCAATAGTCGACACGTTTGAATTTTCTGATAATTGTAAGCTTTTGAAAGGAAGATAACTGCAGCTTGACCCTTCATCTACCCTTTGTCTTTAGGTCTTTTGAGCACAAATCACAGAATTATTAGTTCAGTGTATGGTTCCTCCTTAGAGACCAATGGTATGAATACATGGACTGTTATAATTTACTCATCAGCTGCTAATTTACATATCTGAAGACTGAAGAAGGATGGGAATTGAAACTTGCCCAACTGCAAATAATTTCCAGGAAACCAGGTTAAGCTTCAACTAGTTTTGATCTCCATCACTTAATTTTTGTTTCTTTGTCACTTATATTACATTTCTCCATACAGATTTTGCTCTTTCGTTTTTAAATTAATGAAATCTCTGTTTTGATGTTGTATATATAGAGGCACTGCACTAACTAATTTAGGCACCTAATTAGAATGATCATGTATTTCTCTTCAAAATACATGAATGTGCTCCAACTCAATGTTAATTATATACTGTCTTCAAGAAATTAATCATATTCAAACAACAAATAAATAAATTAATAATTTAATACACCACTCTTGATCAGGATATTCTTTCTAGTTTTAGAAGAATGGCAATAACCAAATAAGTAAGATGTATAAATGAGTGTGTGTGTGTGTGTCGTTCCTTCTCCAAAAAAAAAATGTGCGTGCGTGTGACTGTAAGATTCCAGAACAAGATGAATGAGAGACACGAACAGGCATAAAAACTAAAAATGATTGAAAACAATACAACAAACTCTACAGTCCTCAAACAAATATTTTTTTGTTTTGTTTTTATTTTTGGTCAGGAACTGAAGACCAATAATTGGTTCATAAGGAAGTCATTAATCTTTTCTGTTTATATGCAGAAGGGGGAAACTGGATTTTCTACCGTTCCAATGCCTAGACTTCAAATATTGATAAAAAGCTTCGGGTTATTCTTATATCCTCTGAGACCTCTCCAATTAATTGCCAGAAAAAAGCTACAAGGTAGAGAGTCCTGTCACGATGACAATGGAAATAACTTCTACATCTTTCCCTTTTCCAACTCAATGGAAATATGACGTCTTTCTGAGTTTTAGAGGTGATGACACCCGAAAGGGTTTTACGGACCACTTATACAGCGCATTGGAACGTCATGGAATACTAACTTTCAAGGATGATCCTGAACTTCAAAAAGGGAAATCTATTTCTCCAGAATTATTTAGTGCAATTCAAGAATCAAGGTTTGCACTGATTGTTCTTTCAAAGAATTATGCATCGTCAACATGGTGCTTGGACGAACTTTTAAAGATTCTTGAATGCATGGAAGCAAGAAAGACAGTGCTTCCAATATTCTACGAAGTTGATCCATCTGATGTAAGAAAGCAGAAAGGAAGTTTTGCAGAAGCCTTCACCAAGCATGAAGAAAATCTTAAGAATGATTTAATGAAGGTGCAAAGTTGGAGAGATGCTTTAACGACAGTGGCAAATTTATCTGGATGGGATTCGAAGGACTGGTATGCACCACTAGCTAGCCTTTCAATGCTACGTATATAATGCAATATCTGTTCCGCAATTAGAGCATTAAAACCATATTTACATTTTGCTTCTTTTTCAATATAACTAATATACACGAACAACATGATTAACATATCTAATCTATTCTTTGTAATAGGTACGAATCAAAGCTCATAAAAGATATTGTTGAACTGGTATGGAAAAAATTGCGCCCTACACTATCAAGTCATGTGGAGGGTCTAGTTGGAATGGAATCAAGATTGAAACCAATCAATTTTTTTTAAGTGAAAGGGTGGATGATGTTTGTTTTATTGGCATATGGGGGATGGGTGGGATTGGCAAGACCACAATTGCTAGAGTTGTTTATGAGAGAATCTCTCATGAATTTGAGTTCAGTATCTTTCTTGACAATGTTAGAGATAATATTGCAAAAACTGGTATACTTCATCTACAAAAGCAACTTCTTTCTAAGATTGGTATGGAAATTGATTACATATGGAGCGTTAGTGAAGGGATCAAAATGATAAAGAGGTTTCTGCATCACAAAAAGGTTCTCCTAATTCTTGATGATGTGAACCATTTGGACCAGTTAGAACATTTAGCTGGAAACCGAGGGTGGTTTGGTTCCGGAAGTGTAGTTCTAATTACAACTAGAGATGAACATTTGTTGATCACACATGGAGTGGACAGAACATTTGAGGTCCAGGGACTAAGTGACGATGAAGCTCTTCTGCTTTTTAGTTGGAAAGCTTTTAAGAGAGATTATCCTGAACAAAGTTATGTAGGTATGTGTAATCATGTTGTGAATTATGCCAAGGGTCTTCCGTTAGCAGTTAAAGTCTTGGGGTCTTTTTTGCATGGAAGAGATCTAAGTGCGTGGACAAGTGCGTTGGATAAACTAAGAGAAGTTTGTAATTCAGATGTTTTGGAGACTCTTAAAATAAGTTATGATGATCTAGAGCACGATGAGCAGAGAATTTTTCTAGACATTTCATGTTTCTTTAACTTGAAGGACAAAAATCGAGTTAGAGAAACACTGGATGCTTGTGGGTTTTATGCAGAAATTGGATTGGCTGTGCTTGTTGAGAAATCTCTATTAACTATTTCAGATGGCATTATGTCGATGCATGATTTACTCCAAGAAATGGGTCGAGAAATCGTCCGCCGAGAGTCTCCTGATGATCCAGGAAGGCGTAGCAGATTGTGGCGTAGAGAAGACGTCGATCAAGTCCTGAGAAAAAATACAGTATGAGTTCGATTTTAGTAAAAGATTGAATTTAATTGTTATCAACTATATATTCATATAACATGTTGCTCTACTGATTAACGCTTTGTTTATGTTGTGAGTTTAACCATTGTTTATTCTTGCTTGCTTAGGGACAAGAAACAATAGAAGGTATAATGGTGCACCCATTTGAGCTAGAATTGGTGACTGCCAATGCTAGGTCCTTTTTAATGATGAACAAATTGAGGTACCTCAAGCTAAATAATGTGGTGCTCTCTAATGGGCTTGATTATCTTCCCAATAGTTTACGGATTCTCGAATGGCCCGAATTTCCATTAAAATCTTTGCCATCGTCTTTCAGTCCAGAGGACTTATTAGAACTTAATCTGCATCACAGTCGCTTTAAACATATAAAGGTATCTTTTCGCTTCTTGGACTTTTATTTTCATGAGAGGTTTTTGCTTCACAGAAGCTAATTTTTCTATGTTTTTGCTTGACAGCCTATAAGCAGTTTAAAAACGATTGATCTCAGTCACTCTCTGAGCCTTGTCCAGACCCCAGACTTCAGAGGTATTCCGTTTCTTGAGCGTCTGATTCTTGAAGGGTGTATACAACTGTATGAGGTTGACTCATCTGCCGGGATGCTTGGAAGACTTACATTGATGAACTTGAAAGATTGCAAAAACCTTGTGCGTCTTCCAAAGAGTGTTTGTGGCTTGAAATCTCTCAAGATTCTTAATGTTTGTGGTTGCTCAAAGCTTGAGAAATTGCCAGAAGACTTGGGCCATATTGAGGGTTTGGAAGAGCTTGATGTGGGTGGAACTGCAATAAGAGAACCACCTGCCTCCATCGGTTGTTTCAAAAATCTTAAAGTATTATCTTTCCGTGGATGTAAAGTCCCGTCATCTAAGCCATGGAATATTACGCTCTTCCCTTTCTGGCCGCGACAATCACTAAAAGTAAGTCCAAATCCCACGTCTTTGTGGTTGCCTTCTTTATTGGGTTTGCATTCTTTAACAGAACTAGATCTATGTCACTGCAATCTTTTGGAAGGAGATATCCCCAATGATCTAGGCTGCATGTCTTCATTAAAATTTTTATATCTAAGTGGAAATCCATTTGTTAGCCTACCCAAGAGCATCGGTCAACTTTCTAAACTTGAATCTCTTGCTGTGGGCAACTGCCACAGGCTTAAAGCATTGCCAGACCTTCCATCCAGTATGTCTTCCGTTGAAGCTTACAACTGTAATTCACTGGAAACATCTTCTGTAGACTTGGATAAACTTCTCACTAAATTTACTGGATCTCAACGTGATTTTGTTGTTCCCGGGAATGAAATCCCCAAGTGGTTCAATCATAAAAGTGTGGGAGATTCAGTAAATGTGGAGCTGTATTCAGGTTGGTTAACGGACAAGTGGATGGGATTTGCTCTCTGTGCTGTCTTTGGAGAGCCACGTCCTGATTTTATTCTTTGCGAACTGAGTGTCAATGGAAAACTGTTGGAAGAGAAGGTATTTTTGAGCTGTTGGTTGGGATCAATTCAAGCAGCTGGTAATTCTGGCCACCTTTGGTTATGTTTTCTTTCACGACATAAACACTTTGTCAATGAATGGCAGAATATCTACACTCAACTCGAATTTTCATTTCCATCCCTCCGGAAAAGAGTGGAAGTGGAGAAGTGTGCAGTCCGTTTAGTATACGAGGAAGATGTGGAGGTGGTTCTTAAGCAAACATTTCCGAGTCAAAGCAACGTTCGCATTTGTGAGGAGGTCGTGGACATCCCTGATGGCGACTTCGATAAAGCAGCAGCTGTATCAGTATCAGAATCAGATGAGGTTGCAAAGCATAAACACTTTGATGATGGGGCAGGACCTAGTCGAATACAAAGTCGAAGTGGTTGTACTGACGACGAAGAACCTCATCCAAAAAGATCAAAACAACACTAGTTAAGTTCAACCAGCACCATCTCGGAAATGATTATATATGCCTTCAAAACTTCCCAATGCAATGTACAACTTAGATACTTGTGAACTAGCTAGGAAACTTTCAGATCTCCACAAAATCTTCTGAAAAACATAATCCTTAGAAATGCTGTATCCTGTGAGTTGTCTCTCTGGGCCTTGGAAACAAACCATAAGAAAGTGAAAAGGAAAGAGATGGCCATTCATTAGTTTATTAGTTTTATTGCTTTAGTTTTGTGGTTTTAGTAACTTTTATCCTTCGGTTCAATTTTGTATCTGAGTTTACCGGACAAGAACGGGTTGAGAACTTTGTCGCAAGTACACCTTTTGTGAACAAATTTATGAAGAAATATATTCACGCATATTGCACCATGCAACCAGACAATTGTAATATACAAATACATGATCAGAGATATTCATCATAAACGCAAAACAATTTCATAACTGCAACTAATGCATCCCTACAAGTTACCGAAGTTGTAAAGACGAGAACTTGGCATCGCCCTTCAAAAGAAAAATCCCCAACCATTTACTAAAGGACTTAGCAAATGATTCTTACAATCAAACTTGTTAGTCATTCCGAACTCTGATCTTAACCCCCATCATAAGGTATCCTGTATACACAAGGTACAAATGGGACTCTTTGAAAAAAAATTTACTACTACTTATAGGTTCTATAGTGGGGAGTTAGAGCACAAGGGTGATAGGGGCTGTCTTGCTGCTTCTTGTTCACTGAAATGAATCTTCCCTTGAATCAGGCTGCTTAACTTAGAGCTTGATTTGCGCTTATTTGACTGCAACGGAGAAACAATACATATGTTAGAGCAGACCAACAATAGAACAAACAAATTAAAGCTGTTAATTGCCCCTTGACTCACCTTCGCTGATGCACTGTCAGTGTGTTTTCCACCAGAAGCAGAATGGTTTCTTTCCTTCTGGTACAGCCTCAGTAATTTTTTGTTCTCCACATCTGGGACTTCGTTTTCTTCAAAAAGCAATTTGACCTGCACACATCATAAATATGAGAAATCATTCTACGATATTTTGATGTATACACATCACAAGTATGGGATATCATTATACAATACAGAGTATTCCAGGAAAAATCGAGAGAGGACAGATCACGGAAAGAAGCAAAGGTTGAAAATTTTCTGCACTCCTTACCTCCTCTTCAGCCGTACGAAGATTGATCCTCAGATGTGTTGAGAATGAGTCTCACATTAATAGGAGGAAGGATGACTTATAAGAGGTTGGGCTACTCCTCATATTGTCAATTGGTTTTATGGTGGAACCTCAACTTTCTTCATGGTATCAGAGCAGGTTGTCCTACGTGTGAAGCCAAATGGTCACATGTGCTCCACGTCACCCCGTTGTGTTGTCCACGTGCTAGGCTCGAAAATTCGCCACACGTGAGGGGGCGTGTTGAGAATGAGTCCCACATTGATGGAAGTAGGGACCTTGCATGAGTTTATAAGAGGATAGGCTGCTCCCCATATTGCCAATTGGTTTTAAGGTGGAACCTTAACTTTCTTCAAGATGTTCCTTATCCTTCTCAAGTGTCTTTACCTCAGCAACTAGTGGTAGAACTTTTTTAGACAACGGCTCAAGCTACCACATTCAGAAACCAGAAGTTCATATTCAGATAGGAGCAACCCTAAAAGTAGACCTTGCACAATGGTAGATTCTAATTCACCATTTGACAAAAAAAAAAAAAAAAAAAAAAAAAAAAAAAACAGAATGAAGAATTGCGAATAAACTCACCAGTTCCACATTTTTAGCAACCTTCCACATGATTCGTTTCCTTTGTTGAACTCCAGAAAAGCATGTGTAGACACGGCTTCATCTTTATTGATCAATGTTGCCAAAGCAGAATTTAGTAGTTTCTCTTCAATGGCTGTGTTGTGTCTTCAGCAGATGAATCAACCTTCACATAAAAACTTTTATTAGTCTTCATAAAATCGTATAAAAGTAGAGTTGGATTGTTACAACCTATTTGTTCCATACATCGAATGACTAAACAATCTCCATTTCGAATAGTTTTTTTGTAGGAATGATCTTCAAATAAAGATAAGAAATTGAATGGTTCTGATTATGGAACTTGTATAGTAAAATTACATTCTTCATAATGGGTAGATAGATCCACTCTATGAGGTGGATGCAAGGAATATCCAATTATACTTTCAGAATGCTGTAAGAAATAGACTAGAAGTGGGCAAGTTCCAAGCATGTGATCCAATATTCTAATGGATAGGGTGTTGGGTTCATCCATGTGTCCCAGGTTCAAAACTCCCCCCTCCTCTAAATATTGTAATAGATTCGATTCCTCCCACTCCCCTTAATAATAACAAATAAAAAATAAAAATGTTCCAAAACAAACGAGAACAATGTCCAATGCCATAATGCGTATACCTAATGCTTAGGTAAATTCTCAACGTCAAAAGCATTCAGTTCCTTTTCGGTTGTGTTTTTCATTTCAGTTGAAGAAACATTATTCACACTAACAATGTAGGCAAAGATTACAAAGTTTCTTTTTACAGGTTAGTGGTTTTTTTGGGCGGTCAACCGCATGAGTCTAGTGATACTTCTTTTCTCAATGTCAGCATATGGTTCAAGTTTGTAGTTTCTTATGTTGTGAATTCAAACAAAGAAAACAATAGAAACTTGATTAGCTTTTACCATTGATTTCTTTAAAATGAAGACTACATGTAACATATATAAGAAACAAAGATCTCAAAAATGAACATTTAACCTAAAGTTTTGAACTATTGGGTGACAAGGTACATATCAAGACACTAAAATGTTTAATTTATAGTACAAATAGCTCAATCTGTCCAAACTTGTAGCCTACGTGCATAACCAGCCTCTAGCCTTCCAGCAACCTTGTACAAGTACTAGAGTGACGGAATCCAATGAATGTTATCCGCCCCCAAAAGACGGTGAGAATCTCACCGAGTATGCAGGGAAAGTACGAGTGAGCATACACATATGTTCCTACAAACGAGAGGCAGGTCGAGATATTTTTAAAGCACTAAGATGATATTCCAAAGCACAATATTTGCTTAACAAAAATGCTTGAATAAAACTAAGTGCAGAAGTTAGCTGCCAAAAATTCACTCCCACTCTCTAGGTAAATGTACGAAGTTCAAAAACTCATTCAGCCTTATGCAGCAAGTTTGTCTACCACTCTCTAGCAAGCAATTTCTTCTAAGAAATCAAGGAAACCTGTATTTCTTAACTACACTTTTCCTGAATCGTTATCGACAAGTTCAGAACATCTCACAGCTTCCCAGTCGGGGTGGTTATAGTTTGGAATCCAAAGATAGATATGCTAAGTTGCTATGAAAACAGACATATGTCGATTAAATAACTTAACGGCATTGAGAAGGAAACTGTTATTGGCAATCCAAAAATTTCATTGTGCACTCCTCACAAGTGTATCTTTCTTTCTAAATAGAGGAAGTTTGGAGTGCCAATAACAACTCGCTATTGAGAAAGACTAAATGCCACGACTTCCATTCAAAATTGGGCCAATGGGCCATGTAAAAATAACGGACTTTACTTTCAACCAATGTAATTAAACTTCCGGATGAAAACATTAGCAATTTACAGTCGATATCTAATTTGAGGTAGTTTAAAGAATGCAGAAGTTACAGCAGAAATTGGGAACCGAATGCATATTCTAGTAAAGCAACTAATGCTCCAAGTCACCCAAAGACCTAATTGTCCAACTAACAAATTTTAAGCTAAACAATAATTAAAAGGGCATACAACATAACTAGCTACATTAGTTTCAAACAAGCGGAACATGATTTAAAGAGAGGACATACGTACACAAATATGATGTGAAGATAATGCAGAAATTTCACCATGCCAGCCAAATTCAGTTTGTATCATTGACAACTGTGTTCGCTTCCTTGACACTTGAATTCAATTTGGTACATTTATCACCCAATTCTGAACTTTCTGTTTTTGGTACTTTAACAAATTGTTTACTACGTGCCACACAAATTCGTCTTCCCATAAGCAGCTGCAGGAAAAAAAGTTTCCAAGGGGAAATCTTCATTTTAATATAGGTAACTGAAAGTCTGTATAGAATGCAGTTGAGAATTTTAACTTTTCATGCCCTAGACTTGATTTGAACACATTATTTTAATGGATTCAGAACAATCATTAAACAGAAAATTACCTTCCCGTGAGGAGCAGAAAGAGCTGCCTCAGCCTCAATCTTGGTTTTGAAGCCCACAAATCTATATCCTGCGGACCTTCTCGGGTTATTTTGGAATACAATTTCTGCTGTAACAACATTATAATCCTCTGAATTAAAGAGCCCCTTGAGATCTTTAGACCTTGCTTCATACGACAAATTTTCCACATACAAATTGAAAGTTATTGGCTTGGGTTGTGAAGAAAGGGGGAGGAATCTTCGTCTTTTTCGGCCTGGCATAGACCATCTTTATGACACGACCCTCCATTTCCTGTAAGGCATTCCACATAAGAGAGAATCATTTACTAGACAATATGGGAAGGAAGCCACATAAGCATCATACATTCAGTTGCTTAAAATATACTGGAAGATATACAAAATTAATTTGTAAAACATTTGCTTTCTTTAGCTAACACATTTGCAAAGTGAAAAGGCCAACGTATCAACTTGGAAAAAATTTACTAGTTAACCCAAGTGCTACATTGATTCTTGAACTTCAAAATGAGACACTTAACCCTTTAAACTATACTCTGTATGATTGGTCCTTCAATATCACTAAGGGAAGTACTCACTCAGTGGCATATGGAAAACTTATTCAAGGGAATAGAAATGATCTAATTCTCAAATATTGAGAAAACGGTGGCAGCACTACCTCCATTGACTTCTTCCTTCTCCCTTTCCCTAAAACATCTTCTAGTCTTCACCACCCTATCACTCCATTCAAACATATATCTCTTCTCATCTCCTTAAAACTTCATGTTAAATCCTCTCTTGCTTTCTCCTGTTTTCAAAATTTGCCACTCTGGGACTCTCCTACAACCAAAAAGTATCGGTACAAGAAGAGGAACGAACCCAGTGGATGAGGAAACCTTCACAACCTTCACAACTAGTAAAAACTAAAATGTGCACAGTAGAAGTACAGTATACCATAGTTCCAGCTCAATCCCTTGTTACTTGATGCTGGAGTAGCTCTGCATGTTGAACACAAATTGAAGGCACGTCCAACAAAAGTAAGAAGATCACAAACCAATAGAAGAGGTCGAAGAAGGTAAAGAAGTGAGCGTGTGATAGGGTATGGTGCTAAATAATGGTGCCATAAGAAAGGATGAGGGCATATAGATGTCTTGGCATGAATTCATGACAATGATGATAAGTTAACTGGTTTCTAGAGGTGTCAGACGCCTCTAAGAGATTGCCATTTATGCTCTCTCGGTGACTGAATGAATGACTTTTATCATCTACAAATGAAGAGATGGAACAATAGACCTCCCTTCTAGGAATACGATAACAAATTAGGCTCTTAAATTAGTAATCATGTGCCACCTCCAATCAAATGAATAATTGCATTCCCAGATAAAAGGCCTAATACGGAACAGAGGTTAAACTTAAAGTCAAGGGGATACTCATACTAGAGAATTTCACCAATAAATTCAGCTCCAAAGTACAGACACAGGAAAAGTACACACTAATATACATTAAACAAAGAACTAAAATTCTCTTCTTATATTTTTAGACAGCAACGAATTTCCATACGAACGAAACAAACACAAAGCAGTAGTCAAGTAGAAAAGTAGAACACTACCTCTCCCACGGCGAAAAACTATAAAATTCCCAAAATTCATTTCACTTTCCCAACTAGTAGTCTTTCTCACTGACCAAACCAAGTATAAAACTAAACTTACAACAACACGAGCATTCACATAAGATAACAGAACCCGATATGCTTACAGACGATTCGAGATTATCCAGAGCCGTACGAGCCTCCTCAAACCCATTGTAATACATGGCAAGCTTACACCGCCACCAAAAAATAAAAAATAAAAAAAATCACACAAGAACATTCAAAAGCCATCAAATAAAATAACAAATTATTAATACCCAACAAATATAATCCTCCTTCAAACCAGAGAAAAATGGAGAAAAATGACAACCTCAATGTCGTCGACGGTGCCGTACTTCTCGAACACAGTACGGATGTCTTCCAGGGTGCAATGCCAAGGAACATTATGGGCGAGCAGTCTTGTGTTGGAGAACTCTATGGGCTCCGCCCCGAGGACTGGGGTTTCGTCGAGAGCTTGTTCTTGGGCGGCGGCGGAGAGTTGAAGGACGAAATTTCCGAGCTTTTTGGCCCTGAAGGAGGTGGAACGAGAGTGGGTTTGGGGGAGAGAGAGGGGGGAGGAGAGGTGGAGAGAGAAAGGGTGGTCGGAGTGTACTTGAAGAGGTGTGGTGGATTTTGGAGAGGTGTGAGAGGGAGGAGTTGTTCCGTGGGGAAAGAGAAAGGGTGGTCGAAATGGCTTAAAACAACGTAGTTTTCCAAGTTTTCTTTACAAAGGCCATGTGCTTAAACCCAAAATTAATAAACTTTGGCCTCGTTTGGCAGCTCGGACTGTACTGACTATTTTTGTCGGATAGGATAAATAGTCACCGGATAGTACTGACTAAATTAGTCAGGTGTTTGGTGCAGTATCAGACTAGTGACCGTATTATTTATACTGTGTTTGGTATTATACTAGATAAGAGGAATCAAACTTAAAAAAAAAAAATTTAGAAAAAGTGAAATCATTTTTTTGTTCCCAGATCTCTCCGCACCCCCCAAACACCCTCCCTCTCTCTCCCTTCTTCTTCCCTGACTGCAGAAGAATCCCAAATAATTGTTCCCCAGCTCTCTCCGCCACACCCCCCAAACTGCCTTGCTTTCTCTCCCATATTCTTCTTCCCCGACTAAATAATCCAGGTGTTTTGGTTGGTTTTATTAAGCGGGTGTATACCGTGTTATCCTATCCGACCGGTTAAATTAATCCGGCGCTTATTTAGTACGAGTGAACGCCAAACATCCGAGTCCGTATAACTAATCCTATCCGATCTACCAAACAGGGCCTTTATGATCTATTGCAATAAGGATTGTTTTATTCACACCTCACGTTTTATTGACTACATCCTACATGTACTTTTTAAATCAGAATTTATCTTAATACACCTCACATGTTTCTTAATGTTACCCTCACACCCCATATGTTATATATATACCCCACATGCTCTACTTAAACCCCACATCAATACGAAGAACGAACAGAAGGCGATGAACAAGCAAAAGAACTGGAGTCAAGTATGAAACAAAAAATTTCCCCTATTCTCTATTCCATTTATAACATTGTCATCCGGTGGGGTTAAATAGCCCATACCTTCCGCCGATCTATTCTTTGATAATTGGATTGCCTATAAGATTGTATTGTTCATTCTCTATCCAAATATATATGAATTCACATGCACAACTATTTGGCGTTCTATCATGGTCAAAGCCAAATTTGTGAACACATTGTATTTTGTTATATCAGTTTGTTCTTCTAGGTTGCACCTGCAAAGTAAAAAAATGTATTGATGGCTTTAAACTGACCAGTTTCCTTTTTCTTTCTCCAATTCCAAAATTCTCTTATCAGAGAATCAAGCAAATTAAAGATCTGCAGAACGAGGATGAAAAATAATCTTTTTCCACGTTTTGTGCTTTTAGTAGTTAGGGTCTTGTTCTACAATGAAGGACATGAGTAACTTTGAGAGCTTGAAGAAAAGCAATCTTAGAATACAAGTCTAAATTAACTTGGGGTGTATTTAGAAAATTATTTCTTATTTATTTTATTTTATTAGGCCTAAATAGTCATTTTATATTAGGTATATAAGCCATTTCACAATAAACTTTTATGTGGAGTGTATTCAATAATAAGTGGAGAGTTAATAAACCTTTTTCATAAAGGCTCACATCTAAATACCAAAGCACTATTGACCAAAAAAAAAAAAAAATTACCAGAACACCTCATAATCTGAGTTTGGCACCATGTCAGTGCTTACGTTATGCATTGTACATGATTGTGTTGTCGGCCCTCATACGGAAAAAAAATTTAGTTGTGACAGAAACATAAATGGTACATCACGTGTTTTAATAGGAGTGGTGGGAAATTTTATTTTTGAAGTTATTAACTTTAGCACACATATGTCACCATTTATATAGTGACACGTGGTGTATCATCCCGTGTACTGGTCACATTGAAAAATCTCTCCCTCGTATGGATCCATTGAGGGATGTGCCAATCCTGCCTCATCTACTTGGCCAGTTTCTTGATCATAAAATTCTTGTGCGACCATATTTTTGTGAACTTGGAGAACCGCCGCGAAGTTTTACACCACAGACTTCTCCCATCCTCGCTGTGATTTTTCATTTTTTTAAACCAATTTTCCACTTTGTTAAAAAAATCTAAACTTAACTGAAACCAAACTGAACCAAACCAAAACTGAAGAAAACATAATCAAACCAAACCGAAAAATAATTTCCATTTGGTTTTTGGTTTTGACAAAAAAATCGAACTTAATGAACTGAACCCACCTTTAACCTTAATAGTAAATTTCTTCGACGTTCATGAAAGACAAATTTTTATATCTTTCGACATATAACGATGGTGTGTCTGGTCTCACCAGGCGTGCCAATATATGTTAGTCTCAAAATCAATCTCGACTGCAAAGCTGAGGATTTCGAAATCTCTTGGGCCTTCAAGTTTTTGTTGCAAGCATGCTAACTCGCAGCATGGAGGCTGATCGAGTAAAATGTAATTTGCGCTTTGTTTGACCTCTTTCAAAACCATTGTGCATACTGATGAAGGAACGTGTCTCGGTCGTAGATCCACATGCCTTATGTGCAAGGACTTTGATGGATCTTGTGACTTGATATGTGAATTCAAATGTTTTTGTGATGGGCAAGAAATCAGTACGGTCGAGATACTTGCACCTGATAGATATGATGAATGTGTAGTGGATCTGGTTATCGGGGTGTGGTAGGTGAGTGTGTACGATGAATCGTAACAATCCGAACAAACTAGTTGTGGGGATTGATTTGAAAAGGAACTCAAATGTAAACTAAAATAATCTAGAATAAATTTGAAGTACGAGGTAGAAAATAAATCTGAATTACAAAATTAAAATATTGATATAGACTTTAAATTGCTGAATTGAAGTGCTGGGTAAACATGAAATTAAAGCAAATAACAAAAAATAATTAAAAAGATAAATTTTACCCAATGTAGAATGGAAAGCGTGTGATATAATGCAAAAATATGGTTGGATGTGAATTTAAACCAACCTAATAAATAGATTAATTCAAACCAAATTTACTCACAAGTGCACAAATCAGTTGTAGTAGAAATATGTAAATATGAGATCAAATCCATTGGGTTGAATTACCAATTGAGTCTATAACTATTACTTAACTAATTGAAATAAAGATTGGATTTTTATTGAAGAAAAATTAAACCTAAACAATGATTAAGCATAAATATATGGTTGAAAACAAATGTAAGAAAACACACTAATGCTTTGATTCCACCACTAATTGTCGTACCCTAATATCCAATTGTCAATTCATGAATTATCAGATTAACAAAAATAACTTTTGTATATATGTACGTGGTCAGTACACATGTCAATAATTTCCCAAAGAGATGTGAGTTTTACCATGGTTAGGCTTAAACTCAACTATTCCTACTATCTATAAACCCATAGTCCGGTATACACACACAAGCGGAAATCCAATTAAGCATAGTGAGAAACAAATTAACTACTCATCAACTTGGTCACGTCAAACAAATAGCTAATTTACTACGAAGCCACACAAACCAATATTCGTCTATGGTCGGATAAAAGAAATAAGTTCATGATTCTCATTCTCAAAGCATTTATAGAATCCAATTCGTGGTTAAAAATAAATTCATATGCAAGTGATTTCAATATCAAAATCCTAGGATATGGTCAAGCACAAAGAACCAAATATAAAAATTGAAATTCAACTGGTGAATGAAAATTAATCATCAACTTGAAATCTATGGATTGAACAATTATAAAACTAGAGTAATCATAACTAATTCCAATCTGATCAAAAGTCAAGAATGGCCAAGTCATTTCCCTCTACTCAAAACCACACGAACTGGAAATATAATTTGTAAAGTAATTTTCCATCTTTCGTTCTGCTTTCACTTGACTAAAACTCCAAAGGTGAGATTAATAAAATAATAATCAATTAAACAAATGAAGCCAATGTGAATACACTGAATAGGAAGACTCTAATGGTCTCCTACTTGTTCAAACCCTGTCTAGTGCACTATAAATTCGATGACTTGCAATAAGAAACCGAGTAAGTTCCTTCTGTTTTTATGTCTCTCATTAAGTCCCAGAGAACTCAACTGCTACCCATTTGTTTTAAGCAACAAAACATAGTTAGCTCAGTGGTTGTACCTCAGCGGTCAGTACAATTAACTCCCAAAACCTCGCTCTCACACGACAAGTTTCTTTACTTTTCCAAATTATTGGAAGATCTTTACTTTTCCATGTTTTCCTCACCTTTACTTTTCCATGTTTTCCTCACCTTTACTTTTCCATGTTTTATGCTTGTCCTCCCTTTCTTTCGGCTTTTGTTTTTCTTTTCCTTTCTTCCAAAGCTCATTTATATGTGCTTCCCTTGTACATTGGTTTTACATAATACAAAATATAGACATTCAAAAATTCAATATGGTATCAGAGCAGTGACCCTAACCGGCCTGTCTCTGTGATGTTCTCTTGAGAGATTTGTGAGCTTCTTGTCCTTCAATCATGGCTGAAGAAAGCTTAGTAAATTTGGAAGGAGACGGCTTTCATGCTACTCCACCATCACCACACTCAGATATTGATATCAACCCAAATCAACGTCTTAGTTCTGTCTTGCTAAATGAGTTTAACTATCTTCCATGGGAGAGAGCAGTTTCTCTTGCTCTGGGAGGACGATCAAAGCTTGGTTATGTTAATGGTGCTATTCCAATGCCTGAGACTACCTCACCGGAGTATGATGCTTGGCTATGCAAAGACCAGTTGGTCATGTCGTGGCTACTCAATTCCATGGATCGTAAGATTGCAGAAATTTTTAGCTATGCTGAATCCTCCATGACTCTTTGGAAAAATCTCAAGGAAATGTATGGAAATCAGAACAATGCGGCTAGAGTGTTTCAGTTAAAGAAGGACATTGCTGGTTTGCAACAGGAAGGTAAGCCATTTGTGCAACATCTTGGAAAGCTGACCACTATGTGGAACGAGCTGAATGTGTATCGACCACACACCATCGACGCTGCTGTGCTAACTAAAAGAGCCGAGGAAGACAAAATATTCCAACTCCTAGCAAGCCTGAGTCCTGAATTCGAAGATCTTCGAAGTCATATCCTCATGAATCCCGACCTACCTTCTTTTTCAAGTGTGTGTGCCACAATTCAAAGAGAAGAGGTTCGAAGGAAAGTCATGACCTTGGACATGAAGGCAAATATACCAGAAGCTAGGGCTTACTTCTCTAACCAAAAACTTGGTGAGGAGAGAGGCTACAAAGGAAAGAAAACTGGCTTAAAATGTAGCCATTGTGATGCTGGTGGGCACTCAAAAGATCGATGCTGGATTCTTCATCCAGAGTTAAAACCAAAGTTTCCTAGGGATAACAAAGGTGTCTCAAAAGGCTCGTACAACCCTTCTTACAAGGCAAATCATGTTGCCACAACTTCTTCTGATGGAGCACTGAAGTTCACCACTAATCCAGCTGCACTGATCAACGAGTTTGCTATGTTTCTTCACAAGAAACAAGGTCTTGGAGATAGTGAAGGACCACTAAATCAGTGTGACAACAATCAAACTGCATTACTAGGACAGTTTGCTGGCTTCCTGGCTGGAAATGAAGGCGTGGTACAAAGGGACATCCCAGGTATCTTACACTCCTTCTCAACTGCTCTCAACATTGGTAATGTGCATGATTATTGGATTATAGATTCTGGAGCCACTGATCATATGACTAACAAGTCTACAAACTTGCATAAATTTGAAAAATTTTCTATTCCATCCCAAGTGTCAGTTGCCAATGGAAAAAATGCTATGGTTGTGGGAAAAGGAAAAATACATTTGATCTCAAGTGATGTCGAGTCTGAGGCTCTTTATGTTCCCTCATTCCCTTTTCAACTTTTATCTGTTAGCAAGATCACAAACTCATTAAATTGTCTTGCCATTTTCTCTCCCAAAAATGTGATCTTTCAGGATGTAGTCACCAAGAAGACGATTGGTGAAGGATTTTTCTTAAATGGTCTCTACTATCTTTCCAAGCATATTCAAGTTCCCAAGGTTTTTCAAGTCACTTCAAGCTTAGCTCAAGAACAACAACTTTGGCACCAACGCCTAGCACATCCTTCTGAAAAAGTTCTATCCACCTTGTTCCCAAATATGTGCAAAGTTACAAGTCCTTGTGATGTTTGTCATTTTTCTAAGTTTACTAGATTACCATTTACTTCCTCTTTGTCTAGGGCTAGTAACCCTTTTGAAATTGTGCATTCCGATGTTTGGGGACCAACTATAGAGTCTTTTGATGGATACAAATATTTTGTAACTTTTGTGGATGATTTCACAAGGATTACTTGGTTGTATCTTTTGAAATTTAAAAGTGAAGTGATGGAAGTTTTTCAAGATTTTCATAGACTTGTGGCCACCCAATTTGCTTCAAAAATTCATATTTTACGATCAGATAACGGCACAGAATATATGTCTCATAACATGTCACACTACTTGAGCACGCATGGTATATTACACCAAACAAGCTGTGTTGGAACACCTCAACAAAATGGGGTGGCCGAGAGGAAGAATAGAGATCTACTTGAGAAGACTAGAGCTCTTATGTTTCACATGAATGTGCCTAAAAAGTTTTGGTCTCAAGGAGTCCTTACTGTGGCATATCTCATCAATAGATTGCCTAGTAAAGTGTTGAATTTTAAATCACCTTATGAGGTCTTGAAAAATAGAAAGATCAACTTTTCCCATTTGAGAGTCTTTGGGTGTACATGCTTTGTTCACATTCAAACTCAAAATCGTGACAAGCTAGACCCAAGGGCTGCCAAATGTGTCTTTCTAGGTTATTCATCTACCCAAAAAGGTTACAAGTGCTATAATTCAACAACTAGAAAAATGGTTGTTTCAAGGGATGTTAAATTTGAAGAACATGTTCCTTACTTCTCACAATCACTGGATTACTCTAGATAGGGGGAGCATTTGATGGACTTATTTCCTTTTCCATATCCAAACGGAGAAGATGCAACATGCACTCCTAGTGATCATGTGCCGGATGATGTTAACCTTCACTCGGTGGAACATCTTGAAGATGAAAACCCTTCCTCATCAGAGATTCACACTGCACCCTCCAGTGATCCTTCCAACCATGATGTTGTTCAAATACCTGTAGTTCAATCTCCTACAGTTCGTCGCAATCCTGCACGAGAGAGGAAACTTCCATCCAAGTTGCATGATTATGTGACCTACACTGCCAGGTATCCCGTGACTGATGTTATTGATTATAGCAAAGTCTCATCTTCTTTTGCTACATTCCTAAGTGCCATTAATGAAGCTCGAGAACCTCAAAGTTTTCAAGAAGCCAATCTTCACAGTGAGTGGAGAAATGCTATGGCAGAGGAGCTTCAAGCCCTCCATGAAAATAACACATGGACTATAGTGAAACTTCCAAAAGGAAAGAAGGCAGTGGGGAGTCGTTGGGTGTACAAAACTAAGTTTCATTCAGATGGCACAATCGAAAGGAATAAGGCTCACTTGGTTGCTCGAGGTTTTACACAAACCTATGGCGTCGATTATAAAGAGACATTTGCTCCGGTGGCAAAAATGAACACTGTTAGAGTATTGTTGTCGGTTGCAATTAACAATGCATGGCCTCTCTTTCAAATGGATGTTAAAAATGCTTTCCTGCATGGTGAACTTGAAGAAGAGGTTTACATGAAGCTACCCCCAGGTCATCCTCAATCAAACAATCCAGAAATGGTGTGCAAACTCCATAAATCCATTTATGGTCTCAAGCAAAGTCCACGTGCATGGTATGCCAAGCTCAGTCATGTTCTGGAAAGGGTTGGTTTTTGTCGAAGTATTGCGGATTCTTCCCTATTTGTTCGTTCCAGCTTAGTGGGTAAACTAGTTGTGCTCATTTATGTTGATGATCTAATTGTGACAGGTGATAATATGTCAGAGATTATTGCTCTTAAACAGTATCTCAACAACAAGTTTGCTATCAAGGATCTTGGCACTCTCAAATACTTTCTGGGCATCGAGATGGCACACTCTCACAAGGGTTTCTTCCTCAACCAACGCAAGTATGTCATGGATCTTCTTCACGAAGCAAAAATGACAGATTGCAAGCCTGCTCGTACCCCCTTGGATAGCAACTTGAAGCTAAAAACTCACGGTGATCCAGTTCCCAATTTAAGTTACTATCAAAGAATGGTTGGCAAACTCATTTATCTGACTATCACACGTCCTGATATATCATATGTTGTCAGCATTGTTAGCCAGTTTATGCACTCTCCAAGCATGGATCATTTGAAGATTGTTCATCGTGTGCTACGTTATCTTAAGGGTTCCATTGGTAGAGGAATTCTTATGCGCAACAATAGTCACACTCAAATCTCAGGCTATACCGATGCTGACTGGGCAGGCAATTCTCTCGATCGCAAGTCTACCACTGGGTTTTGTACGTTTGTGGGAGGCAACCTAGTTACCTGGAAAAGCAAGAAACAAAGTGTTGTTGCACGCTCTAGTGCAGAGGCAGAGTATCGTGCTATGGCGTCCACTGCTTGTGAACTTATTTGGCTCAAAAGCCTTCTGTTGACTTTAGGTTTTCCTCATCAACAACCCATGTCCCTACACTGTGATAATCAGGCCGCGATGCACATTGCATCGAATCCTGTTTTCCATGAGCAAACTAAACATATTGAAGTTGATTGTCACTACGTCAGAAATCAAGTTCAATCCAAGGTGATCGACACTCACTACACGCGCAGTCATGATCAACTTGCGGATATTTTCACAAAAGGATTACCCTCTGCTGATTTTCAACGTCTTTTGTTCAAGCTTGGATCAATTAATCCCTTTGATCCAGCTTGAGGGGGAGTATTGGAAGATCTTTACTTTTCCATGTTTTCCTCACCTTTACTTTTCCATGTTTTCCTCACCTTTACTTTTCCATGTTTTATGCTCCATGTTTTATGCTTGTCCTCCCTTTCTTTCGGCTTTTGTTTTTCTTTTCCTTTCTTCCAAAGCTCATTTATATGTGCTTCCCTTGTACATTGGTTTTACATAATACAAAATATAGACATTCAAAAATTCAATACAAATCCTAGCTAGTTTTTGCTCTTTCGTTTATAATTGATAAATTTTGTTTTTGATTTTGTACTGTTAAAGAGGCACTAGTGTCTAACATGTTCATAAATGTTCTTAAGGAATATATATATCCTTTGCAGTTTAGAATTGGCAATAACCAAAATGCTACCGTTTACATTAATCTGTCTGTATGTGGTCTAGTGTATTCTGAACAAGATGAAGCCAAGACTCAATCAGCAATAAAAAGATAGAAAACAACGGATGTTTGCCACTTCATAGTGTATTTGTAAAGCTTCATTCATATTTTGTGTTTTCTATGCAGTAGAGAAACCACAAAACAGAAGAAAACTTCTCGTCTACTATACATCCCAGAGCCAAGTCTTAAAATGATGATGAATCCTTTCGCGAGTACTGTGGCGATGAGCATGGGAGGAACTCGTATACTTTTCCCTACTTCAACTCCTCAATGGAAATATGATGTATTTTTTAGTTTTAGAGGTGAAGACACTAGAAGGGGATTCACAGACCACTTATACACTGCATTGGAAAGTCCTGGAATAATAGCTTTTAGGGATGACCCTACACTTCAAAAAGGGTAATCTATTTCTCCCGGACTTGTTACTGCAATTGAACAATCAAGATTTGCAATCATTATTATCTCAGAAAATTATGCGTCGTCAAGATGGTGCTTGGATGAACTTGTACATATTCTTGAAAACATGGAAGCAAGAGAAGCAGTGCTACCAATTTTTTATAATGTTGATCCCTCTGATGTACGAAAGCGGACAGGAAGTTTTGCAGAAGCGTTCATTAAACAGGGAAACAAACCTGGGGTTGACGAAAAGGAGGTGGAAAGTTGGAGAAAGGCTTTAATGAAAGTGGCAAATTTCTCTGGATGGGGTTCAAAGGACTGGTAACGTTTTTATTTTTCTCGCAACCGTGTCCTCCTTATTTAATGGCGCACACACACACCCCCCTAGGGTGACTTATGTTTGAGGAATAGAAATAGAGCCAATTATATCACAAATTACAATGGTCATGGCTATAAATGCAAATAAACGCATTCCATCTGTAGTTCGATAACTATTATACAATGCTCATGATATATAGGTGTCGATTATTGTGTTTTGGCTTGACTCAATGCAAAAAATAGTGAAAACATTTTGGAACTTACATATCTAACTCTATTCTTTTCCATAGGTCTGAACAAAGCTTGTCAAAGATATTGTTCAAGTGGTACGGAAAAAGTTGCGCCCAACATTATTATGTCATGTGGGCGACTTTGTTGCAATCGAGTCAAGGTCGAAACCAATTATTGATTTGTTCAGATACAACGGTGAATGATGGTTGCTTTATTGGGATATGGGGGATGGGCGCTATTGGTAAGACAACTATTGCAAGAGGTATACTAGAGGATCTCTCATGCGTTTGAATTCCAAATATTTATAGCTGATGTTAAAAGTAATGCCGAAAAAGGTTGTCTACTTCCCCTGCAAAAGCAACTTCTTTGTAAAATCGGGGGAGGCAGATTCTCTGCTCTTCCACTTTCTATATCCTCCCGTGACCTCTTATTTTGTGTGATCACGGTTAAACCACGTCAACATTTTATATTATTTTTTTTATAGAGATAATAAGACAAAAAAGAATAGTAATATAAAATATTGACCCAGCTTAACCATGACCACACAAATAGAAGGGCACGGGAAGTTGGGGGAGGGGGGCAGAGAATCTGCCTTATGGAAAAAAATGACATATGGGATGTTCACTAAGGGTCAGCAATACGCAGGTTTCTAGGTGGCAAAAAGATTTTGGCATCAAACCAAGAATGTTTTACCGCTTTTTTCCCAACATTGTGCGACGAAGGTGCACCTGTGTACATATTCTAACACTACATTTATCTCCACCACCAAAATTACTCGAGTGTAACTAACTAGAATATGTATATTTTATGATATAATTAGTATAAACAAGTAAAAACTTATGATATAATTAGTATAAACAAGTAAAAACTAAGGCCATCAACATTATAGTTTAGAAGTATTAATATTTTGTGTCTATTTTATTTAGTTTCAGTAATTATTGTGATTTAATTTATTTGTATGCACATATTTTTGTACATCAAGTACAAAATTGTTTTGTGTTGTATGAAGTTAATACTATTTAACTTCGTACACTTTTTTCAAGAAAAGCTTAGTTTTCCGTTTGAGAATTAGTTGGATTTCGTGCATGGATGCGAAAGTATGACTGTGGTCAAATTAATTCTTGAATTGTCTCATTTTTTGGACATTTTGGGAATGCATAGTTATGTGTTGTAGTTTGCAATTCACGGATTAGGTTTCGATGGTGAAAATTTTGGTAACATTTCCTAATGTTCTTCGAGTACACGGTGGATATTTTGTATTTACGGCGTGCACTTGAAGAACTGTAAGGAGATGCTACCGAAATTTGCCCACATCGAAATTTAATCCATTGGAATATTACGGCACATAATTGTGCATTCCCGAATGAGATAGGCCCCTTACCGGAGAAATAAGATCACTAGACAATAGTTGAAGTTGTGGTAATTCTTGTACTTCTATTGGGATTGCAGACAAAATGGACAGATGGTGGATATAGAATCATAATAGATGTGCTGTTGACTACTTGAATGTAATAGATAATATTATTTATTATCCCCAAAAACCACTATTTAAAAGCCTGCCGGCTTTATATATAAGATTATATATTATCTCTCTCATCAATTCTCTCCCTCTGCTAACCCTACTTGCAGTGGTGAAGCCAGGAATTGACCGAGGGATGAGCGAAGTTAAAAGATTGGAAGGTTCAAAAGAATAGCAACAACCAAATCCTTTTATATAGTAATGTCTTCCATAATTTATCAATACAAACAAATTACAATTGTTGTCGGTGAGGTTTCATATCACGAAAACGTCGCGTGATATGCTCATTATGAATAAAAGCAAATACAAGTCATATGAATAATTGTATACATTATGTAATAATTCAATTAATTAATCAATAACCAAGAATTCAAATTTTAATTTTCACTCTAAAAATTAATTTCATAATTTCATATAAATAATGATAGAATCATATCAATAATCAGTAATCAATAACCATATTAATGCATTACCATATGATTCTATATCAATTAAACAAAATTCGTATTAAATAATTAATTAGAGTTAGGATTATAAATTTAAGGATTAAAAATTTGACCTTTGAAGGCTGGAAGCCGGCGACTCAACTGCTGGAGTGGAGCCTGGCTATTGACGGCAGCAAAACCAACGGAAACAGGAATTAAAAATTTGAAGGTTTGGGATTTTGGGGGCCGGGCAGCTTTGCACTCTGTGTCTAATTGGATGGGAATTGGGAAAGGTTGAAAGAAAATGGGCATACTGACTCTGACACACGGAAACGACCGAGGGAATGGGGGACACCCCTACACACACACACACACACACACACACACACACATGTATATATATATTTTTTTCAAACATACGAAACGCACCGTTTTGTTTTAGTTTTTTTAATTTTTTTTTCTTTTTTACCAGGACCAAAACGACGTCGTTTTGGCCTGGATGTTAAAAAAAAAAAAAAAAAAAAGGCAATATGCTGCTACGCGCAGCAGAACCAAATGCCAGAGAGGATGAACCAGTCAGGTTTTTCGGCAAGGGGATTAGCGGCCACCACTCCTCGTCCTTACGTGGCTTCGCCACTGCGTACTTGCACCACTCTCTTCTCCTCTCCCTCTCTCTAATTCTGAGGTCTGAATCAGAGACTAAAGCTCATAAATCAAATATAACTGGAATATGCTAAATTTTCATTGAAAATTTGGGAGCAAAGCACCTCAAAATCCGAGCTTGGCACAGAACCAATGCTTTTTCCATTGTACTTGATTGTGTTGTCCTCCCTCATTCGGTTCGAGTGAGGGATGTGCTTGTTCCGCCTCATCTTCTTGGCCAACTTCTTGATCATGAAACTTTTGTGTGACGGTATTTTTGCGAACTTTGAGAACTGCCGCGTCATTTTTGTGAGCTTGGAAATCCACCATGAAGTTTACAGCAAAGACTCTTCTCATCTCTTTGCTATGATTTTTCAGATTTTATTTTATTTTAAACCAATTTTCAAATTTGTTAAAAAAATTTGAATCAATTTGAAATCAAATATCTCATTTTGAATTCCAAATTTTCTATAAATAGTAAGAAAATTACACTTGTTAGGGGTGTAGAATAAGATTTTTGAAGTGCTAATAATATTTCCCAATAAATTAGTTCAAACCAAATTTACTTGCTAGTGCATGAATCAGTTGTAATATAACTATGTAAATAATATTCGACAAAAAAAAAGAAATATGTAAATAATATGAGATCGAATCCACTAGGTTTGAATTACCCAATTAAGTCTATAACTATTACTTAATGAATTGAAATAAAAATTGGAATAGTATCGAAGAAAAATTAAACCTAAACAATGATTAAGCAGAAATATGATTGAAAACAAATGAAAGAAAACATTAAGGCTTTGATTTCACCACTAATTGTGTCATACCCTAATATCCAATGTCAATTCATGAATTATTAGATTAACAAAAATAACTTCTGTATATATGTACGTGGTCAGGTACCCATGTCAATAATTTCCCAAAGAGATGTGAATTTTACCATGGTAAGGGACAAATGTAAGAAAACACTCAGCTATTACTACTGCCTATATATACATGGTCCGGTATACACAAATAAGCGGAAATTCAATTAAGCACAATGAGTAACAAATTAACTACTCATCACCTTGGTCATATCAAACAAATAACTAATTTATTAGGAAGCCACACAAACCAATATTCATCTATGGTCAGATCAAAATATAAGCTCATGATTCTCATTCTCAAAGTATCTATCCAAATTATGGTCAGAAATAAATTCATATGCAAGTAATTTTAATATCAAAATCCTAGGCTACAGCGAAGCATAAAGAACCAAATATCAAAATTGCAATTCAACTGGTGAATGAAAATTAATCATCAATCTGAAATCCATGGATTAAACAATTATAAAACTAGAGTGATCATAACTAGTTCCAATCTGATCGAAACTCAAGAATGCCTAATTCATCGCCCTCTACTCAAAACCACACGAACTGGGAATAGAATGTGTAAAATAATTTGCCATCTTTCTTTCTGCTTTCACTTGATTAAAACGCAAAAGGTGGGATTAAGAAAATTGCATCCACTTTCACCACTTAATTGTCGGTTCCTCATCTGTAAATTAATAACAAAGCCCACGTCAGCACCAGCTCTTGGTCACAACCCATTGTTCTTGAACTTAAAATAAAATAATAATTAATTAAATAAATAAAGCCGATGTGAATAGAAAGACTTTAATGTCAAGAATGTGTTAAGACAATGTTAAATTCCACTTTTATCAATACACATTCTAATCCTTATAAATTATAAAACTAAAGTAATTTAGCTCCAATTAATCTCAATGAGGCACTAATAAATCCAAATATAATGGTAACAAATGTAATAATTTCATGTCTATCAGTTGGTGCAGGACCTTTAAGGCCACCCCTAACTGAAATGGCATAATATAACCTTGTTCAGAAATATAGTCGTGCAAATAATTGTTTTTAAATGAACAGTGCCAGACCATGCTCATATTGTGACAGCCCGTCCCAAATTATTTGTACTGTAGGTGTAGGTGTGAAATGACGATTTTGCCCTTGGTGGGTATTTGCCATTTTGGTGTGTTGTTTAGTTGTTTTTGGTGGTTGACTCTACATGACACACACACCCATACCACACACTCCCGTGACTCCCTCTTTCTTCTTTCTCTCGGATTTTCTTCCGTTTCCTTTGCAAGTGTACGGACGAACTTCAAAACCAACCTTTCACGCATGGATCGACGTCTAGAAGGTAAGATTCGAACTCTTTGCAAGCTCCTGAGTTCATCCATACCATTTTTAGAACTTGAAACCCTCGAAAACCCTAGAACCCGAGAACCCAATTTTCATGCACTAATCATTGTGAAGGTTTCAGTGGATTTTAAGGTCTTAGGGAGCTTTAGAATACTCTCACGAAGCTCGGGGAACAAGTTTGAAGGATTTTGGACGTCGGGATAGCAAGTTCTAAGGTTGGCAGGATTTTGCGAGGTTTCTCCGGTGAGATTCCGTGAATTTCAGGGCTTGAAAGTGGTAAGGTTTTGTTCTACTTGTTGTAAGCTTCATTTTGGTACCAAGTTCATGGAATTTGGTTGAGAAATGAAGAAGATATGAAGTTTTGAAAATTTTCTAGTTTTCGATGAGAATTCGAGTTGCAGACGGCGGCGGCTGGCAAGACTTACTGGAGAAGACAAGGAATATTCCGTCAACTTCGACGGAATATACAAACGGCGTCAGGTATATGTAACGGTATATTCCATTTTTGGACGAAATATTCCCTAACGCTGTTAGGGTTACCACACGTGTACCAGGCACGTGCCCGTGCGTGGCCGGTGCATCTGGCCATGCCTTGGCCGGCACGTGGCGGCGCGTGGGTGGTTAGAAAATTATTTTTAAAATATGGAGTCGTTCGTGAGGTTGAGTAGATCACATTGGTATATCCAAACATCCCATTTGAGCATTGTATGAGAAGTTATTACCTAGTTTTGGTTATGTGCTTTAAATTGATGTTTTTATAATTGTTTCGCATATAGGTAAGACCCATCCTGAGGACGAGCGCAGTTACTCGAGGCAAAGGGGTTACGACCCTTCCACATATCAGTCTGTGGGCTTTTGGTTTTCCATTTATACCTATATACTTGTGGTTTTTCCCAGAAAATGAAATAGAGTGTTTATATGTTTTAAATGCCATGCATAGCGTTTGCCTATTTATTTATGGATTAGTAGTTACATATATGTATGTTTAGTGCTGCGGACGCACAGGTAAGTGCCAGGTAAGTTTATGGTTTATGATTATGAATTAATGGTTATGTGAGATGCATAGAGAGCTCATAACCTGCACCCCTGGTGTTAGTGCTCCTGCCCAGAGTAGGACACAGTCCTTCACGTGATGTTCATCTCCCACACCACACGTTCATCTTGGAACCAAGTTAGGTGTACAGTTCTATCGTACAGACCACTATAGGTGGTTCGACTCATAGGTGACCCGCGATTATTCGCCCAGTCTTCATGTGATCGTAGCACTTGAGCATATTTATTTACACCCAGTCCTGTCATACAGACCACTTTAGGTGGTTCCGACTCGTGTGCAGGTATAGTTAGTGGGTTGGGGATTTGAGCTCTAGATTCAGTCATACAGGTCACGTTAGGTGACTCTGGCTAACATGTTACTTGCATTGATTGACATTACCTGGGTTACTTACAATTTATGTGGAGACATTCGACATGGCATATTTTTGAACATGTTTTCTATATATGTGTATATTTTATTTTCTAGGAAACTATACAGGTTTTACGGCGAGGGGTTAGAACTTTTGCTAATGAAATGATTTTGAAAAGCTTTGTTTTTGCCCATTCACACTTTCTGTTTTGCGCCCCTTTAGGTTCTAGTTAGAAGCAGTTTTGGTGGTTCACGAGGACTTGACGGTGGTTCTGACAGAACATCACAAATGTAGGATCACCTTTGGGTGTTGTGTAAGTAGTATTCGTTTTTCTGGACTGCACTTAGGCTTTCTGTGCTCTAATTATGTTTATCACACTTAGTCTTGCACTAGTGTGTTACTTTAACTAGTTTATTTAGTAGTTTGGTTTTTTATTTATTCGTACTTTTATTATTATCTTTTGCTTCCGTACTATGCACATGGCTACGTCACTCTCACGTAACGGCCAACACGCCTTGATTTCGGTCGGGGTGTGTCAGTTTGGTATCAGAGCATAAGTTTCTAATTGTTTTGGTGTCTTCCGTCAGAACTATGCCGCCTCATAGGGAACCACATCGCTCTACTGAGCCTAGTTTCCCCGATGTAGCTCAATTGGGGGAAGCTATTGCTACCGCTATTCAGTCTGCGATCCACCCTCTCTAGAGGACTCCTCTAGAGACCATGTATAATTTAAAGCTGGATAAGTTTGAGGGCGATGAGGGTTTTGAGGGCGCTGAGCGGTGGCTGGAGCATATTGAAAAGACTTTTCGAGTGTTGCATAATCAGGGGAATCTTCGTATTGAAAAGTGGGTAGAGACGACTTCACAGTTCTTAGGTAAGGAATCGTCATCCTGGTGGGGACAGGAGGTTCGTCGTTTGACCCTAGAGGAAATGGCTGACTGGGAAGTGTTTAAGCAGTTGTTTAGGAAAAGATTTGTGCCTCCTGAGTACATTGATCGTAATAAGCAAGAATTTACCGAGTTGAGGCAAGGGAAGTTGATGGCGAATGAATATTATAGGAGGTTCACTGATTTATCTCGTTATTATCCGGAGGTTGCTGCCAATCCAGTAAAGATGCTTCACCATTTCAGATTGGGTACTAAGAAGAAGTGGCGTTCTATGGCGATCACTACTCCTTGCGACTCTTATTAGGATTTCTATGAGATTTTGTTGAGATTGAGGATTCTGAGAATATGCCTAACGATAGTGAAGAAGAAAAAAAAATGGCAATCAGAGGAAAGACGATAAAGGCAAAGGTCAAGCATCTCAAGGACCTCGCAAAACCCAAAGTTTGAAGCGGAGTGGAGCTAGTTCTAGTTCTTCCAGCGGAGGTTTTAGTGCCACTGGTCAAGGAAGAGGTGGTAGATTTTCTAGGGGTCCTAGAGGCCAAAGACAGGGCGATACTAGTAGAGGAAGAGCTCCGTTGTGCCTCAGGTGTAACAGTTGACATTTTGGAAAGTGCAGGAGAGGCAGCAATGGTTGTTTCACTTGTGGGCAGATGGGACATAGAGCTGCAAATTGTCCCCAGAATCAGCAGAGGCCCCAGCAGTCTTTCTTACCACTACCAACGCCGATCCAGCAGGTCCCAGGGCCTGGTAGTTGTGGTCAGATAGGTCGTGATGGTGCCTACTATTATCAGGGTGATGATGTTCCTTATGCTCCAAGACCGTATCCCCATGATTCTTATTCTCAGAGTGGGTATCCTCAGTACTCCGAAGGTTATATGTCGTATCCTCCCATTCTAGCGGGTGGATCTCAGTGGTACTAAAGAGGACAGCCTTAGCAGGGAGAGATTGCTACTAGTAGTGCGGGATCTTCAAGGCAGTCTGGTCAACCTAGTCAGGGGCGTAATGTGCAGTGTCAAGGTGGTCAGACTAGTACAGGTCGTGGTGGACGATAGCAGACCCAAGAGCGCATCCATAATATATCTATGCAGGATGCTCAGAATAATCCAGACTTGATCATAGGTACGTTAAATATCCTTGGTTATTTTGCTAGAGTATTGATTGATTGTGGTACGACACATTCTGTTATTTCTCATACATTTGCTTAAGTGACACAACCTCACCCTACACCTCTAGGGTATGATTTAGAGTTTGCTATGCCTAGAGGGAAGAGATGTTATGTTGATTGTGTGTATCCAGGATGTCCAGTGATGGTGGAGGATGTAGTTATGCCAGTTAACCTTATCCCGTTAGATATTGTTGATTTTGATGTGATTTTGGGCACGGATTGGTTGCATTTTAATCGTGCCAATATTGATTGCTACGGGAAAACAGTTACCTTCCATTGTCCTGGATTACCTGTGGTTATTTTTGTGGGTGAGCAGAGTGGGGTGAGACATGGTGTTATTTCTGCTGTGCGAGCAAAAAGGTTGTTATCAAAAGGTTGCCAGGGATACTTAGCTCATGTAATGTTGAACGATGTTGCTCCTAGTAGCATGGAGGACGTAAGGGTAGTTAGGCATTTTCCTAATGTTTTCCCTGATGATTTACCTGGATTACCGCCAGACCGAGATGTGGGGACATTATCTTTATGAGGAAAAATGTAAGATCTTTACGGATCATAAGAGTCTTCAATATTTTTTCACTCAGAGAGACCTTAATCTTTGCCAGCAGAGATGGTTGGAACTGCTTAGTGATTATGATTGCACGATTGATTATCACCCTGGTCGTGCGAATGTGGTAGCTGATGCACTTAGCAGAAAATCTCAAGGCCGTATTAATGCGTTGTACACTAGTCGTGTTCCTCTTCTGGCAGACTTGAGATCAACTGGAGTGAGGTTAGAGGTAGAAGATCAGGAGGTAGCCTTACTTGCTAATTTTCAAGTTAGGCTGATTTTAATTGATCGTGTACTTGAAGCCCAGATGGTTGATGAAGAGACCCAGGAAATAATTCAAGCAAAGAATCAGGGGAAAAAGAAAGACTTCAGAGTTCGAGAATCGCATGGCATACTTATGCAGGAGAGTAGAATGTTTGTGCCGAATAATTTGGAATTAAAGAAAGCAATTCTTGATGAAGCGCATATCTCAGCTTATGCGATGCATCCATGAGGTACTAAAATGTACCATACCATTCGACCATTCTATTATTGGCCGAGTATGAAAAGAGAGATAGCTGAGTATGCGAGTAGGTGTGCCATTTGCCAATAGGTTAAAGCTGAATGGAAGAAGCCGTTTGGGTTGTTGCAGCTGCTTCCCGTTCCAGAGTGGAAATGGGAAAATATTATTATGGATTTTGTGTACAAGCTTCCGCATACACATAATGGTTTTGACGGCATTTAGGTGATAGTTGATCGGCTTACTAAGTCAGCGCATTTTATTCCAGTGAGGGAAAAGTATTCTTTAAGCCGATTAGCTGAATTATTCATATCGAAGATTGTGAAGTACCATGGTGTTCCAGTGAGTATTGTTTCGGATCGTGACCCAAGATTTACTTCTAAATTTTGGGTGGCTTTTCAGGAAACTTTGGGTACGAGATTACTCTACAGTACGACATATCATCCTCATACAGATGGACAATCAGAAATGACCATTCAGACGTTGGAGGATATGTTGAAATCTTCGGTGTTGCAGTTTGGCAATGCTTGGCATAAGCGGTTAGATTTAATGGAATTTGCCTACAACAACATCTTTCATTCGAGTTTAGGCATGTCACCATTTGAGGCACTATATGGTAAATCTTGTCGTACACCCTTATGTTGGTCAGAGGTCGGAGAAAGAGTTTTGGTGGGCCCTGAGATTATGGATGAGACTACTCAGAATGTTCAGGTAATTAAGTCTAACCTAAAGACGGCCCAGGATCGACGAAAGAGCTTAGCGGACAGGCATGCCACTGACAGGGTGTATAAAGTTGGTGATTGGGTGTTTCTGAAGCATTCACCGTGGAGAGGTGTAGTACAGTTCGGAAAGAAAGGTAAGTTAAGTCCTAGGTATATCGGACCATATTTGATTACCGAGCGAGTTGGTGAAGCGGCTTACAGGATTGAGTTGCCTTCTGAGCTGGCTAAAGTGCATAATGTTTTTCATGTGTCCATGCTTCGTCATTACGTTGCGGATCCGTTGCATGTGATACCTCCTCAACTATTGGAAATAAATTCGGATTTGACATATGACGAGGAACCAGTAACGATTCTGGATTGGAAAGAAAAGGTTCTGAGGAACAAGACGGTAAGATTAGTGAAAGTTTTATGGAGGAATCACTCCGCGGAGGAGGCTACTTGGGAGACGAAATATCAGATGAGAGATTTGTATCCTCGGTTGTTCTATGATTACTAGTGGTTTGTTTGAGTTGTTGTTATAAATTTTGGGACGAAATTTTTTTTAAGAGGGTAGGTTGTGACAGCCCATCCCGAATTATTTGTACCGTACGTGTGAAATGATGATTTTTCCCTTGGTGGATATTTGCCATTTTGGTGTGTTGTTTAGTTGTTTTTGGTGGTTGACTTTACAGGACACACACACCCATACCACACACTCCCGTGACTCCCTCTCTCTTCTTTCTCTCGGATTTTCTTCCATTTCCTTTGCAAGTGTACGGATGAACTTCAAAACCAACCTTTCACTCATGGATCGACGTCTAAAAGGTAAGATTCGAACTCCTTGCAAGCTCCTGAGTTCATCCATACCATTTTTAGAGCTTGAAACCCTCGAAAACCCTAGAACCCGAGAACCCAATTTTCATGCACTAATCATTACGAAGGTTTCAATGGATTTTAAGGTCTTAGGGAGCTTTAGAATACTCTCACGAAGCTCGGGGAACAAGTTTGAAGGATTTTGGATGTAGGGATAGCAAGTTCTAAGGTTGGCTGGATTTTGCGAGGTTTCTCCGGCGAGATTCCGTGAATTTCAGGCTTGAAAGTTTTGTTCTACTTGTTGTAAGCTTCATTTTGGTACCAATTTCATGGAATTTGGTTGAGAAATAAAGAAGATATGAAGTTTTTAAAATTTTCCAGTTTCTGGCGAGAATTTGAGTTGCAGACGGCGGCGGCCGGCGAGACTCACCGGAGAAGACAAGGAATATTCCGTCAACTTTGACGGAATATACTAACGACATTGGGTATATATAACCGTATATTCCATTTTTGGACGGAATATTCCCTAACGCCGTTAGGGTTACCACACGTGTACCAGGCATGTGCCCGCGCGTGGCCGGCGCGTCTGTCTATGCCTTGGCCGGTGTGTGGAGGCGCATGGGTGGTTAGAAAATTATTTTAAAAATATGGGGTTGTTTATGAGGTTGAGTATATCACGTTAGTATATCCAAACATCCCATTTGAGCATGTATGATAAGTTATTACCTAGTTTTGATTATGTGCTTTAAATTGACGTTTTTATAGTTATTTCGCATATAGGTGAGACCCATCCTGAGGACGAGCACAGTCACTCAAGGCAAGGGGATTATGACCTTTCCACATATCAGTGAGTGGGCTTTTGGTTTTCCGTATATACCTATATACTTGTGGTTTTTCCCAGAAAATGAAATAGAGTGTTTATATGTTTTAAATGCCATGCATAGCGTTTGCCTATTTATTTATGCATTAGTAGTTGCATATATGTATGTTTAGTGTTGCGGATGCAAAGGTAAGTGCCAGGTAAGTTTATGGTTTATAATTGTGAATTAGTGGTTATGTGAGATACATAGAGAGCTCATAACCTGCACCCCCGGGTGCTCCCGCCCAGAGTGGGGCACAGTCCTTCACGTGATCTTCACCTCTCGTACCACATGCTCATCTTGGATCCAAGTTAGGTGCACAATCCTATCATATAGACCACTATAGGTGGTTCCGACTCGTAGGTGATCTGCGATTATTCACCCAGTCTTCACGTGATTGTAGCACTTGAGCATATTTATTTACACCCAGTCCTGTCATACAGACCAGTTTAGGTGGTTCCAACTCATGTGCAGGTGTAGTTAGTGAGTTGGGGATTTGAGCTCTAGATTCAACCGTACGTTAAATGACTTCAGCTGACATGTTACTTGCATTGATTGACATTACCTGGGTTACTTACAATTTATGTGGAGGCATTCGACATGGCATACTTTTGAACATGTTTTCTATATATGTGTATATTCTATTGTCTGGGAAACTATACAGGTTTTACGGCGAGGGGTTAGAACTTTTGCTAATGAAATGATTTTGAAAAGCTTTGTTTTTATCCACTCATACTTTCTATTTTGTGCCCCTCTAGGTTCTAGTTAGAAGCAGCTTTGGTGGTTCACGAGGAGTTGACGGTGGTTCTGACAGAACATCACAAATGTAAGATCATCTTTGGGTGTTGTGTAATTAGTATTCGTTCTTCTGGACTGCACTTAGGCTTTCTGTGCTCTGATTATGTTTATCACACTTAGTCTCGCACTAGTGTGTTACTTTAACTAGTTTATTTAGTAGTTCGGTTTTTTATTTATTCGTATTTTTCTTATTATCTTTTGCTTCCACACTGTGTACATGGCTACGTCACTCTCACGTGACGGCCAGTATGCCTTGATTTTGGTCGGGAAGTGTCACATATACTATCTCCAACCCTCAACAATTTATTAATTTTAAGTTTATACTTGAAATTTAATGGTTAATTTAATTAAATTACCTTTGGATGGTTTCAAATTTAGCCGTATCAATTATTCAAACTGAATAGTTAGATCCTAAAAAAAGGCTAAGATGGAGTTACATTTTGTCAGCCTGATACACCTTTGGTGAAATAATGGTTTGGTGTGTTCCTTAGAATTATAGCCCAACTATCGATTGGATATAAGCTTTTAAGTAAATCGACCTCTAACCCTCTCCATTGAAGATGGCCTAATAAATGACCCAAAAGGTTTTATTTATCTATTACTAGCATATGGGCACACAAAAATTGTGTGAGAAATTTTTTTATTTTTGTTTTTGAAATAGAAGGAGAGAGGAAGATAGTGATAGAGGATGTGGGAGTGGGACTTTTTTTTATTTTTAATTTTTAATTTTTATTTTTAATTAGGTGAGGCTTTGAAAAAAAAACAGCAAAATTTGGTTGTGTGAAATTACATTTCTGCTCTATATTTCTTATTCATGTTCTGTTTTAATTAGAGAGTTAAATTGATAATTTCATAAGATTTTGGTTGATAATGAGTGTTTTACTAATTAGTAGAGATAATTTCATTCAAACTCATTAATTTGAAATTAATATGCGTTTGACTTTTGCTATGACCTTCTCCACATTTTCCACTCAAGATTTAAACTTTGAAAAGTCTATTCTTGCTTCATCATAAGCACTAATTTTGTTAACTTTGTAAAACTCCTTTGGACCATGAATGTGGTAAGAAAATGAATTGGCTCACATGGATTAAGACGTGTTCGACCTCGAGTGGTCGACTTGTAAATTAACGACGTATTGAAGTGCGCTGGCTTGAATTAAGTATTCATTTATTGCCTGCAGCTTAGAATTGCAAGTCTTTCTTAGTTCAACCCAACAATTCCAATACGCCTAATTATCAATGCTTTTGAATTAAGTATTCAAGTGTTTCTTGCAGCGTGAAAGGAGGGAGAAATTTTTCATTGTAACCGGAACACGGAGAGTACACTACGTGTTTTTATATAAATGGTGGGAAATCTTATTTTTTAAGTTATTAACTTTTTAACACACATATTCCCTCATTTGTATAGTGACACGTAGTGTATCATTCCGTGAACCGATCATACTGAAAAATTTATTGAGAAGAAGCTTCCCGGTTGGAAAATGACCGTTTTACCCTTTACGTCCACACGTCCGTCATCGGTCTTCCATCCTCAATACACCTAATTATCAATGCTTTTAAATTACTTTAGTCTAAAGTGGAGGGGAAATCGCACTATTCATATGAATAGTGTTTTGGACCACATTTCAGTTTATTTACAGGATTGCCACTCAGGCTTAAGAATTGATTTTCAACTGTTCACAGCTTTTGACTCGAGGAGAGAGGGGAGGGGGATATCACGGCTGACAGATTGGAGAGAGACGATGACTCCCATTTTTGACTCGGAGACAGCTGGGTGTCGCTGTGTCGAGCGGAGAGAGAGGGGGACAGAGCGGCTACAGAGCAGGGAGACACAAGGCCTGCATTTCACCTTTGACTCGGGGAGAGAGGGGAAGGGGACATCACGGTTGACGAATTTGAGAGAGACAATGGCTCTCATTTTTGACTCGGAGACAATTGGGTGTCGCTGTGGCTAGCAAAGAGAGGGGACAGAGCGACTATAGAGGAGGGAGACACAGGGCCTGACAGATTGGAGACGGATGAGAGCTACGGATTTGGACTGTGTGAGAGAAAGATTTTGCTAGCTCCTCTGCTAGGATCTATGGGATTTTCTCCCAGTTTAGAGAGAGAGATGGACATGGAGAGAGATACAGAGCGGAAAGCATGGGTGTGTGTATTCTTTAGGGTTGACGGGTTACGCACAAAGTCGGTGAGGAGGGGATGCCTCAGGGACGAATGGCAGCGTCTGGGTTTTCATTTTTCTCCCTTGATTCCAAAGGTATTGCACTGCTTTTCTTTTCGTTGTTTGGTGCCTAATTGCCATTTGAGTTGTTAAAATTTTCTTTTATATTTTGTTCTTTCATTCAAATTCTAACGGATGTCTATAAATTGTTCAATTGGGTGCTAGATTATGTCTCTGTTTTTGTCAATTAGGATCTTCCACTGATTTAATTTGTTTTTTTCTTGATTACTTTTTGTGTGATTGATCCTTTTTCTATTTTAGAATTGTTAGGGATACTTTGTTCCTCCATTAAAATTGTCATAGATCTTTATAGATTGTTTAGCCCACCTTAGGATTTAACTCTTTTTCAGTTTATTGTTTTTAATTGTTGTTTACTGTTTGATTAGCCATTTCATTTATTAAAATTGTCATAGATATTTTTTCTCTCATTAATGCTATCATAGATATTTTATATTCTTTACTTAACTATTAGGGCTTGCTCTTAGTCTTTAGCAGGTTTTTTAGATCACCTCTAGGATTAGCTATATGTCCAAATTTATCCTACAACCTAATCCATTGTCCTAACAACCATAATGTAGATAAATTTGTGCTGCTCCATTGCACATAGGCAGTAAGCTGTGAAGTATATCAAATATTCCATAAGATTAACCAACATTTGACAAGTTTAAGTACACCAACACAGAGAGAAAACACCTGAATTTACAGCAACATGAAAGCTTAACAAATAAATAAAAAAAATTTCGTAAAACATATCTAAGTTTACACAGTTTATTGTTTTCAATTTGCTGTTGACTGTTTGATTTGCCATTCCCTTTATTAAAATTGTGATAGCTCATTTTTCCTTCATTAAAGCTGTCATACATATTTTAAAGTTGTTTAGTTAAGTTTACAGCTTGCTCTTTGTCTTTGTAAATTAGGGGGCTACACTGTTAAATTGTCATGGCTAATTTTCCCTTCATTATAGCTGTCATAGATATTTTTAAATTGTTTAGTTAACTATTACAGTTTACTCTTAGTCTTTCTAAATTAGGGGACTGCACTATATTGATATTTGTGTCTTTCATAAATTTTTTTTCCTTTGCTTATGTGTAAACATAATTCAGTCTCTTTTTTAACTTTATTGTTTTTTAATTAGGGAGTTTAGGCTGTTTAGCTTTCTGTCTTTATAAATAATGGGGTTACACTCTGCTCATTTGTGTGTTTCTTCATACTTTCCTACTATTTTCTTCTCACCAAATCACCTTCAGGTTCCTTGTCCACTTCACATCATTCGAATATCTCTATGTTCCTAGGTTGTTTTTCCATTTCTTGGTTGCTTCTGTATTTTTGGGATGCACTTATAAATTTTATTTTTCATATGCATGTAGATCCAGCAAAAGCATACACATCAAACCCCTCATTCACACAACAGCCACCAAAGAGACCATTACTGAGGTATTTCTCAATCCATTTAAAAATTTTGTTAAGTTTTGTTAACTTTTATACAAACTAATTTCTAATATAATTCTCCTTACTGTGTTTGGATACAAACTCTTTTTCCCTCTAATTTTTTGCCATGTCATGTATCCTTGCAGCTTAACCACCTGCAAGTTTTTGAGAAACAAAGAACCTCATCCACTGGAATCTGTAATTCATAGCAGCAGGTATATCCTAACCCTTTCGTTATCATCTCCTTATTCTTGAAAACTTTTTCCTTCTATTTTTTTGTTGATACAGTATATAGTGTCCTTTTTCTACCTTGGAGAGAATCATTTCGTATTATTTGGATTTGAGAACACCAGCATACACATGTCCTGGTTTTTTGGCATGCAACTAAAAGTGTGAAACATCAATTTGAGAAGAGTAAGACTAATTTCCTGGCTTTATTTATTTATTTATTTTATTTTAAAACCAAGCCTACATTCTTTAAAGCCACTATTAGTATTTAACTATGATTTGAATTAATTGATCTGTGGGGTGTTTCAATTGATCATCTGCAAATAAATATACAGTTCTTTAGTGGTACCAAAGGGTTGACAGTAGGAGTTCTTAGTCATCCAAATCTATTTCAACACTGGACGAAGAGTTCAAACATATGTCATTCTCTTATATGTTTGTATTTGAATGGTAACAATGTTGTTCTTCTCCTGCAAAAATCATCCTTTTAATCCATTTCAGCTTAGGCTCAACTTTACTTTCATTTCAGCTTCATTTTCATGTTAATCATGTCCTGTTTGTGTGTGTTTTGTGTTGGCATTGGAGGGTGGTGCTTAAATTGAAAGCTCTGGGTTTTGCTGCTGCAATTACTTTTGTCTCATAATGCATATAAAAACCTTTCACTCTGGTGCTTCTATGTTTGAACCAAGAAACACTCATGTGTTGGTTTTGCAATTTGATTAGAGTTATAGATGTGTTAACATGTTTAAGTGGTGGTGCTTAAACTGAAAGCATGCTCGACTTTTTATATTGTTAATAAATTTTATCAAACTCAACGTTTCATGAGGGTCCAACCTGAGAGCTTTGTGGGAAGGAATGAAACTAGATTACACCATTTTAATTACAGCTTTTCTTATGGTCACTACCAATACACACCTATACTCTTTGAAGCTACTTGCATTAAATATACGGTTCTTTAGTGGTACCAAAGGCTTGAGAGTAGGAGTTATTAGTCATCCAAATCGTTTGCTTGCTAAATCTACTTGATGTGGAAGATTACATATAACCTTGGCCTTAAGATATGGTATTCTTCGTTGAACCAAATTAGTTGTGCTCGATTCAAAATATCTCTAAATTTTGTTTTTTGTTTTTTGTTTTTTTTTTTTTTTCTGTCTTTGCTCATTTAGCTAAAATTCTTTACCTTTCCTCTTTCAATTTGAAAGTGTCTAAGTCGCTAACGGGTCTACTTTCTTTGCAGATTACAAGAATTTTGATCGTTTGAGGAAGAGGTTGGTTCCATGCCGTTTTGAGGTAATAATTATACGCCATGATGTTTGTTCAAAGCCTATTCAGCTATCTACCTTTTTTTATTTATATTTGTGAAGCTTTCATGCTTATATTTTAAATATATAATTCAATTTTTGTCGTTTGAGCTTATATTGGAACTGAGTTTCTTTCTATTTAGTGTGCATATCTGTCCATTTATGTCAAGGTTGAGATAACTAAGCATCCATTTGGTCGTTTTACCGTAGAATGGAACTGGGCTTCTTTCTACATTGTGCACGTATCTGTATATCTCTATTTATGTAAAGCTTAAGATAACTGACCATGTATTTGTAACAAACCCCGTTCCAATTGAATGGCTGGTGTATTTGTTCAAAACGCCGTTCGAATTGGATAATTGGTTTATTTGTTGTAAACCCCATTAGAACTGTATTTGCTTGGATGGGCTGTTAGTATACGGATAGTTGGATTCGGAATTTTGTCTTGGCATTTTGTGATTGGGATCTAATTACAGCTTTTGTGTTGCATATCTTCATGTTTTGGTGTCTGTCCTGTCTGTATAGTTAGTTTGGGCTGTTTTTAGATTCTTAAATAGTGCTGCTTGATATTGTTTGTAAGGTTATTTTTAGAATTGGGGAAACAGGGGGTACTGTAGCAAATGAACTTGGAGTTGTGAACAAAAAAACTTTCCAAAAAAACTCTCCCAAATAACAAACTACAAGCTATTTATAGCACAATAAATACATGCCTTTGTCTCCGTTAAAGATTTTATCGGTTTCAAGTAATTAAAGCCATGTACAAAGCAAATTTATAGGAAGCATCTCCATTGACCTATGTTTATGTGTTCTGTGATGAAATTTTACTTTTGTCCACGACTACATCATTTTAGGATCACATTAGATTATTATATGGTTAACTGGTAAGTTTCTGATACTATTAGATACTTTTTCTCATGGAACCATAGTGCATTTTACGTTCAGTGTGGAGTTATGACAAAATAAAGCATTACTACAAACAACTAAGGGGAAATATGAAAGATCATAGAGAAAATTCTTAGTAGTTATACAATCACAATTTAAGTTACTTTTATTGTAACTGTTTGTTTGCACTTCAAATTCTTAATCTCAGTCTCACTGCTTTTTCGCAGTTTAGATTGTGCTCACATTGTTCAATCATAATCTGCTCTTGCTGCTGCCTTTAATCAAGGGGTTCTGAACCATTACGTTTCAATCAAGCCTTTGGTATGCTCTGAACTTCAATACATTGTTTCCCCATGCTTTCCATTTCAGATAGTGCGATTTTATAATCTTTAACATAACTGTTAGGTATTTTCACCTCATATTAAACGTTTGCTCTAAGCTTTGTTTCTCATTCTTCGTTATCTTTGTAACCTCTGATACTCCAAAGGTCCGACAGTTCTTTTTTTTCGTTTAAATTTTGTCTATGCAATTCTGTTATTGTGTGAAAGTCTCTTGATGTCTCTGTGATTCTTATCTAACCCAGTGTTTTTAATTGTTTATCAAACGTTCTTTGTAACCTTTGTTTCTCCAAAGGTCCGATAGTTCTTTCTTTTTTTTTTGGTTTAAATTTTGTCTATGCAATTTTGTTATTGTGTGAAAGTCTCTTGGTGTCTCTGTGATTCTTATCTAACCCAGTGTTTTTAATTGTTTATCAAATGTTGTTAGGCATTTTATATGTTTTCTTTTGGTTGCTTCCTTTCTTTGTTACGTTCTCACTTTACCAAACCGTTCTTTGAAGGTTAGTTACTTTGGTTGGTTGGTCTTTTCGTTAGGTTTATCTGGTAGTCTACTGTCTCATCCTCCCCGAAGTGCTTTAATAAGTGATGTTAACAATTCCAATCTCTCAACAAACCAGACATATTTCCAAAAAAAAAAAATCACAACTTCCATATTTAAACTTTTAAATTCTTTTACTGTGTTATTCTAAGACCTACAAGCTAAACAGATTTTTCTAAAAAACATAAGTATTGACGCTATATTTAATTTGTGATTCAGGGTAGATAAAATGGTCAAAGAGATTGATCGAAGCGAACAACAAATTCTAGGAGGAGTTTTGGTTAAAAATTTAAAGGAACTGATTGAGGCTCGAAACAATAACAAGATTCGAAGAACGATACAGATATATAGAGAAACTGCCCCAGGACCCAGTACAAAGGAAGAAGTCAAAATAGAAAAAACAAGGATGGGTTTGCATGTTTATGGTAAGGGTGCAAACCGAAACAAATTGGTCGTCCACACTATCCATTCACCTGAAAATCGTAGTAATTCGCCGAAAGAACAACTTCCGTTGAATGAAGAAGTTTAACATTTTTTTGGGGGTGTTTTCGGTGGGATCTACAAGTTTGGTTGTTGCTACAAAATTGGAATTTTGTTGCTCTTTCTTGCCTCCACCGTAACATCCTTCTGGGTTTTCAATGTATAGAGACTAGACGGGTGTTAGATAAGATAAACGCCATGTAAACCTCTTTTGTTTGGTCATAACATCAATAATGTAAACAATTAACCCTTTTACCGTTTTAAGGATGAAGTGTTGGCATGTTGGGAATATGTTTCTCTACTTATATATTTTTTCCATTTCTCTTTTTCTTGATAGGATCATTTGACTCATGCTTCTTTGTTGGTTATACACTAATAAAACAGTTCTTCTATTAATGTTTTGATATTATCTGTTTGTTTTTAAATTGCAACTTTAGTTGTTTTTATGAAGATTCTGTTCTCATTTTAACTTTGAAAATTTTCGTTGGTCCCTCAACAATTTTTAAATGGTTACTCCAAAACATATGTTTCTATGGATGTTTATGCTGTGTTAGTTCATTCTTTGCAGCCATATCTGAATTCTTAAAAACTATGGTAATTAATGTGGTTTTTCGGGTGGTTTTTCAAATGGGGAAAAAGGGGTGAGCGACGAATTTATATTATTATTCTCAGTTGGTATGCAACTATTTGAATATGGAAGGCATCGTATTATGCAAACAATGCAACAATTGTAAATAGAAAGGGTCCCTGCGGTGTGCAGAGGGTGGGTTTAGAGATGGTGAGGTTTGCCTAGGTGGCAAGATTAATGCTCATGGTTTCGTAGTTGTGTTGATAACCGTGAAAACAGCCGACATTGGTCGCCTCACTGTTCCTCTACAATGATTTTAGTGTTTGGATCTTTAATGACTTCTCAACTTAATGGTTTTTAACTACTTCAGAGTGATTCATAAAGTTGGATACGATTTTATTAGAGGGTGTCAATTTAAAAGTATGGATTAGGGGTTTACATTTTTAGGGTCTTCAGCTATGGATACAAAGTTGTTCATCACGTTAGACAGGAATTTCAAGTTGAATTATGACCATGATAAAATGTTTCTTATGTTTACTTACCTTGGAGTGATTTCAATCCATTTTTTCCACCATCACAGATTTTTCATGATTCTTTTCAATTTTTATTTCTTATAAATAAAATTGTTCCAGTCAACTTATCGACGTGTTGACATGTTTAAGTGGTGGTGCTTAAACTCAAAACATCCTGGAATATTGTTGACATGTTTAAGTGGTGGTGCTTAAACTCCAAACATCCTGGAGTATTTCTATCATTAATAATTTGTATCAAGCTCACCGTTTAATAAGAGTCCAACCTACGAACTTTGTGAAACGGAACAATGGAATCGCATCATAGATTTCTATGTTTCCCTAAACATATTTAATGAAAAAGTTTTCCAACGTTTATAGGATCTAACATATACTGAATGCAAGCTTTAATCTTCGAACTCTCAAATGATGCATGTCCTTTAGCATCCATCACAAATGTTTCTATATATGTTGTTGATTAACTACGTGAGATGCAACTCCGTCTTCGACTGTTAAAATATATTTATTGTTGGAAATTAAGGGCTTAGACTCTTAAATATACACTTTTCATCTTGCACTATCTACTGGTCTAAAGTGAGTCAGACCTAAATAATTTGTTTGTTTCTGTCAAATTTATAGATGCATGTCTTATATTAATGTCGTTGAGCCGTGCATTAGTTTTTATAGTTCGATGTTTGTTCTGTCTTTGGCTTCTCTCTGAATATATATGTGTTTATATTTTGTCTTCGTATTTCTCTAGGTTTTGTTTTTATCGTTGGAGTCCTGCATTATTCTTTGGTGGCATTCATTCACAGCTACACTTTCGTCTCTACAACGGTTAGATTTTTGTCCCTTTAAAGAACCTTTAACTTTTTATTTTTTATTTTTACTCTTTTCTCGGTTTACATGTTCAATCGTCAATGCATGCTTTTTTGGATCATGGTAACGTCGTTATTCGATATTTATGCTGCTTTCCTTTATCACCATTTTTTTGCAATCATCGTTCACTTTAATCATTAATTTTCCACTCTGCACTGACAAACCACACTATTTAAGGAAACAATTACAAATCAACTGTCTCTATTCTTCATTCTAATCTAAAAAGATTAGGATTATGTTTTTACTATTATTTTAACAAAGTGTTAGCGACTCTGAAGACCTCTTGCTTGAATGGGTTTTGGTTCACCGCTCATTTCATATGGTTAACATAGTTGTTTCATCGTCACATTGCTTCTGTTAGAAATTTAAACCAAAGCAATGGATTGTGTAATGGAACACGATTGGTTGTGATGCAATTGAACGACATAATTATACAAGCAACAATCATAACAGGAAGCAACATTGGTGAAAAAGTTTATATCCCCAGGATAATTACTGAATCATCTCAGCATAAATATCCCTTTACTCTACGAAGGCGACAATTCCCTCTTAAAATTTGTTATGCGATGACAATCAACAAAAGCCAAGGACAATCCTTAAAAATTGTTGGCCTATATCTATCGCAAACTGTTTTTTCACATGGACAACTATATGTTGCGCTATCCAGAGTCACCTCAAAAAAGGGTCTCAAAATCGTTATTGCTCACAATAGCGACATGCCCTACGGTTATACAAAAAACATAGTTTATAAAGATGTTTTAAAACATTTACAAGAAGGTATAATTTTGTATTATTATTTTGTCCGTTTGTTTATTTTTGTAAACATGACTTCACTACTTCTTTGTTAAATCACGTTATTCAATTTTGAATTTAATTTGTTCCTAAATTGTTTATATATCTAGATTAATGGAGGAGCAAGCAATTCGTTTTCTGACGCCATACCAGCCAGCAAACAAACTCCACATCAGGGTATGCAGAATATGGGTCACGAAAAGCATCGGAGATAATCCTCAACCTATAAGTCTTGATTGCGTCTTCGTTGATAAGGATGTGAGATTTTTACACCTTTTTACTTATCGTTGAATGCTAGCATTTTTACGTATCCAAATGTGCATGCCATGTTCTCAGTACAACAAACTTTGTAATCAAACATAGACTAAATTCCACGAAGAAACTAATTTATACACTTTGCTACCCAATTATGCATCGCTTACATAATTACCATTTGTCTGATTAATTGTTTTACTAGATATAATCTTGGGCTTAACATTAAATTTATACTGGGTTAACAAGTTCATGCAAATAAACAACAAATGAAAAACCTATTTTCTCCATATGATGGCATGGCTTTCAATAAATTTTGTTCAAAAAAAAAAAAAAAATTTCACAGTGTACCATGCACACTTTTCCTATCTTTGGATTTCACTACAAATATTATATTTTGTTCTGTTTGAGGAAGCTTTTATGACTCTAGAAACAAAACTAAGTATGAACTATCAATTCTTCTTTTCCTTAATTTTTCTCCATTGTTTTTTAACCTATACAAATCAAACTAAATGTGATTTTGCAAGGTTGCTTCAACTACTACCGATTTGATTCTTTGAATAATCTCCATTGTTATCTTGCATATGATCTTAAATGCTATCTAAGTAGCCTAAACTAGACTATATTGCCTGTTTACGTGATTCTTAAACTACATGCATTAACTGTTATCCCACTCATTTAGTATTATGTCTAATCTTAAAATTCTCCTTCTAAAAGAGAGATGAGGTTCACGGAACCATCAATGGTCGAGACATCCAATTTTTTTTGGACCATCTAAGTGTCGGCAATGCATATGAAATCAACAAATTTCGTGTCATTCACAACAAGAGATCGAGCAAGGTTGTCCCTCATGCAGCCATCATTGAATTGAATAGGAAAACCACAATTGTTCCTATTCACAAAACAAGTCAAGAACTTCCAATGCACTGGTTCAATTTAATTGAGCTTAATCAACTTCATCAGAGAATCGACAACGATATTGAGCTTACAGGTAACAAATTTAGTTTCAAGTGCCGCTCAAACATCTAAGTTGATCATTTATATGTTTTTGTTGCTTTCAGTATCCACTCATTCCTCCCATTAAATATTATATGTAGATGTGTTTGGTTGCCTAACGGCTGTGCAGCCAACTGAAGAAATCACAATCCAGAACACAAGAGTTGCAAAGAAGAGAAATCTAAACCTGCAAAACATTAGGTAATTTCTATTTACGTTAAACTCTATATATTATTTATATTCCACCCTAATTATGACATCTACCAAACCATCATCTTTTGTATTACTTACATTAACTCTATATATTATTTATATTCCACCCTAATTATGACATCTACCAAACCATCATCTTTTGTATTACTTACAGAGACGAAACAGTGAGAATAACCTTATGGGGAGAGACTGCAACAGGTTTTGAGACCAATGGAATACAAGCACTTTTGCCACCCATATTTTGTGCTTTCACAAGCCTGAAAGTAAAACAATATTCCACAACTCTCTGAATACAAACACAAGTAAATCGACAACCCTTCTTTAATAACTTTTTCGTTTATATTTCTTCGATTAATCTTTCTCACCCTAAACATGCACAAAACAGGTTTAAGCATAGCAGATCACCTCTTCAAATCCTGCCCACCTCAGCTGAGATGTATACGGGCCGTGCAATCAGTGCTACTACTGAGTCAAAAACAATTGACGAATTGCTTTTACTTGATCCTGCCTTGCACAAGGTTAGTTTGTCATCACCAACCTATTCACCGAAATCACCTCTTTTTACTAATAGATTTTCGTGCTGCATCTAACTTGACCATGTCTTGCTTTGCTTCTGTATCTGTTTATACTCCATGTTTGCAAAGTTAATTTCAAAACCTCATGCTTCCATAACAGAATGCAAGTTTCATATGCCAAGCAACTATTGTTGAATTCGATTTGACTAAGGGCTGGTGGTACAAATCATGCCCCTCTTGCCATAAAGTTGTCAAGAAAAACTCTGAATCGTTTGAGTGCAATGAACATGGGTTCATAAACAAATTACTCGAACCATGGTAATATACTTTTACACCTATTTTACATATGATGCTTATATTACGTTGCTGAATCCTTTTTTATTATCTTGCGATTATGACAAATAAGTCGTCTCCCCAAGGATTACATAATACATAAATGATCCTTCATCCATACAAAGGATGCCCCTATGGTGTGCATCCCAGGCCTTGCTATAAAAAATTCATTCAACAATCATTTCGAAAATTCTTCTTTGGTTATCACTTTCTGCTTAACAGCTGTGATTCTAAATAGGACCATCGTCAAATATCCTTTTAAATTTGTTCCACTTAAGAATTGTAGCCTACAACAATCTATTTTCTATGTCATTCGGTTGCATTCATCCTTATTTTATGTGTTTTAGTCGTGCTTATTCATATTTACACATGTTCATTAGTTTGGAATTAAACTTCCAGTGCACAACTTTTGAACATCATATTAATTGTTAAACTATGCCTTACAAACTTTGGGAACCATCATTTCCATTTGTGCTTCTACTTTATAGAGCTAGCAGCTAAAATCAGGTTATAATGTTGTTCCATGATTCGTTAACTCAAAACTTTCAAACATACACTTCTCATTCCGCACAATATGTTGATGTGAGGTAAATTAATTCTAAATAATTTGTCTTTCTATCCATTTTATACATGCATACCCTGCATTACGGTGGTTCTATTGCATTTGGTACATTACCCACAAGATTGCTATTAGCAGTATTGTTTGCCTAACAACCAAATATCCTCATCTTACCTAGGTTCAAAATAGATCTTATTGTGGAAGATAACACAAATCAGCACAACTTCCTCATGATAGGAAGACATGCCGAAAAAATACTTCGTGTTTCTTGCCACACTCTGGTGATAGAGGATGGACATGAGGATCCTTCCATACTTCCACCAACTCTAAAAAATTTGGTCGGCGTGACAAAACAATTTCAGCTCTCTTTTGGAAATCAAAACACTGACTTCGGAAAGACAGACTTCATAGTTCATGGACTACTCCAAGATCAACCGCTTTCGAGCCCTGCAATTGCCTTAGTCACACCAAAAACACCTACTCCTACCGTAGGAATACATATTATGACTCAAGTGACCCCCAGCCCATTGATGCCTTCTCACCGACCAGATCAACAACCCCAGTTAGTTGCACCCACAAAGACTTCAAAAAGAGCGTTGTTTCCTAATGAAGCGGACAAATCCGACAGGTAAAGTTTTCTCTTGCTTTAAAATCTCATGTGTAAATCTTCCAAACCATGCTTCTCTTAGGTATACTATAATTTTAGACTTATAGTGTTTACAATTTGATACCCCATTGACCATGGGATTCCATTTAACTCTTTTTATTTATTTATTGGTTTGTTATGTTTTAACTTTGATTAGCCAAAACAATGTTCAACGATATTTCAGTCTTCTTTTGATGAAGTTCTCAATTCAAGAGCATATATATATATATATATATGTATGTGTATATATATTTTTCAATTTATATTATTTAAATTGTGTTGAGCTTGCGTCTGACTTAGTGCTGGTGTTTGTGAGTTTCTAAATTTCTTCCAATAGCTTACTTTTAGTTGCTTTTGATTATATATTTCTCTTCAGAACAATTCTTCCACTTGCATTCTTACCAGCTATACTATTGCAAACCAAGCCAACATATTTGAGCTTTCTGTTTTTTCTTACTATAGGTTTCATAATGAACATCTACTTCTTCTTTGCTTTTTCAACACTTGATTCTATTGCACATAATTTTTTGTTGTTTTTGTACCTGTATCAATAATTTAAACACTGGAAGGTCGTGCTGCATTCACTGTATCAATAATTCTAACACAGCAGGAATGAGACTAATTTCCATGTTTCTTTACTTCTTGCCGCAAGGGAGAAATGGGATTTACACGAGGCTGGGTTTCCAAAGTTGTCGCTTTCACTGGTCCCATTCTCCCTTCCCTAGATGTTCTCTAACCTTATAAATTTGTACCTTCATTCACAGCAAAAAACCTCGCGGCAACCAAACAGACACAACCAATTCTGCTAGAATTGCTAAAGAATTCCACAATCTGGTTGTCCCCAAAATTGAACCAGCAGACAAAGTGCCGATAGCCACACTCAGAACAAAATCTCAAACCAAAAAAACAAAAGATAGGTAAATTACAATTTGTTTTTCCAGCAAACACCTACATAACAAACATCATGGTAGCGTTTGTTAAACTATGATTTATATTCTTTGTTATAGTGCGGAAGATGTCCACTCTCAGAAAAAGTTAACACCACAATCTCCGTGATCGACTGCAGCAGCGCTTTCTACATCTTTTTGCCTTTCAACAGTTTAGCTGAAGGACTTGGCTGCTTCAACAACAACGAAACACTTTATTTTTTTTTTTTGGTAACTACTGAAACAGATAACCAACCTACAAGACATATTTTGCCATCTTAATATTTTGCCATCTTAAATGTAATGGCAAAATATGTGTGGACAACATGTTAATCCTGTTTCTTAAGGAAACAAACATCTTGCATAGATTTTACTTTGCGCGTTTGTGCTTCAAAACTATGATGCTAGAATAAGAACAAAACAGTTTTTATATGTTTTGTCAACTGCTCAAACATGTGCCTAACCTACATGACATCTATTTTGCCACCTTTACTACAGGGCCGACATTTGTGTAAACTACATGTTACTTCTGTTTATTAAGGAACCAAAACGTTCAGTTTCGTTCTGTTAATTGATCAATGTCTTTTCACCATCAGTTAAGTTGAATGTATATAAAAACAAAACTAAATATCTTATCAACCCCATTCACTCATCTATCCCTCTCTTCATTCTTCATTGTGTTAAATTTATTCAGATAAAATATATCTTCATCATACAGCTCAACATCATGTATTCAAGTCCCGCAGCATCGCGCGGGCAAATTTTCTAGTTAATTACTATTTCAAGTTTCGCCAGGAAGATACCTACAGCGTGAGAGGAAGCTTCCACCACAGGCTTTTAAAATGCGTTTATAAGGAGGATTACAAAATGACATTATGTGCGGGGGGGAGTTCCAAGTGAATAGTTAGCATTGAAGTCAGAACGCAGTAGGTTGCTGGCGAAGCTCTCGACTCTATTTGATTAAAGTACTCCAACGTGGTTTATGATGATTTCAATTCCTTCCTGGAGATATTGATTAATATTGCAAGTCTTTCTTCCACCACAGGCTTTTAAAATGCGTTTATAAGGAGGATTACAAAATGACATTATGTGCGGGGGGGAGTTCCAAGTGAATAGTTAGCATTAAAGTCAGAACGCAGTAGGTTGCTGGCGAAGCTCTCGACTCTATTTGATTAAAGTATTCCAACGTGGTTTATGATGATTTCAATTCCTTCCTGGAGATATTGATTAATATTGCAAGTCTTTCTTATAATTTTTTTAATTCAACCCTACAACCTCAATACACCTAATTATCAATGCTTCTAAATTAATTATTATTTCAAGTTTGCCAAGGAAGATACCTGCAGCTTGAGAGGAAGCTTCCCCTGCAGGTATTTAAAATGCATCTTTGTAGAAGATACTCTGTCTGCTCTGCATCTTAATTTGCGCAATTAAATTCAGTGGTTGTTAATTTTACATATCATGATCAATCACTACTTTTAACCATCTGCTAATTTTCCATATCTCAAGTGTGAAGGGCAAGCAATTTAAAGTTCCCCCTGTTCAAATTGCCAAGAAACCAGGTTATATGCTCGAATCCCTAACTATGTATATTTTTGGGGGGTTTTTCCATTGTCTTAACATATTTTTCCATAGCTGTATGTTATGCTATTTTGCTCTGAATAATTTTACTGCTGTTAATGTATACTTTTAGAGCCTAGATAGAACAAATTCAAAATCGTATAAAGGCGAAAATGGGAACACAAAAGTAAACATAACTCACCGGAATTTAACGTGATTCACTCAATTTGAGCTACGTTCGCAGGTTGCTAGCCAGCACCTATGGAGTAGGGACATCCATTTTAGAAGAAGAAGGTAAACAAATGCAAGTACACAAGTGTTTATTCTCACACTCCTCTTAATTCCGGTGTCCACAATTACCTTGACAGCTCCTTAAAAGTTCGATTTATATGCATACAACTTTGGGTAACTTGGGGTAGTATGAATTAAAACCGAATGAAAATATATTGATCTAGAAGACTGATCCAAGGAAGTCATAATCATGCTGACATGTTTACTAAGCCTGAACTTCTCTGTTTTCCATCTACTTCAAATTGATTTCAGTTTTTAGTTTTTAGTTTTTAGTTTTTAGTCTTTAATCCTCATTTCTTCATTGTATTTACCTTATGTGTCTAGCAAAAAATGAAAACTAAAAACGGAATGGTTTGCAAACAGGCTCCTAGTTGTTCAAACGCTGTCTAGTGCACTATAAATTTGATAGACTTGCAATAAGAAACACAGTAAGTTCCTCCTGTGTCTATATGTCTCTCATTGAGTCCCAAATAATCCAACTGCCACCCATTATCTGTTTTAATCAAGAAAACACCTCACTGGTCAGTACAATTAACTCCCAAAATCTCTCTCTCACACTACTATCTTCTTTACTTTTCCAAATCCTAGCTATTTTTTGCTCTTTCGTTTCTAATTTATTAATTTTGTTGATTTTGTACTGTTAAACAGGCACTAATGTGTAACATGATCATGTGTCTGTGTGTGATCTTTCTAGTGTATTCCAAACAAGATGAATCCAAGACACAAACAACAATAAAAAGATAGAAAACAACGGATGTTTGTCACTTCGTAGTGTATTTGTAAAGCTTCATTGATATTTTCCGTTTTCTGCAGTAGAGAAACCACATAACAGAAGAAAAGGAAAACTTCTCTTCCCAAGTCTTAAAATGATGATGAAACCTTTTGGGAGTACTGCAGCGATGAGCATGGGAGGAACCTTTATACCTTTCCCTACTTCAACTCCTCAATGGAAATATGGTGTCTTCCCGAGTTTTAGAGGTGATGGTGCCCGCAAGGGTTTCACAGCTTCCTGCACATATCCACACCATTCAACTCGTCCATGGAAACCTGAATCCTTTTCGAGTTTTAGAGGTGATCACACTCGGAAGCGGTTCAGAGCTTCCTGTGCATCTTTCCCCCCTTCAACTCCTCAATGGAAATATGATGTATTTTTGAGTTTTAGAGGCGAAGACACTAGAAGGGGATTCACAGGCCACTTACACACTGCATTGGAAGGTCATGGAATAATAACTTTTATGGATGACCCTGAACTTCAAAAAGGGAAATCTCTTTCTCGAGAACTTGTTACTGCAATTGAACAATCAAGATTTGCACTCATTGTTCTCTCGGAAGATTATGCATCATCAGCATGGTGCTTGATTGAGCTTTTACATATTCTTAAATGCATGGAAGCAAGAGGCGCAGTGCTACCAATTTTTTATAATGTTGATCCCTCTGATGTACGAAAGCAAACAGGACATTTTGCAAAAGCCTTCATTAAACATGGAAACAACCCTCGGGTTGCCGAAAAGGAGGTGGAAAGTTGGAGAAATGCTTTAACGAAAGTGGCAAATACCTCTGGGTGGGATTCAAAGGACTGGTAACGTTTTGATTTTTCTGTTTCCTCCTTATTTAATGACACACACCAACACCCACACCCACACACACAAACACACACACCCCCAGTGTGACTTCTGTTGGAGGAATAGAAACAGAGCCAATTATATCACAAATTACAATGGACATAGGAAAGATGACCAACCTGCAGCTACAAATGCCATTAAAAGAAAAGAAAACTAATGAAAGGAGCTTGAAAACTTTGAGTTTTAATGATAAGGACAAAATAAAGGGTAAAGTGAATAGTATCAGGTTTGACTTTTTAGTGTAAAAATGTGGTTTTTCGTTAAAATGAACAGTACCGTGGGCTTTTCGTTAAAACTCCCTTGAAAGAATTCACCTTTAGTTCAATACTACTTATACAATGCACATCATATAATGGGCGTGTGATTATTGCTCTTTGGCTTGACTCAATGCAAAAAATAGTGAAAACATTTCGGAACTTATATATCTAACTCCATTCGTTTCCATAGGTCTGAATCAAAACTTGTTAAGGATATTGTTCAAGTGGTATGGAAAAAGTTGCGCCCAACCTTATTATTTCATGTGGGCGACTTTGTTGCAATCGATTCAAGGTCGAAACCAATTATTGATTTGTGTTTAGATGCAACGGTGAATGATGGTTGCTTTATTGGGATATGGGGGATGGGCGGCATTGGAAAGACAGCTATTGCAAGAGTTGTGTACGAGAGAATCTCTCATGAGTTTGAATTCCAAATATTTCTAGCTGATGTTAGAAGTAATGTCGAAAAAGGTGGCATACCTTACCTGCAAAAGCAACTTCTTTGTAAAATCGGGATGGAAAAAAAGGATGACATATGGGAGGTTCATGAAGGAGCAGCAATGATATGCAGGTTTCTAAGTGACAAAAAGGTTCTTTTAATTCTTGATGATGTGAACCATTTGCATCAATTAGAATATTTGGCTGGAAATCAAGAGTGGTTTAAATCGGGGAGCAGAGTTCTCATTACAACTAGAGATGAGCGTTTGTTAGTTAAACACGGAGTGGAGAGACGGTTTGAGGTTGAAGTACTCAATAACGATGACTCTCTTCTACTTTTTAGCTGGAATGCCTTTAAGAAAGATTGCCCTGAACCAAGTTTTGTTGATTTGTCAAATAGTGTGGTCCATTATGCCAAAGGTCTTCCACTAGCTCTTAAAGTTTTGGGATCTTTTCTGCACGGAAGAAGTTTGAGTGCATGGAACAGTGCATTGGATAAACTAAGAGAAAATTGTAATTCAGAAGTTTTTGAGACACTTAAAATAAGCTACAATGGTCTAGATGGCGATGAGAGGAAAATTTTTCTAGACATTGCATGTTTCTTTAGTGGATGGGCGAAAGATCGAGTAACAGAGCTTCTTGAAGCTAGCGGTTTTTATGCACATATTGGAATAGACGTCCTTGTTGAGCAATCTCTCTTAACTATTAGTTCAACTGGTCAGCTATTAATGCATGATTTACTCCAAGAAATGGGTCGAGAAATTGTCCGCCTCGAATCTCCTGATGATCCAGGCAAGCGTAGCAGGTTGTGGCGTAGAGATGACATCAATCGTGTCCTGAGCGAAAATATAGTAAGTGGCTTTTATTACAATAATAAATTTGATTCTAGTTGCTATTATGTCTTGTATACAACATGGTGTTGTACTAGTTACCGCTTTGCTTATGTTATGACCTAGAATTTATTCATGTTGACTAGGGAACAGAAACAATTGAAGGTATAATCATGGCCCCATATGATCTAGTACCAGTCCAAGTCAACGTCAATGCTAAATCCTTTTCAATGATGAAAAAACTGAGATTCCTTCGGCTACATGGGGCGAACCTCTCTGACGGGCTTGAATATCTTCCCAATAGTTTACGGTTTCTTGATTGGGAGAGCTTTCCTCTAAAAACTTTTCCGTCATCTTTCTGTCCAGAGCTTCTAGTGGAACTTTACATGAGGTATAGTCACCTTGAACATCTTTGGAACCGAATAAAGGTACTTCTCTCACTCATTGATTTTTATTGCCTACATTAAGATCGTGCGAAGCTAATTTTGCTATGTTTTCACTTGTTAACAGCTTTCATACAATTTGAAGATCCTTGATCTTGCTTTCTGTAGTTCTCTTGTGAAAACCCCAGACTTCAGAGGTATGCCAAATCTCGAGCGTTTATGTCTTGCATTTTGCAGCAGTTTGTGTGAAGTTGACCAATCTCTGGGGACGCTTGAAAAACTTAAGGTTGTGAACTTGTATGGTTGCAAAAACCTTGCGGGTCTTCCAAGTCTGGAAGATCTTAATGTTTTGTTTTGCTCGAGGCTTGAAAAATTGCCAGAAGACTTGGGCCATGTTGAGAGTTTGGAACGGCTTGATGTGCGTGAAACCGCTATATCAGAACCACCACCTTCCTTTCGGAAAAGTAGTCCAAGTCCTGGACATTTGCGGTTACCTTCTTTATCTGGTTTGCAATCTTTAACGCACTTGATTCTAAGTAACTGCAATATTTTGGAAGGAGGAATTCCAAAAGATATCGGCTGCCTATCCTCATTAAGGTATTTGGATCTAGGTGCAAATGATTTTTCTAGCTTACCCATGAGTATTTGTCAACTTTCCAAACTTGAATACCTTAGTGTGTCTAGGTGCTACAGTCTTCAAACATTAATCCCAGAGCTTCCTTCTACAATATCCTGTGTTGAAGCTTACAATTGCGAGGCATTGGAATCAGCTCGTCTAGACGTGAATAAACTTTTTGCTAACTGTTTCAAGCGGGTGGAGATGCAAGTTTGCACGAGTACAGAACGTCCTGGTTTAGGATGCAAGTTTGTTGTTCCTGGAAGTGAAATTCCAGAGTGCTTCAATCACAGAAGTGTGGGATTTTCAATCAGTGTAGAGCTACATCCAGGGTGGTCTACTGATCATAAGTTAAAGGGATTTGCGGTGTGTGGGGTCTTCTCATTTATGCAAGTGGATATAAGTGGTATAAAACTGAGCATCAATGGAAAAGCATGTTCAGTGGCCCGGGGGGAATACGGTTTTATGAATAAGGACCACCTTTTGTTCATCTTCCTTCCACTGCATGAATTCTTTACCGGCAATGAGTGGCAGAATATCAGTGAGCTTAAATTTTCATTTGAGCGTGAGGTCTACAGTAGTCTGGGAGAGGTGGAGTATGGTGTGAGTTTAGTATACGAGGAAGATGTTATGTGAGGCAAAGCCATTTGCAACAGCTCCATAATTTTACAGCAATTTGGTCAACACAAATACAGTATCTTGGTCTGGTGTTTTCTACGAGTGAAGTACCTGCTCATCCTTCCAAATCGGATGGTCACTCGGACGTTGTTACACAGAGGTTGTTCACATATGTCGACGAAACTTATTTATTATTGTGTTTTTCTTGTCTGCAGCCAAATAAATGTGTCCAACGGCTAGTTGGGGGAAAATATTACTACAACAATGCTTTCAGTTTTCACGTAATTAATGAAGAGTTTTAATGGAAATAAAGACATTAGTTAGGTGTTGGTCTCATGAAATTTCACTTTGTTTTTTCGCATATTAAAGTAATAGACTGCTTTACAAATCTTCCATCTTTTATTCATAAAAAGAAAAAGAAAAATGATTGATGCTTTCGTACCATAAAATGGGCATGAAAATGACATTTTCGACAGTCATCTAGTACATAAACGCTAAGACTTGGACCTGGGGAAATTACAACAAAAATTACAAATAAATAAAATCTAAGAAAAACTAATGAAAAGTTAAAAAAAAAAAACTTCAGTTTTAATAAAAAATGACCAATAAAGGTGTAGTAAATAGTATCAGAGAAAGCTAAAAGTGTGATTTTTCGTTAAAAGTGAACAGTACCATAAATGTTTCGTTAAAATTCCCTTCATCTAGTACTATAATAGTGACATTACAAACTCACAGTTAGTTAAACTTCTCTATCTATTAGTTTTGTGGTTTTCGTAAGATACAAGAACATGAACAGGTTGAGAACGTTGTCGGAAATACACCTGTTTCTGAACAAATTTTTGAAGAAATATATACACGCATATCGCATCACGCAAACAATTTCACAACTGAAAGTAACTTCTGCATCCCTACAAGTTACCGAAGCTGTAAAGGCGAGAACTTGGCATCGCCCTTCAAAAGAAAAATCCCCAACCATTTACTAAAAGACTTAGCAAATGATTCTTATAATCAAACTGTTAGTCATTCCGAACTCTGTATCTTAACCCCAATCATAAGGTATACTGAATACAAAAGGTACAAATGGGACTGTTTGAAAGAAAAAAAAATTTACTACTTATAGGTTCTATAGTTAGGGGAGTTAGAGCGCAAGGGTGATAGGGGCTGTCTTGCTGCTTCTTGCTCACTAAAATCAATCTTCACTTGAATTGGGCTGCTTATGTTAGAGCTTGATTTGCGCTTAAACAGTGCATATGTTAGAGCAGATTAACACATAGAACAAACGGGTCAAAGCTGTTATTTGCCCTTTGTCTCATATTTGCTGATGCATTGTCGATATGTTTTCCACCAGACGCAGAATGATTTCTTTCCTTCTGGTATAGCCTCCGTAATCTTTTGTTCTCCACATCTAGGACTTTGTTTTCTTCAAAAAGCAATGCATACATCTTAAATATGGGAAATCATTCTACGATATTTTGATGCATACACATCACAAGTATGGGATATCATTATACAATACAGAGTATTCCAGGAAAATTCAGGAAAGGACAGATCACGGAAAGAAGCGAAGGTTGAAAATTTTCTCAAATATTGAGAAAACGGTGGCAGCACTACCTCCATTGACTACTTCCCTCTCCCTTTCCCTAAAACATCTTCTAGTCTTCACCACCCTATCATTCCATTCAAACATATATCTCTTCTCATCTCCTTAAAACTTCATGTTAAATCCTCTCTCCTGTTTTCAAAATTTGCCACTTTGTGACTCTCCTACAACCAAAAAGTCTCGGTACAAGAAGAGGAACAAACCCAGTGGACGAGGAAACCTTCACAACCTCCACAAATAGTAAAAACTAAAATGTGCACAGTAGAAGTACCGTATACCATAGTTCCAGCTCAATCCCTTGTTATTTGATGTTGGAGTAGCTCTGCAGGTTGAACACAAATTGATGGTATGTTCAACAAAGGTAAGAAGATCACAAACCAATGGAAGAGGTGGAAGAAGGTAAAGAAGTAAGTGTGTGATAGGGTATGATGCTAAATAATGACGCCATGAGAAAGGATGAGGGCGTATAGATATCTTGGAATGAATTGATGACGATGATGACAGAGTTAACTGGTTTCTGGAGGTGTCGGATGCCTCTAAGAGATTGTCATTTATGCTCTCTCGGTTACTGAATGCATGACTTTAATCATCTACAAATGAAGAGATGAAACAGTAGACCTCCCTTCTAGGAATAAGATAACAAATTAGTAATCATGTGCCACCTCCAATCAGATGAATAATTGCATTCCCAGATAAAGGGCCTAATACGGAACAGAGGTTAAACTTAAAGTCGAAGGGATACTAGTGAATTTCACCAATAAATTCAGCTCCAAAGTAATTCTCTTCTTATATTTTTGGAGAGCAACGAATTTCCAATACGAACGAAACAAACACAAAATAGTAGTCAAGTAGAATAGTAGAACGCTACCTCTCATACAGCGAAAAACTATAAAATTCCCAAATTTCATTTCACTTTCCCAACTAGTAGTCTTTCTAACTGACCAAACCAAGCATAAAACTAAGCTTACAACAACACAAGCAATTACATAAGATAACAGAACCGAATATACTTACAGACGATTCGAGATTATCCAGAGCCGTACGAGCCTCCTTGGGCGAACCCATTGTTACAAATGCCAAACCCCTGTTCCTGGTCTTGTCATACATGGCAAACTAACACCACCACAAAAAAAATTTTAAAAAAAAAGAAAAGACAAGAACAATCAAAACCCATCAAATAAAATCACAAATTATTAATACCCAAAAAAAATAATTCTCCTTCAAACCAGAGAAAAATGACAACCTCAACGTCGAAGACGGTGCCGTACTTCTCGAACACAGTACGGATGTCTTCCGGGGTGCAATGCCATGGAACATTCTGGGCAAGCAGTCTTGTGTCGGAGAACTCTAGGGGCTCCGCCTCGAGTACTGGGGTTTCGTCGAGAACTTGGTCTTGGGCGGCGGCGGAGAATTGAAGGACGAAATTCCGAGCTTTTTGGCCCTGAAGGAGGAGGAACAAGTGTGGGTTTGGGAGAGAGAGAGGGGGGGAGCAAAGAGAGGTGGAGAGAGAAGAGTGGTCGGAGTGTGAGAGGGAGGAGTTGTTCAGTGGGGAAAGAGAGATGACGAAGTAAAGCCATGTTGAGCTTTGTTGTCTGTGAGAGGCATCCCAAACGAGGGGCTCTGTACAGGGGGCTAGAAAAGTGGTAGATAAAGTCCAATTTTGAGCTGTGAGAGATCTTTGGAGCTTTAATAAAAATCTCTCTTAATCAGGAGCGATACATCTTTCAGGTTCTATATGAGGCTACACATTTTATTTATGAGTAATTTGATTACGTGGTAAATTTATTTTGTCTTAATTTTTCTTAACTTGATTTTTGGACTTGTTATCTTAAATTTTAATTTATGAACATTTTAACCTAAAAAAATTCAAATTCTGACAAAATTAAATCTCATCACTTATGTATTGTTGTAAGCTCTCTTATCTCAATCACATCCGTTGATTTGTTTATATGAAATCAGACAAAATAAGATTTCATTTTATAACAACCATTGAATTTGATTACCTTATCTCAATCTCATTTGTTGGTTTATTTATCTGATTGACACATTCTCCGAAATCAAACAAGATTTTCATTTCATAACAAACATTGGATTGGATTATCTTATCACAATTTAGTTATGTTATTTGTTTATATATTTGGTTTAGGTCTCTAAACTACCAATGTTAATTTCATCACTATTTTATGAATTTTTCAATCTAGAAAATTAAATACAAAGCACTATGTATTTTTTTCTAATCAATCACACAAAAAATAGCCTATGTTTGTGTATGTTTTCTTAATCAAACAAACGGTTCAAAATAAAACCTTAAAATCCTAAATGGTTGAAAAATAACCTTAAAATCATGTTTTGGAATTAAAAATGGGGTTTACCCATTTCTTAACTAAAAACAAACAAAGAACCAAGATCGGGCCCTCAATTTGATGTGGGTCACCCTACTTTTTGGGGTTAGATGTAGCCTAACTTTTTGCTACCTAATAATTGAAGTTGCTAGCCCATATGATAGATGTAGCCCCAATTTCTGGCCCATTGGAAATGAAAATTTTCATTAGAGCTGCAAATGTGGTAGCCTGAACTGAGAGCACTTCCAGTGTAGGAAGGCACACCTGGCAATTGACAATTGAATCCCCTCCATTGAATAGTAATTATCTTCAATGAACAGTAATTGTCTTTTGCATCTTCATTCTTAAACAAAATAGCCATTGCAATAGTTAACAAAATATTAGTATTTTTTATTTTATAAAATAATAAAAATTAATTTTAAATTTCGAATAGTATTTTTTAACCAATTTTGTCACGCTATATGTCATTATCCGAAAATAAAATTTTTGTAGATAGATTACGATAAGATTTTTAACCAATTCTGTCGTGCGACATATTCTTAATTGTTTAGAATTGTTGAAAATATTGAAATGTGGTGTAAAGTGGAGAAAATGTTAAGGTATTTATAAAATATATATACACACACACACACACACACACACACATATATATTTTTTTTTTTGAAATTTTTGGGAGCTTTAATATATTTTTTTAATTTATTAACTTAATTAATTTGAACCGTTGGATTACAAAAAAAAATTGAAATCCAACTGTCCAGAATGTGACACGTGGCCCACCATAACATTTATGGTTTTTTTCCATTGTTTTTTTAAAAATTTTTAAAGTCTAAAAACCTGGACCATTGATTTGGAAATCAAAGGCCCAAATTCAAAGGTAACTGAGTGGGCCTGACATGCGGGTCCCAACATCTGAAAATGTGTCAGAGACGCACCCCCACACGCACTTGTTAGCCACGTGCTTGGCGCAAATATTTTTAGAACATGGCTGACGTCATGCTGATATTAGCCTTGCATTAGTCCTAAACTCAGGCGCTCGGGCCTTGGACTCCCACCTGGCATCTTCCATGGGCTCCCCTTTAGCCCAATTGCCCGAATGGGCTAGAGCTAATTTGGGAGGGGATTAGTTTGTTAGTTTGAGTACTTTATTGATCTTATCGTATGAACGTTTTCATAGCATGTAGAGTTTTTTAGAAAACATTGTAAACATGAAAATTCTGTATCGAATGAAATGAGAACACGTGTACAAGTAGTAGATTTGTATTGATTTGAATTTGTAAGTTACAATCTCTGTTTACAACTTTTCCTCTGATTTAGTTTTCAAATTTGATGAAGATGCGTAGGTTGTTGATCCAAGGGTCACGATGACTTGATCTAGGACGAACGATTGAACGATTGCTTCAAGTTTTGAGCTTGAAACAATGTGTGGGTAGTCTTCACCTCAGGTTTAAGGCTACGGCAAAGGTAGAGTTGATGTAGGACTTTGTTGATTCAAGGGTCTTGGCGACTTGATCTTGAATCGAACGTCGTTACAAGTTTTGAGCTTGCAACAAATTCTTGAAGGAATCGGCACAAGTGCTTGTTGATTCTTCAAGGGAATGCTTCGGATTTGGTCGAAAGAAAGCTTCAGTTTTGGTTGCATGTTCTTCGAAGAGAGCTTTGGCAGCGTGTTAGTCTTCAAAGATTTGTGCAGAGGTTCTTTTGAATGTAGAAATTTCGACCCCTTTGTGTGTCTTGGGTCCTTGTATTTAAAGACTTCCAAAGCCATGCCTTTGGATGGATTTGACCTTGATATGTGTCTTGATTCGTCAATGGGAGAATTTAGATATGTTTTGTGTCTTAATATCAGCCACCGTCCTCATATTGGCCTAAATTTATAGGCCTTATTATTGCCTATTTTTTTAGCAATCTTCAATTCTTGCTTGTTTTATGAAGATGCTTTAACTTTCTTTCCGGTTTTGGGAGCAATTTGGGCCCCTTGCCGATTTTAAGAGGGATTTTCTCCCTTTTGCCGAATTTTAGGAATGTTTTACATTTCCTTAGCTTGATTTGTGCCACATGTCATTGATGACTTGTCCATTTGTGATGAGTCATATGCCACGTGGAGCCTTGTGATGCATCATTTGTATGCAATGAAATTTACATGTCTACAAACATATTATGTAATATTATATGAGCTTTTCAAAACAAGGGGTTAGTATGTTCAAAAGAAAAACGATTTTATTTATTATTATATTATAAACTTTGGTTCACTCACACTTTGTTTTGCATCCCTTCAGGATTTAGAATCGAGGCGTACGATTCCAGCGTCAGGGCTTCTCGCATAGGTATATTCGAGTCTTCCCAGTGTAGGACTCATTCCTTTGTTCGTACATTTTTATAATAATTATTTCATGGTATTCTTGATTAGTTGTATGTTAGGAACATGTTTTCGCATTTGTTTACTTCTTTATTGTAAATATTTTACTTACTTTTGTTTACCGTTATCACTTACATGCATATTAAAATAGCTTCGTCACCCTTGGGTGTTGGCCAGCACGTGCCTATCCTAGTATTTAGGAATATCGGGGTCAGGGCGTGTCAAATTTGATCTCCCTAGCATCATCCGGTGTTAAGTGGGAGACTAGCAACGAAGGAGATTTGGTCGAGGCGTGATTTAGAAGTTTGGATTATTTTTCTTAATTTAGATGAAATGTAATTATTACATTTTTTTTTACTCAAAAAATAAAAAACTGAAATAAATTGAACTAAAGTTGAATAAAAATGAATAAAAAAACCGAACTGAATTAGAAAACCGAACCGAACTAAAGTACTTCAGTTTCGATTTTAGCGATTTGAACGCTGAACCAAATTGTCTTAAAACAATGTCATTTTACAAGTTTTCTTATAAGGCTCTGTACCAAAGCACCTTAGAGTCCAAGTTTGGCGCAACATCAGTGCTTATGTTTTGCATTGTACTTGATTGTGTTGTTAGCCCTCACACGGATCAAGTGGGGATGCGCCTGTCCTGCCTCATCTGCTTGGGGATAAGGGTTCTTTCCCCTCTTTTTGTCCTCTCATTCCCTCTCCTCCTATTTGAACGGTCACGGTTAAGCCACGTCAACATCTTGTATTAATTTTTTATAGAAAAAGAAAGGCAAAATAAAGAATGTGAGAGGAGGGGATGGAAAGAAGAGGGGAGAGAATCCTAGTCCATCTACTTGGACAACTTCTTAATCATAAAACTCTTGTGCGACGGTATTTTTGCAAACTTGGAGAACCACATCGAAGTTTATAGCACATACTTCTCTCATCCTTCTTGCTATGATTTTTCATATTTTATTTTTTATTTTTTAAACCAATTTTCAAATTTGTTAAAAAATATCAAAATTGAACTGAAACCAAATGGAGCTGAAAACAAACCAAACCAAGAAAAAAATCGAAGAAAACAAAATCAATCCAAACCGAAAAATAATTTCCATTTGGTTTTTCGGTTTTGGCAAACAACTGAACCAAATGAATTGAACCCACCTTTAACTTTAGCATTAAATTTCTTAGGCGTTCATGAAAGCCGAATTTTCATGTCTTTCGACATATAACGATAGTGTGTCCTGTCTCAAAGGGCGTGCCAATAGATGTTAGTCTCAAAATCGATCTCAATTGCAAAGCTGAGGATTTCAAAATCTCTTGGTCCTTCAAGTTTGTGTTACGGGCATGCTAACTCACAGCTTGGAGGCCAATTGAGTAAAATGTAATTGGCGCTTTGTTTGACTTCTTTCAAAACCATTGTGCATATTGAGGAAGGAACGCGTCTTGGTCTTGGATCCCTGTGCCTTATGTGCAAGGACTTTGATGGGTCTTGTTAGATGATGTGTGAATTCGTATGTTTTTGTGATGGGCGAGAAATCGGTAGGTCGAGATACTTGCTTGTGATAGATATAATGAATGGGTAGTGGATTTGGTTATCGGGGTGTGGTAGGTGACCTGAGTGTGTATGATGAATCATATCAATCCGAGCGAACTGGTTGTGGGGATTAATTTGAAAAGGAACTCAAATGTAAACTATAATAATCTAAATTAAAATTTGAAGTGCGAGGTGGAAAATAAGTCGAAATTACAAAATTAAAATAGCGATATAGACTTTAAATTATTGAATTGAAGTGCAATGCAAACATGAAATTAAAGCGAATTACAAAAAATAATTAAAAAGATAAATTTTACCTAGTGTAGAATAGCGAGTGATCTAATGCAAAACTATGGCTAGTGATGTGAATTTAAACCAACCTAGTAAATAGATTAATTCAAACTAAATTTAATGGCAAGTGCATGAATCAGTTATGGTAGAAATTTGTAAATACTACATCGAATCCACTGGGGTTGAATTACCAATTGAGTCTATAACTATTACTTAATGAATTGAAATAAAGATTGGATTTGTATCGAAGAAAATTTAAACCTACACAATGAATAAGCAGAAATATGGTTGAAAACAAATGTAAGAAAACTCTTAAGGCTTTGATTCCACCACTAATTGTTGTATCCTAATATCCAATGTCAATTCATGAATTATCAGATATTAACAAAAATAACTTATGTACATATGTACGTGGTCAGGTACACATTTACCATGGTTAGGCTTAAACCCATCTATTCCTACCGTCTATATATCCATAGTTCAGTATACATAAACAAGCAGAAATCTAATTAAGCATAGTGAGAAACAAATTAACTACTCATCAACTTAGTCTTGTCAAACAAATAGCTAATTTACAAGGAAGCCACACAAACCAATATTACATATCTCAATATTACATATCTTAATTTTACATATCATGATCAAAATCACTACTATAAACCATCTGCTAATTTTCCATATCTCAAGTGTGAAGGGCAAGCAATTTAAAGTTAATCTGGGGTTGGGGTTGGTGTTTTTTTCTCTCTCACCAAGCAATTTAAAGTTAATCACTACTATAAACCGTCTGCAATTTCTTCTTCATGTTACTAAGATTTTGGTTCATGCAGTTTTAATTAGGAATCTGAATAATCGTTTTAATTTTGGTTAATGCAGGATTAGGAATATAGGATTCCTATAAATTTTGGTTAACGCAGGATTAGGAATTTAGGATTCCTATAAGTTTGTGGCGGGAGCGTGGAGGTTTCAAGATGACATCGTTGATAGTCGAGGCTCATCTGTGAAAAATGTAAGATTTTGTGTGGGTTGTTTTGTTTTGTTATTATAAAAGCATAACACTTCAGATGCTTTAATTATAAGTTAATCATTGTAACTTTAATTCTCTGTTTTATTTGTTTGCTGAATAAGCGAGAAGACAATGGAAAGTAAACAAGGAAAATTGGAAATTTATAAGCAATCGGATTTTTATTAATTGGGTGGCATTTAATCCCACAACAACGCGCAAGCACCATTTACTAGTGTTTACTAAGCCTGAACTTCACTCTTTTCCTTCTATTTACAATTGATTTCAGTTTTTAGGTTCATGTTGTCACAACCCTTCCTCCACCACTCTATAATCCTCATTTCTTCCATGTATTTCCCTTACGTATCTAACAAAAAATGAAAACTAAAAACGGAAAGGTTAACAAATGGGCTCCTACTTGTTCAAACGCTGTCTAGTGCACTATAAATTTGATGACTTGCAATAAGAAACCGAGTAAGTTCCTCCTTTCTTTATGTCTCTCATTAAGTCCCAAAGAATCCAACTGCTACCCATTTGTTTTAAGCAACAAAACATAGATAGCTCAGTGGTTGTACCTCACCGGTCAGTACAATTAACTCCCAAAACCTCGCTCTCACACGACAGTTTTCTTTACTTTTCCAAATCCTAGCTATTTTTGCTCTTTCGTTTCTAATTAATAAATTTCGTTGTTGATGCTGTACTGTTAAAGAGGCACTAATGTCTAACACGATCATGTATGTTGTTAAAGCATATAAATCTCCTTTGCAGTTGAGAATTGGCAATAACCAAAATGCTACCATTTATACATTAATGTGTCTGTGTGTGGTCTTTCTAGTGTATTCCAAACAAGATGAAGCCAAGACTCAAGCAGCAACAAAAAGATAGAAAACAACAGATGTTTGCCACTTCAACTCCTACAAGGAAACGGTTCAGAGCTGCCTATGCATCTTTTCCCCCTTCAACTCCTCAACGGAAATATGATGTATTTTTTGTTGTGCTAGGATAGCACCAAACTAAATGGAACCAATTCAAGCTAACCCACAGGAAATTTTATCAAATGAAAATGCAAGAACAAAAATATAAATGACACAAAGATTTTAACGAGGTTCATCCACAGTCAGTGTAACTGGAGTACGTCCTCGGAGCAGTAGGAGCTCACCTAATAATCCACTATCAACCAAATGGGAGTTTACAAAGTGTTGGCAATCTCACAACCCAATTAACCCAATACACCCCAAAAGCTCTCACACACCAAAGAAACAAATAGAGGAAGAAATATAAAGAATAATTTCTTCTCTATACATCTAGCTCAAAGCTATTACAACAACAACTACTTTGATGGATGATTACTAACCAAAGAGAGGAGCTCTTTTTCAAATGGGGGATGCGGCACCCCTTCTGCTCTCTGCCTCTGCAAATCAGAAAATGCTCTCTTATCTGCTTGTTGTCTTCCCAACCGAAAAATGAGCTCTTCTCCCTATATCTTTTTCTAAAACAACTTTTCCCTTTTTTCCTCCCCAAAACAAGGAAAGGTGTTGTCCACCTTTTGTTTGTTTATTCTAAAGTATATGGCCACTTGGCCACATAATCCAACATTTTTGAGTTTTAGAGGTGAAGACACTAGAAAGGGATTCACAGACCACTTATACACTGCATTGGAAAGTCATGGAATAATAGTTTTTAGGGATGACCCTAAACTTCAGAAAGGGGAATCTATTTCTCCCGGACTTGTTACTGCAATTGAACAGTCAAGATTTGCACTCATTGTTCTCTCGGAAAATTATGCATCATCAACATGGTGCTTGGATGAACTTTTACATATTCTTGAATGCATGGAAGCAAGAGGGGCAGTGCTACCAATTTTTTCTAATGTTGATCCCTCTGATGTACGAAAGCAAACAGGATGTTTTGCAGAAGCCTTCATTAAACATGGAAACAACCCTGGGGTTGACAAAAAGGAGGTGGAAAGTTGAAGAAAAGCTTTAACGAAAGTGGCAAATTTCTCTGGGTGGGATTCAAAGGACTGGTAATGTTTTTATTTTTCTCGCAGCCGGTTCCTTATTTAATAACACACACCCCTACTGTGACTTCTGTTTGAGGAATAGAAATAAAGCCAATTATATCACAAATTGCAATGGACATAGCTATAAATGCCATTAAAAGAATTCCATCTATAGTTCGATAACTCTTATACAATGCGCATCATATATAGGTGTGTGATTATTGTGTTTTGGCTTGACTCAATGCAAAAAATAGTGAAAACATTTTGGAACTTATATATCTAACTCTAATTCTTTTCCATAGGTCTGAAGCAAAGCTTGTCAAAGATATTGTTCAAGTGGTATGGAAAAAGTTGCGCCCAACATTATTATGTCATGTGGTGGGCGACTTTGTTGCAATCGAGTCAAGGTCGAAACTGATTATTGATTTGTGTTTAGATGCAACGGTGAATGATGGTTGCTTTGTTGGGATATGGGGGATGGGCGGTATTGGTAAGACAACTATTGCAAGAGTTGTGTACGAGAGAATCTCTCATGTGTTTGAATTCCAAATATTTCTAGCTGATGTTAGAAGTAATGTCGAAAAAGGTGGCCTACCTCACCTGCAAAAGCAACTTCTTTGTAAAATCGGGATGGACAAAAAATGACATATGGGATGTTCAAGAAGGAGCAGCAATCATAGGCAGGTTTCGAGGTGGCAAAAAGGTCTTTTAGTTCTTGATGATGTGAACCATTTGCATCAATTAGAATATTTGGCTGGAAATCAAGAGTGTTTTGGATTAGGGAGCAGAGTTCTCATTACAACTAGAGATGAGCGTTTGTTATCTAAACACGGAGTGAAGAGATGGTTTGAGGTTGAAGGACTCAATAACGATGACTCTCTTCTACTTTTTAGCTGGAATGCCTTTAAGAAAGATTGCCCTGAACCAAGTTTTGTTCATTTGTCAAATCGCATGGTCAATTATGCCAAGGGTCTTCCAGTAGCTCTTAAAGTCCTGGGATCTTTTTTGCATGGAAGAAGTTTAAGTGCATGGAACAGTGCGTTGTATAAACTAAGAGAAATTTCTAATTCAGAAGTTTTTGAGACACTTAAAATAAGTTACGATGGTCTAGATGACGATGAGAAGAAAATTTTTCTAGACATTGCATGTTTCTTTATTGGAGAGGACAAAGATCGAGTACTACAGGCACTTGAAGTTAGCGGTTTTTTTGCGCATATTGGAATAGATGTCCTTGTTAATCTCTCTTAACTATTAGTTCAGACGGTGTGCTATCGATGCATGATTTACTCCAAGAAATGGGTCAAGAAATTGTCTGTCGAGAATCTCCTGATGATCCAGGCAAGCGTAGCAAGTTGTGGCGTACAGATGGCATCAATCGTTTTCTGAGCGAAAATACAGTAAGAGGCTTTTATGACAACAATAAATTTGATTGCTAGTTGCTATTATGTCTTGTATACAACATGGTGTTGTACTAGTTACCGCTTTGCTTGTGTTATGACCTAGAATATATTCATGTTGACTAGGGAACAGTAACAATTGAATGTATAATCATGGACCAAGATGAGTAAGGGGCAGTCCAAGTGAATGCTAAATCCTTTTCAATGATGAAAAGGCTGAGATACCTCAGGCTAGATAATGCGAACCTCTCTTACGGGCTTGAATATCTTCCCAATAGTTTGCGGTTTCTTGAATGGCACGACTTTCCTCTTAAAACTTTGCCATCATCTTTCTGTCCAGAGACCTTTCCTTGAACATCTTTGGAAGGGAATTAAGGTACTTCTCTCACTTATTGATTTTTATTACCTACATTAATATCATGCGAAGCTAACTTTTGCTATATTTTCACTTGATAACAGCATTCATATAATTTGAAAATCCTAGATCTTTCTCACTCTCCAAATCTTGTGGAAACCCCAGACTTTAGAGGTATGCCAAATCTTGAGCATCTGATTCTTAACTTTTACGACCAATTGTATGAAGTTGACCAGTCTCTGGGGATGCTTGAAAGACTTAAGGTTATGGACTTGACCGGTTGCAAAAACCTTGCGCGTCTTCCGAGAAGTGTATCTGGCTTAAAGTCTCTGAAAGTTCTTGATGTTTCTTATTGCTGGAGGCTTGAAAAATTGCCAGAAGACTTGGGCCATATTGAGAGTTTGGAACTGCTTAATGCATGTCATACTGCTATAACTGGACCACCTTCTTCTGTTGGTCTTTTGAGAAACCTGAAGGAATTATATTTTGGCGAACTTCCAAGTCTCTTACAGTTGCCTTCTTTATCTGGTTTGCAATCTTTAACGCACTTGAGTCTAAGTAACTGCAATATTCTGGAAGGAGGAATTCCAAATGATATCAGTTGCCTCTCCTCATTAAGGTATTTGGATCTAAGTGAAAATCCTCTTTCTAGCTTACCCATGAGTATTTGTCAACTTTCCAAACTTGAATACCTTGGTGTGTATAGCTGCTACAGTCTTCAAACATTAATTCCAGAGCTTCCTTCTACAATATCCTGTGTTGAAGCTTATAATTGTGGGGCATTGGAATCAGCTAGTGTAGACGTGGTTAAACATTTTGCTAACTGTTTCAAGCGGGTGGAGAAGCAAGTTTGCACGAGTACGAACTGTCGAGGTTTAGGATGCAAGTTTGTAGTTCCTGGAAGTGAAATTCCAGAGTGTTTCAATCACGCAAGTGTGGGACTGTCAATCAGTGTAGGGCTACATCCAGGGTGGTCTACCGATCACAAGTTAAAGGGATTTGCGGTGTGTGGAGTCTTCGGAAGGGCACCTTTTGATCTCAAACTGAGCATCAATGGAAAAGCATGTTTAATGGCCCATCATAGATTCGATGCTTTAAGGAGAGACCACCTTTTGTTCTTCTTCCTTCCACGGCATGAATTCGTTACTTGCAATGAGTGGCAGAATATCAGTGAGCTTGAATTTTCATTTTGGAGTGAGGTCTGTCCACTATCGGGGGTGAAGTGTGGGGTGAGTTTAGTATACGAGGAAGATGTTATGTGAGGCAGAGGTGTGTTAGAATTTGTGAAGGGGTCTTGGAATTCTTCCTTGATAGCCATTTGCAGCAGCTCCATAATTTGTATGCAATTTTACAGCAATTTGGCCTTACAGTATCTTGGTCTTGTGATTTCAACAACTGAAGTACCTGCTCATCCTTCCAAATCGGATGGTCACTTGGACGTTGTTACACAGAGGTTGTTCACATATGTCGACGAAACTTATTAATTATTGTGTTTTTCTTGTCTGCATCCATATAAATTGGTCCAACGATTTGGTAGGGGAAAATAACATTGCTTATCTGTTTTCACTTAATTCATGTAGAGTTTGAATGGAAATAAAGACATTAATTAGGTGTTGGTCTCACTCTTTTTTTTCTTCTTCAAACGATGTTGTCTACGGCAAGGATGTGAAAGAGTGTTCCAAGCCTTACAATAGGCTAATAATAATGTAATAAATTCGCTTTTGACGATAATCGAGCATAAGAAATCTCACTTACAAATAAAGATGAATAATGTTAGATCATAGTACTAAATGATATGAAATTTCTCTTATAGTCTTCCTAATATTAATTTACCAGACCCAGTAATTTTTTTGTTCTCCACATCTAGGACTATGTTTTCTTCAAAAAGCGATTTGACCTGCATACATCATAAACGCAAACAATTTCACAAACAGTAAGTAATTGTTGTATCCTTAGAAGTTTTTTTTTGTTTTGGTCAAACGATAAATTTGTTATATTAGATGTTAGATTGGCCAGGATTCGAACTCATGTCGTCATGCAAAAACTCAACTATTTTCCATCACTGTGGTAAAGGGCTGCATCCCTAGAAGTTAACGAAGCTGTAAAGACGAGAACTTGGCATCGCCTCTCAAAAGAAAAATTCCCAACCATTTAGTAAATCACTTAGCAAATGATTCTTGGAACCAAACTCGTTAGTCATTCCGGACTCTCTGATCTTCGTCCCAAGCATAAGGTATCCTTAAACCAATGCCACCAAGGACAACTCAATTTAGTCGATATTAAAATTAGAGAATTGTTATTGGCACTCCAAAAATCTCATTCTACACTCCAAATTTTCTATTTTGGAAAGAAAAAATACATTTGTGAGAAGTGTAGAATTAGATTTTTTGAGTGCTAATAACTTTCCTAAAATTAAATCAATTCTAAGATTCTAAAATAATAAAACAGCAATTGGCTAATTCAAATGTGGAACCGCGCTACTCAGTACATGCAAGACTGGCAAGTTCAACCAATTGTTGAATCCTTATTCTCTAAACACAAAATACCCAATCGATTGAGCAAACACCAAGAACAACTACAAAAAACACAGGGATAATTTCCACCGAAAGATTCTTGCACCATCTTAAAAACCTAGAAATCAAAAGCTTCAAATAATAAAAGATTTACCTTCACTGCATCATACTCTGAATTGACGAAAACATCGAAACCACCAAGAATCCCCTCACACTTTCAATGCCAAAACCGATGATTCCAAAAAAAATTGAAACTCCTATTTTTTCTCTGCTGCTTCAAGAATCTGCAGACAAAAAAAGAAAAAGAAAAAGAAAAAAAGGAACAATAATGGAATTTTAATGTCCAGTAAGATTTATCCAAATTAACAAAATTTAACCCAAATTAACATAAATTCATCAAACCCCATTAACACAAACCCAATTAATAGATTATTGGGGTTGGAGAATGGGTCGGTGAGGGGGAGCGAAAGCAGAGCTTATCCGCCCACACGAGGAGGCTTTTGGCAGCGATCGCATAGTACGCGGTTGGAAACTGACAAGGGACCAGAAGACGAGAGGGCGAAGGTTCGACGAGGAAGAAGAAGACGAAAGGGCGAAGGGGCGTAGGAGAAGGGGGAGGGCGTATTGGACGATATGGGCTGAGATATGGGAGATATGAGGTGACTAATACCCATGCTGCCAGTTTTCAGCTTTCCTCTTTCTGTGGGATTCATTAGTAATCCTAATTCCTTAATTTGAGGAAGATTAACAACTAGTTGACTTGTTGATAGTTGTGTGCTAGTTGTTTGCTGCATTCCCTTAATTTAAGGAGTGATAGCTTTAGGGTTCACTCGGCTATTTGAGATTGTTAAAGAAATGTTGCTTGTAACCTTCTCCCTCATTTTTTATATATACCCTCTTGTACATTCATTCAATCTATGAAGAATATATTTAAACCAACTTAAAACTTCCACATGGTATCAGAGCAGTGTCATTCTTGACCTAGCTCTGCCTATTTTTTTTTTTTTTTTGCTGTTGTTCATCTTCAAGCTCCAGTTATGGTTGAAGTAAGCTCGGTAAACCTTGGAAGAGAAAACTCACGAAGTTCTCCCTCTTTTGTTC